>NC_091839.1:29025596-29328626 GCF_037783145.1 Equus przewalskii | reverse complement strand
CAGTGCTCCTAGTAGAAATTTAAACACTTTTCACCAATGGCTATCCATCTCTGTTAAGAATTTGTGCAAACTCCATGGAACAATTCCATGACAAGAGAGTTTCCCTCTTCTGAAGCTGTCAGGCATAGTCAGCTGCTATCGTGAAACCAGATACTATATGACATGTCTATTTCCCAAGATGATTGGCTTGTTTTATTATCTAAAGTTAAACCCTTTCATATGCCTCCCAAGAGGATGACTGGCTCAGAAGCATATAAAGTAAATGCATATAACAAATCCCTTATTTGGAAAATGAGCAGAGAATATATAATTTTTATTAGTAGAAGAATCCAATTCCCTTTATCTGACTAAACAAAGGTTCCAAAGAGATTTATATATTCGTGGTTTGAAGGAGTGCTACATGTTTAGACTTATCATGGTACCCTCACTTCTCTGCCTGGCCCTGAGGACCAGATAATTCACTGGTTCCTAGTCTCTGACCTGGGGCTGGTCTCACTAGGCTGTATGGATTGATCCTACTCAGTTTTTCAGCACACAAATGTAAACTTGGGCAAATGCAAAAACTAATCTTTAAAGAAGACTTGGTCTTCATATCCAAATGGGAAAAGTGAGTTGAGTAAAAATTGTTTCAGGTACATAAGTAAATATTCCCGTCATATCTGTTTTTGTTGTTAGTGCTGTCAAGTCAATTGCAACTCCTAGTGACCTGTGCAGGGCACAGCGGAACCCTGCCTGGTCTGTTGTACCAAGTTCTCACCTTCTGGTGCTGTATCAGACAATGCTCTGCTGCTGTTCACAGGGTTTTCAAGGCCAGTTTTTTGGGAAGTGGGTGGCAAGCTTCTTCCTCCTAGTTTATCTTAATCTGGAAGCTCCCTTGAAACTTGTCCACCACAGATGACCCTGCTGGTATCTGAAATACTGGTGGCATAGCTTTCAGCATCCCAGCAACACACAGCCACCCAGTATGACAATCAACAGACAGGTGGTACAGTTCCCTGAACAGGAAATAAAGCTGGGCTGTGGTGGTGAGAGTACAAGATCTTAACCACTAGACCACCCTTAGCGCAACCCACCAGTCACCAAGCAGGGAAAGATTTGATTCAGATATGGGCTCTGACTGAACCAAAAGTGAAGACCTGATCTACGTGTTCCTGCAGAAAAGAGCTGTGTCCGTACATAGTTGATCTTATCTGATCAGATTTCATTTTGTAAATCTGAGAAATAAGGCACATGAAAGGAAGTAGATAGCTGGGGTTGAGGAGATCAGAGGAGGAGCATTGGAGCTGATCACCTTGTTGTACCACGTGCTTGACTAGAGTATGAGTAAGTGAAGGAAGCAGACGTAGGGATGCATTAGAGGTGGTCAGAAGGGAGGGACCATTAGCCCAACAAAGGCACATGAGGGCTTTTGGGTCCTTGCTCCCAAGTTCCCACGATGCTTGAAAGTGCCTGCTATCCCCCAGAGCTCGCATCCTTTTAACTTGAGTTAGTTTGAGCAACTTCTGTTTCTGCAACCAAAAAAGTCTCAACTGAAACAAAGATATAGGCATTAATATGAAATCCGAAAGATTTAGATGGCAGACTGATAAAAGCGTTATGCTATAGAAGTAAGCCTGGTCTCATACCTGGGTTCAAGGTCTGACATTCTCACCAGCAGAGCGGCTTCTAGAAAGAACTTTAAACTTCTGGGTCACAGTTTGTTTATCTGCCAAATGGGAGAGGGGAAGAAGATTGAATTGTACCATCTGTGAATTCCCCTCGAGTTTTAACATTCTTAGAATCTACTGATTTTGAATTTCAACTGGGTATACTTGTTTGGTTTCTGTATGTATGCTCTAGAGAGTAGGGAGAGGAAGGTAAAGTTCAAGGAATCAAAGGCCCAAGAATAGAGCCTTCTGGATTGAAGATCTAAGGACTCTCAGTCAATTTTGAACATGGCAGCTGAAAGACATGGTTATCTGACAGATCTAAAGAGTGTCCATTTCTCCTCCTTACTTGTTCCATCTCAGAGGAGAGACAGGCTGGAATAGGATATGGAATTTCCTATATGCTTCAATTACCCTATGTGGGAGCCCCTTCTCTGGGATTTGGAAATTTCCACTCAGGGTATCTTCTGTTCTCTGATGGCAATAAACAGTAAACTCTCTTCCTGTAGATAAAAAAGCTGGAAGGGGAGTAGAGACCTTATCTGATTATCTCTGGCTAGAATGGCCTTATGGAGAAAGAGCAGGATTTAAGAATACTTACAGGGACACTGGAGGGTTCTCTTGTTGCCCCTTCTGTTCAGATTTTATACCTGAAATTCCATCAGTGATGGTAAGCACTGGCCTCTGGACATTAGAGTCTCAAGACTTCTAATTTAAAATTAAAATTCTCCCTGGACTAGCCACAAATTATTCCCTTCCTCCAGGGGAGATTATCCTGAATTATCCAGATGGGCCCAGTCTAATCACAAGAATCCTTAAAAGCAGGGAATCTTCCCATGCTGTAGTCAGAATAAGAGGGAGATGTGACTGTGGAAGAATGATCAGAGAGGTGCAATGTTGTGGACACTGAAAATGGAGAAGGAGACTTTGAGCTCAAGATCGGAGGCCATTTCTAGGACTGCAAAAGGCAAGGAGACAGATTCTCGCCAGAGCCTCCAGAAAGGGCTCCTGTGTTGGACTTCTGACCTACAGAACTGTAAGATAATACAGTTGTGATGTAAGCTGCTCAGTTAGTGGTAATTTTTTACAGCAGCAATGGAAAAAAATATAGTGTACATGACTATGAGTACTTCTGTTTACCTTTTCTCTAGAATTACAATCTTCATTCCTGATGATCAAAATAACCGTTTATGATTTGTAGTCTGGAGCTCTTTCCTCTGAACCAGAACTCAGAAGTTCAGAGCAAAAAGAAGGCTAGTCCAGAAGTTGAGACATATGGGTTCAAGTTCAGGCTCCGCATTTGGTAGTTACATAGCCTAGAATGAGTCACTTAAACCCTTTGACTCCAGTTTCCTCAACTCTGTCATAAGGGATTTGGACAAAGATAACCTCTAATTCCTTTTATTGCTGGCTCTTGATGATTTCTCTGACTGCCTGCCTCACGCTGAGAGTTGTGTTAATGGGAGACCCTGTCTAATGTGGCCCCACCCACTAGGAAATGGAGTTTTATGGATGGTTCCATGACTAAGAGCTCTGTGTGTTATACTTAACTTTCAAATGTAGTTTTGCTGGTTTGGTGAAGGATGGGTGTTTAAACAGATTTGTCAATAGGAAATGTTTTATCCTAAGTCTTATGATTCTTCAATAGAGAGTGAGATTTGAGGACTATTTAGGATGTAAGCAAGGGTAGAACAAATCCAGGACTGAAAAGTTCCACTTTAATTTTCAGCAAAATATTACCTATTTTACAGAATTAAAATATAGAATTAAAGAGAATTATTGGAGGACAGAATTAATTGATCCTACAAGCTCTTTTCATTATGAAATCCAAATTCTTTGATACTGTATCTTTTTCTTATTTTTACCCCAAGAGTTTTGCCTTTCTAGCTTGCAACAATCTGTACTATGTTTTTGACATATTTACTTTAATCTACCTCAATATATTTACTTACATTTTTGAGTCATTTAATTACTTTCATCTACTTTTTTACTCATGGATTTTTAAAAACCCATTAACAAAACCTAAACCTTCCTTAAGTTCTTTTTAGTTATTTTGTCAATAGTAGTGTCTGTCGTTAAATGGTTTCTTGTTTATTAGATGTCAGATGGCTTTGGTTACTGAGGTAGCAAAAGTATCTGTTTTAGTTTTGCAGTTACTTTGATGTCAATTACGAAAACTTTATTTTGGAAATTCTTATTCTCCTTTGTTGTCAGGCAAATGAACATCGGGAGACTGAATGGATCAGAGAGGAACCTCACATTAATTATTTTTTGATCTGAAAATTGGCAGTGTGTATGAAATATACAAAACGTACCTTAGAGTCCTGCTGAGATTCATGTAAACTGATACATAATATTCAGAACACATAATTGTGGAATGTCAGTGTTGGGGCTCTAAACCATAGTTATTATCATTATTACTATAGACATTTATTTCACACCATTTTAAGTAAAATGTTTACTAAGCCTACTAAAATAATTAGCTTAGAAAATTAAATCTAAGTATAAAATAAAGTTAGAATAGACAATCTATTGTAATCCAAATAATAAAACACCTACAAGAGAGTTTATATTTAATTTATAACTCTTTTTGAACTTAGATTTTGGGTTGCTAGTACTTCATGGTGACCCCAAGTCTAAAACAAGCCATTAACTTAACCATTTAGTGATTGGCACGGCAGTGGAAAGAACGCTGGCACTGGGCCCAGAGGCTGGGATATGTGCCCTGGTGTTAACTCTTCCTGCTGTGCTGTCTTGTGTAAGTTTTTTCATTTCTCTGGCTTTTAGTTTTCTCATAGTCCAAATAAGGCTATTGATAACAAGCTTAGAGCCTCATCAGTAATACATTATTTAGATAAAAAGTGTCTAGACTGTAGCAGGCATTCAACAAGTCATTATGTTTTTGCATATATTCCCTTTGGTTCCTAAAGCATGAATGCTCCTTTAGCACTCATTAGAAAACTCTGAGGGTTGTTCATGGCATATATTATATTTTGTGAGGCTGAATGCTGTATGTCCCATGATGTCCTCATGTTACAATATCCATTTGAGTAGTGGATCACTCTCCCGCGTGGCAGGCACAGTGCGGATAGTGAGATAATCGACATAAAATTACCACAGCTACGAGGCCACTATGCTTTTGCTAGAAATCTTAGATCCATCTTTCTTGTCCATTGGTACCGAGTGCATAGGAATTTGCTTTACGAACTTTGGTATTTTTTTTTATTCTTGTCTATTTTTTCCTTTTCCTTTCTCATTTATTTCCAATTTATGCTATCTTGCTTTATTTTATCTAACTTTGTATAATGCAATCACTCCCTTTCAGAACAAGGTGGAATACTAATACACAAATATATATGTGCATACATGTGCATGGATATGCACACACACATTAATCTCATTATTACTATTTTTAAAATTATACACTACAAAGGAAGAAGGGGGTAGGATCTAGAATTCTGTCTAACTTGTACGTGATATATCTCAGATTCTCCTGACCAGTTGGATACAAGAGTTTTGTGATGAAGAATTCAATTTGGGCATGAGCCTGGAAAATTTCCCCCTTAGAAATATTGCATGCCTAATTTATGAAAGATTGAGTCAATAAAGTTTGTTTATGTGTGTTTATAACGAAGTGTTTGAAACAGATTGTACTTTAGATTAAACTAATTAGCGTTTAATTGCTTCAATGAGCATTTTCAATTTTCTAACTACGTAAATGAGGAAACTTGACCCAAAGACCTACCTGAGGTCTTTTCAGCTCTTCCGGGCAAAGCATGATTCTAGAGCTTGCTGCTCATCTGTATCTGGAATATGTTGCTACAGGAGAGCATGGGGATCTTCCTGAGGCCCAGGTTTCTTCAGCGCTACTGTTTTAGGAGGTATAATGTCTGGGCAAATAATATTTCTGTTTCAGTCTCATATGGACTCACTTTATGGATTTGGCTCAATGATACTTCTCAGATATCTCTCAGACTCAAGGCTTCCTTCTGAGCTGGTTTTCTCTTCCTGACCATCTCTTTCCTGTGTGCACTCAGTTCGTGATGGCATGCTGATTGCAAAGATTGTTTTCCTGAGTTAGAATTATTGCCAGAGCATTAGTACTTATGCTATATTAGAATCTCAGTTTTTAAGAATCAAAGAGTGGGATAGAATATACAATATAATCTAGAATACAATCACAGAACAGAGTCCAGCGTTGTAAGCAAAGTGACGTGGATCACGCTCTTTGCATCTAACGTTTGCCAGACACACTAGGCTTAGTTACTCTATTTATTTGAAACTAATCTTATGATTGGCATTTGTTTGTAAAATATCAATTTAGTTATTAACTTCTCCATTTGTGAAATACCTGAGTATTAATCACTGAAGAATACATATATTAAACCAAATCAACCAATATTTATATTTGATATGGAAAGAATATAGAAAAAATATTTATTTAAATTTAAACATTTACTTGTTTTCCTTAGATATAACTAACATGCTAAAAATCTCTGTGACAACATCAACAAAATATTAATATGAGTGGAAAAGAAGTAGAAGGACTAAAGTAGACAGGAGAAATATTTCTCATTACGGAAAAGAAGTTAAGTGATACAGTTGGTATTTCACTTCAGTTAGAAATGAATGCTTAGTTATTAATGATGCCATCTCATAATTGGTAGTCATTTGGAAGAAAATGAAATTGAACCCTTATCTTGCTGAACACAAAAATATAAATTCCAGATAGATTAGCAACTAAAAAATGAAAAATAAAATAAAAATGTACAAGGAAATTTGAGAGGCTAAGTGTGTTATCTAGAGGCAGGGGAGAGCTTCTCAACCAAAACTAGTTGAGAAAACATAAAATAAAATAAAATAAAATAAAATAAAATATAGAGATATTTGACTATACAAAAACAAAGACGTTGTAGAATTAAGCTCTATGCTTCAATTTTACTCTTGAATTTAATCCAGGGTCCTTTGTGAGCTCCTTGGAAAATACACCACATTTGAAAGTCAGCTTCCTGTAGAACAAAATTGGTGGCTAAATGTCCAAGAAAAATGCTCCAGAATAATGACACTTAGTAAGAGACACACTTTAATCACTTTAACTAGGTGGAAAGGAAATGTCATTGAAGCACAGTTGCTTTATCTTCAAAGGAAGACAAACCTGCTTCCCTGACCAGTTGTGAAGACCGTTGTTCACGTGCATAAAATACAGAGACTGATGAACTGTGTGCTAAACGCCTCATAGCTGCTGTTTTCATTTCTTTCAGTCACTAGGAGGAGACAGACAGATGTTACATCTTCCTTGCAGCCCCTGATCTTGTGCCACTGAAAGCCTGTTGGCAAAAAGGGGACATACATAAAGAAGAAGAGTATATCTTTGGACCCAAAAATGTTTAAGCAAGATTCCCTTATACTGTATTTTAAAAGAATACCCAGATTCATTGTGTGACACAAAATATTGGGCAGTTTGCAAGGGCTGTTTTGGATGTGGGAAAATGATAGCATTTGCAGGAGAGATGGAAGAGGAGATTCAGAGTTCACCTTTGAGGATTCACTAACCCTCACACTTTCTAATTCTCTTGCACTGTTGTCTCAACGTCTTCCTCTTCCTCAGCAACTCCTTTCATCAAAACAACTCCCCACCCTGGGTCCACATTTATCTTCATTCAGCTGGAACATCAATTTCTGAACACACACACACACATACACAAACACACGGTATACAAGTAAGCATATATACACTGTAAATCATTTATATTTCTTTTAAACTTCAAAAAATATATTTATGAAAATAAAATGACAACTGAGAAGTATTTCATTTTGTCTTATTTTCCTTAGACATAAACTACTTAACAAACAGAACATGCCTGATCTGGTGTTTTGTAACAATACATCTTGTTTACTTTAATCTTATGAGAGAAATATAAGGACATTTTTGTTGGTAGAAAACCCTTTAAAAACTACTGCTTTTGTTTTCTTTCTTTCACTTTTCCCAGTTTTCATGTCACTTATGTCATTGTCCCCTTGACTGCATACTAATCAACTGGGAGATTGCACTAAAACAGCATATGCTGAATATTTGTGGGTCAATGAGAGCTTTGTGAATGGTTTCATTCTATGGGTTGGAGAAATAATGTGAAGACTATAAATGTTTAGTCAATTTAATCAATTCCAAGAAATCCGGCATCCACAGGGAGGCCAGAATCCGTAAAATTTATTTTCTTTAAAATCTCCAATAGACTTTGACTTGATATGGCAAGTTTCAAATATTAATTTCCCCAGTCCTTCCCTCTGCAAAGCAATGAGCTACCCATCACTAGAAATATTCAAACAGAGAACAGATAGTGATGTCAGGAATGTAAAGATCTCTTGGAATATGTGTGAAAACATTTTGAATCTGTCAAGCACAAAGAAAAGAAGTGTTTTAAGAGCATGAACTTAACTTCACTGTACTATTTTGCCTACTATGGTCCTTCTTAAGTCTTAGATTCAACACTTGAGACTTTAGCTGGTTTTTTTTTCCTTCTTAATGTGGATAACGAAGAGTGCTTTCTATCCATAATGTCAGCGAACCCTACTTCCTAACTAGTTTTTATGCCTCAAATATTAAAGTATCAAAATGTGTGTGTCAAGATCCAATGAAAATACTTGAAATTTAAATAAAGAGGTATTGAAAGTCCTTTGGGATGTATCAATGAACAGGATGATGAAGTTTACACGTAACTCCCAATTTGATTGAATGCCTGAGGCAAATTCAATTCCTGTGACATATGAAGCAAAATTTGGGAGATGAAAATGTTCTGTTAGCGGTTCTACTATGTATGAAATTCTTAATTTTTTTGTATATTAGAAATAATAAGTAAGAAAAATGTTTTCATGGAAGTTAAGGCAATGTGGTAACAATAATAGTTAATGCAGAGTGAAAGCTTACTATTTGCAAAGCACTGTTCTTAAGGACTTTGCAGGTCTTACTCCATTAATTTCTACAATGTCCTTGTGTAATTACTAATTTGATCGTCTCCATTTTATTGATAAGAAAACTAAAGCACAAAGAACTGGAACAACTTCCCTAAGGTCACTGAGGAAGGGTATAGTTAGGACTGAAATGCAGCCACGCTTGATCTAGAATTTGTGCTTTTTACCACTATACCATGCTGTCTCCCAAATAATTAAAACTCAAAAGACTGGGGTTCAAATCCTGCCTAGATCCCATATTAACTGAGTAAGCCAGGAAACCAGGTCTCAGTTTTGTCATCTGTAAATGGGCACAATAATCCCTATTGTCTTGGGCTGCTGTGAAGGTAACATGAGATAGCCTATATAAAGGAACAGCAGAGTACCTGGCACAAAGGAAACACACGCCAGATGCTTCCCCTCCCCCTAATGCAGCGGAGTTAAAAAAATCTTTCCCCCACAAATATGATCTCCATAAAACCCAGCTAAAATAGTTAATAGTAGATGGTTTATTAATTCTCCCTATCCTTTAAGATTATTATAAAAGAAAAAAGAAATTAGTTACCTGTGAGCATAGAAAATTATCTAACCTTTTTCTCTCCTTTCCTTTCTTTCCCTTTGCCTGCTGCTGCTGAATGGCGATGTTTTTGTAATAGGATGGGGCAGGATTGGCGCTGAGGCAGACGCAGCTGAATCTGGGGTTCTTTTTGGAATTTTAAGTCCAAGAATGCGCCTTTGATTAAATTTTGTTATAAATTTCCTTGAAAAGATCTTTGTTTACTGACTCTTAAAGGAAGGATTATATAAGACAGATTCCACATCTTGTAATAAGCTTAAATCCTAGTGAAAATTACTCTGAGAATCATATGTACAGAATTTTGTAGTGAGACTGGTGTATGGATTGGGGATCTATTTCTTAGAGAGACATCCCTCAGATATGCTCCTCCAGCAATAACTAGGTCCGTTTGTTTAGACGAAGGATTCAGCCATCTCTGAGATCTAGATCTGAGTAGAGAAAAATACAGTTCACTAGGCAAATTCAAAACCGCATTCCTCCATTTGTTGAGTCCTCACTGTCAGGCTCTGAAGAAGCCACGGTTGTGGGGAAAAGGGCAAACAGCAGATCATCGAAAAATGTGCCCTTCTCCCACGGCTGTCCTTTAGAACAGTTAGCTTGAGCATCTTCAACATATCATACATGTTATCGGGTATTGGGTATGTGGAAAAAAGTCAGCACTGTGCACTGTGGGTCATAAGCTGTGGTTTGGCAGGACATGTGCATGGGTTCCCAGGCCATTGAAACCCACGTGAGTAATGGTAATCAAACCGCTTTTCCATTTCCCACTCGTACACATGTCTGCAGAAGAAAAAGACTAAACAAAATGTTCTTTTTTTATCCTAAATGAAAACAAATAGAAGAATGAGTGGGAGAAGGATCTGGTCAAATTTACTGTAAATGCCTCTGGAAAAAGGCCCTATCACAGTAAGTGAGAAATTCTGTTTTAGTTTTTGAAATGTCAGTACACTTTCAGTGAGCATTTAACCTGTGAGCTCCTCTCAATATGAATGGAGTTCTTCCTGAGTGACCCATCTTACCCTTGCTGCAGTGGGCGCTGGGAGCCAACTGAGCTGTGAGGCCTGTCCTCAAACGGCTTGCTTTTTAATTATTTTATTTAAAATTTTATATTTGTCTTCCAGATAAACATAGCAGAAATAACACAAGGATTTGTATCTGCTCCCCTTCAAAACCCTAGTGAAATAATGATAGGGAAATGAAACAGGCAGAAACTCAGACCGGTGAAGAGACAGAGGGAGGCGACAACAGTAGGTGAAAGCGGCAAGACGTCTTCAGAAGTTAGAAATTAGAGGGTTTGTCATTAATTTAAAAGGAAGATGTAGGGGCCGGCCCTGCAGCTGAGTGGTTAAGTTTGTGCCCTCAGGTGCGGCAGCCCAGGGTTTCACCAGTTTGGATCCTGTGCGCAGACCTGTCACCTCTCATCTGGCCACGCTGAGGCGGCATCCCACTTGCCACAACTAGAAGGACATGCAACTAAAAGTAGAAAAAAAAAAAAGGGAGATGCAGCTGAAAGTGTCTCCAGAGGGATGCCACAGGGGAGCAAGCCACGTTTTCACTGTAGACTGTAGCCAAGGCTCAGAGCATGGAGGCACCACGTGCTGCAAAAGGCATAGGACTGAAAACAGGAGGGTCAATTGAAAATTTGAGCGGGAAGCCAACTCCTAGGTCTCTGTTCCCTCTGGAGCACAGGTGAGCACTCCTCTACGAGAGCAGAAGCCTGGAGATTAACTTTTTTGGAGACATTACACCAGATTAGTTCTTAAGTTAGGGAGATAGGGGAGCAGAAATGAGCTGCTGGGCTGAAAAAGGGAATCAAGCGAAGTCCTTATTCTGGATGGTGAACCCCACTGCCCCCGCTGCCTAGTTCCCAGAACACTGTTCTCAGGGACACGCCTACCAGCAGGAGATGGGAGAGGCTTTCTCTGGAGAAACTGAAAGGCCTTGGGCATTCTGATATTTGGAGGAACCTCAACAGAAACCCGTCTTCTTGCCTAGTTGCTCTGGTGAAGCCCTCTAATTGACGACTCCCTTTCTCCCTGCACCCCCCATAGCCCCTCCTCCTCACTTTCCCCTGCATGGAGAACATCCAGTCGTCCTTGTTTAGCCTCACTCTTGAACATGAACTAATACACAAGGATCACCAAGAAATACTCAATAAAAGCCTCCTTCATTGAATAGAGACTATAATAAATAAGCAGAAAAAAGGAAATAAATACAATGAAGGGAATGAAAACAACTTTAAAAAACGTCTAAAGTAATATCCTCAGAGAGATAAAAACCACTGCATGTATAGCATTCTATTAAAATAAGATGCTGTGAAGAGTAATTTTGAGAAGCAGAAAAAATTCATTGGTATTAAAAATGTAATACCCCAAATTAAAATTAAATAGAAGGCAATATTGAAGAATGTCTAAGAAAGTGGAATGACTCATAGAAAGATAGTGTAGACAAGACAAAAAGATATGAAAAATTGAGGCTTAATGTAGGTTCTAAGAGGTCCTTGGAAAGCAACATTCACTTAAGAGAAATCGTAGATAGAGGGACAGGAAAATTGGAAGACATTTTAAATAATCAATACAAAGACGCAAGTTTCCTGATTAAAGGGACTGTCAAATGTCCAGAATAAAAAAAGAGCCACACCAAGATCTGTTAGGAAATATAAGATTCTGAGAACCAGGCTGATAAAATATCAGCTATTCAGCCTAGGGCTGAGAATAGCATAGATTGCTCAAAGAAACTGAGACCCAGAAAACAACAGAGAAATACTTTCAAAATTATAAGGGAAAATTATATCCTTCCTAGAAATTATAGCACTAGATTGTTCAAGGTCTTCAAAAATCGTCTATCCTGTGTTCTTTCTTAAAGAGTGACTGGCGGATGTAAGAAATAGAAGTATGGGACCCAGAAAACATGAGACAATGGATTCTCAGGATGGTGGCCAAGGGAAGTCCAAAGGTGACAATTATTCCTGTGAACAATTATCTACATAGTCATAATAATGTAAACATTGATTAGTATTTTAAGCAAAAATTCGATAAAACTATATTAGGAGAATACAGAGAGGTAAAGTAAGCTCATTATTGCTGGCAGTGTTGGGAGCGGTGGTTGTGGTATAAGAGAGTAGAATCCTTACTCTCTTACCATACTTACCATAATAGGAAATAGTGTTTCAAATTGATAAATCAAGGAATAGCAGTAGAGGCATATTATTTAGTGTTACAGAGTTGACTACCATAAAATTTGCTAAAAACGTGAAAGTCGTTGCTTCTGGGGAATTGAACTGGTTTCTACAAGGATGAGGCAAGATTTTTTTTCTTTCTTATATCTTTTTAGTGCTCTCAGAATTTTTAAAAATATATACCTGCATGAAATAAAAAAAATATTGAAAAATGTAGTCTTTTTATTATATCCATCAGGATAGGTTAAGTTATGCTGCAGTAACAAACAACTCGAAAATGTCAGTAGCTTAAGGCAAGAAAAGTTATGTGTCTGCCTCATAGCCAACACAAGTCTCTGATTTCTGCATTTCTGTGGTCATTAGGACTCCTGGGGTGGGTTTTCTGTCAACTGTACCTTCGCAGTCACTGCAACAGTGGAAAGGAAACTCTGGAGGTTTCTAACGGCAAGGGAGTGCTCCAGCCTAGAAGGGCCCCACATCACTTCTGTTTACAACTTATCGGTCAGAGCTGGTCACGTGGCCCCACCCAGCCACAGGAATGCCAGGGAGTTTGTGTTCCATGTACACAAAAGGTGAGGAGAGCTAAGTGTCAGAGCAGCATGAGTGACTATCATATGCAGTTTTCCATTTCACTTTAGTCTTTTTTCCCCTCTCTCCTTTCATTTTCTACCTCTCACACCAGGTATCAGTGTTAATCCAGTGAATGTCTTTCTTTTTATTTATTTATTTATCTTTTGAGGAAGATTAGCCCTGAGCTAACTGCTGCCAATCCTCCTCTTTTCGCTGAGGAAGGCTGGCCCAGAGCTGACATCCGTGCCCATCTTCCTCTGCTTTATACGTGGGACGCCTACCACAGCATGGCTTGCCAAGTGGTGCCATGTCCACACCCGGGATTCGAACCAGTGAACCCCGGGCTGCCAAAGCAGAATGTGCACACTTAACCGCCGTGCCACTGGGCCGGCCCCGGTGAATGTCTTTCTATTCTGTATATTCTTATAAAAATGCAGCCATTTTATTTGTATATATATAATATAAATATATATAATATATTAATAAATATATAAATCTATATATTGCTTTGCAACTTGCTGTTCCTGCTTAACAATATAGTGTGAGTATTCTCTAAGGTAAGAATATTTTGATCTAATTATACAGAAGATACAGAAACGTAATGAATTTATTTAATCAATCTCCTACTGAGAGACCTGGAGGATGTTTATGGACTTTCTCTACAGCAAATGGAACAACAATGAACATTCTTGTATATACACTTTTCCATATTATAACTTTATTCTTTTGAGTTGATTTCTGGAAGTAGGATAAGTGATTTTAAAATTTAACAGTTATCACCAAGTTACTTTCCTTTAAGATTGCAGCAATTTACATTTCTACCAGCAAAAATCAGACTGCCCCCTTACCAGCACCCTCACCAGCACCAAGTAATTTTTCTGTCCTTCCTGTTTCTAAATTGACGGGTTGCAATTTAATTAGGAAGTATGACAAATGTGCTTGAAATGACTGGTGATTAAGAGAATATGTAAACAGGAGAAACATTAAGTGTTAAGGCAGTAAGAGAGATTCTCAAGGGTGAGACAGCTCCTGAACCATAAGGAAGTCAAAGAACATTCCTGAGGAGAACAAAACAACCTCCCAGAGAAAGGGGCCAAGTTTACTGAGCAGCGGGATGGGCCTCAAGTGGAAAACACATGCCTGACGATGGGGAGAAGCCGCACGGCGCCGGGAGGAGAGACGCTCGTGTAGATACTGTGATATGGGAGAGGAATTCAGACCGGAAGTAGGAGGGCGTGGCCGCTAACATAGATTCCCCCACAGAAAAGTGACATGACAGAAAGAAATGCTTCAACAGAAGAGCATTTTGGCAGGAGGCTCCAGGTAGTTTGAATGGAGAAGAGCCAGGATGTTGTTGTAATAATACGGGCATAAAGAGGGTTGTAAATGTCCCAGTCCACGTTTTCTTGCAATAATTAGCAAATACAATTTTGCTAAAAGAAAAAATATGGTAACATAGAGTTAAACTGTAGTCTTTGTTTGTTTGTTTGTTTGTTTGTTTGTTTTAAAACCGTTGAAATCTTACCAGAATGGCAGAAAAGAAAAGAGCAGGAATGTGAGGGACATAGAGGCTGTTAGTAGAAGTAAAGGAATGAATAAGATTAATTCAGAGCACGAGGTGTAAGAAGAAAGCAACTTTAAACAGCAAAAGGCAGCACATAATTTGGCAAGGACGTCCTCTGTGTAAACCCAGCTGTCAGAGAACGGAGGACTCGAAGTACAGCTCTCTCCTGAGATGAGGCATGTAATGCCAGCTACTACGTGAAGGAAAGCTGTAACGCAGGTGAAATTTTTGATGTGCTTTTGCCTATGAAAGCTACTATAATGCCTTCATAATTTGGATTGTTTAGATGGATCTTTCATTGCATATCTATTGTGGCCTTTGTTTTAGACTGTGAGGGAAACAGACATGCTATTTTTTAGAGCATAAAGTGGGGTAAGAAAAAGTACTGTATGATCATCATATAAGCTAACAGGAGAAAGCAGCAGTGCACATGATGCGCAGAATTTGTTTGTAAAGATAATACATTACACGTGCAGACACACATACAAATTCTTTCCATGCCAGTGAAGTGGCCAAGTCACTCACAGGCTGATAAAAGTTGAGCAAATTTAAAAACCAACCAACAACAAAAACGGGTTTCATTTTTGAGTACTGAAATGCAAGTAATGACTTTTCAGAAATTCTTTCAATTTTCTGCATCTCTTTGTACAATGATACAGGAGGAATCATTTTGGCCCTCAATCTTTTCATTCTTGAGGGATACTGAATTCTCAATTAAAATAGAATAATGAACAATTAATTTGAATACTCAATTCTGAAGGGATTTCTTTGAACACTTTATTGCATTTTTTTCTTGGAAAGGGTAACGTAATTTTCGTGATAGCTACTTCTGACTTTCCTTTCTCTAGGTTGGTTTCGTCTGCTTACTCTGGCTTTTGGTTTTCTTTATGCGTGCTGTTGGATTTCTGTTATGTGAAACACAGCAAGTCATCTCTCTTCTCTCAGACTCCACACTCTCCTTCAACCTGTAGTGTTCACATTCTTGTTCTAGTCCTTCCTTCGGCATCAGTGTAAGATATGAAAGTCTTAGCAAATGTCATTCTGTCATTATGGCAGTTCTGTCATTCAACCAACTCATAATTCTATTTTGGACAGCAGCATCAAAGGGCATTTTGGGGAAAGTCATGGATCATTTCATGACACCAACATCAAAAGGTGAGAAATTTAATCTACAAAACAAAGTTTTCTAAATTATCTTGGTTTTTAATATGACTCCTGTAACTATAGTATCCATGGCTTCATATAAACTATATAGGTAAACTACATAAACTGCAAAGAGAAAAAGGGCAAAATAGAAAGGAATTTAATTTCTTTTCACATCCAATTTTCAGTTTGGAATTCTAGAGTTAAAGTGAATAAATATTTTTGTACAGTTAATTTCAAATAGGAAATCTGAAATTGGCATTTAGGGGAATATGTATTGTGGTCAGCTCTCTGGAGCGGGCAAGAATTTACTTCCTAAAGTTATTTCCTACCCCCTGGGTTGGTTCTTCTCAAACTACTTGTGGTGGAAGATTGGCTTTTCCCCCATCTCTGCAGATAATATCGTTGTAAAATTTGATAAAAATTAATAACAGAAATAAAGATAAAAACATATAAATTATAAGCCCCCAAATTTAATATTAAATTTAACAAACATAAAATTACTCTCTCAAGTTTCTGTAAAAGTTGATAAATGCCCATCTCAAGTTCTGCACCTAATCTTATCACAGAGAGCAGCAAAGAGCCCACAGACCAGCACTGGACTGTGGTGGACCACACTTTGAGGAGGACTGTTCCTGATATCACTGCCCGTCAGTATTTTCAATTCCCCAGAAAAGAGATTCTCCATGGTGTGGAGCAGACCATTATCAATAGAACAAAATTAATGAAAAAGAAAAGAGAGAAACAATATACTTGGCTCTGTACACACTTCTCCAAGCACCAAGACAGGCTGAGTGACTACAGGCTCATGGGGTGTGTGGAGGCTGAACTAGAGTCAGCTGTAAACTCACCAAAAACTATGCGATTTGCTTTGGAATGTGATTTTTTAAGTGCCTTATTCCTGTCAGGAGATGGACAAAACTGCAGTCACCTGAACTACTTTCTGTATTTTTCAGAAGAAAGTTCTTGATAAGCCAGCTTAGAGTTGAAGGTGAGGCCATAAGAAATCCAAGAGGACAGAGCTGTTCTGTGCAGTATAGAGCAATCATTCATCAAGTCTGTGAACTTGGAATATTGATCTGAGCTCTGCCACTTACTAGGTCTGTGAACCTGAAAGTGTCGCTTCTCTAAGACTGTTTCCTTGAGTGAAAAAAGGGTTGATAATCATAGTGTCTATTTCATAGGGTTTCTACTAGAAGGATTAAAAGTATGGTGCTCAGTATGTATTAGTTCTTATTGTTAATAATAAATGATTTCAAGTCAACAATGTCACTGCAAACTCTAAGGGTGAGGGGTAGGTATACATTTACTGTATATTACCCATGACAGTATTTCCCAAAATCTTGTACAGAAAGTTACTGTGCTCCACACGAAAAGAGATTCATAACCTATGAAATTTGAGAAACTGTGCCTGTTTTGAGATTCACAAAACACATTATTATATTAAGGCTTTGGTAAATCTTGCATAAATAAACCTGTAGACTTTTATTTAGCAGACTTCTTCCTGAACCTGTTTGATCACACAATGTTCTTTAGAAAAATGTGGTCGTTAATGAGAATTAACATACATTACGTGCTTCTTGTGTGTCAGATACTAACAGAATGGTTAGCTTGTTTAATACCCAGGTACCCTTGGTATCCCCATTTTACAAGGGAGATTAAGTAACTTGTTCAAAGTTACACCATCCAGAGGTGGAAGGTAGGATTCAGAACCAATCGTTTGGTCTCTGCTGATCACATGCTTAACTGTTTTATGATCTATTCTCTTCCTAGGAGCTAGCATTCCTGGAAGATAGGTTAGAAAATGCTGATTTTGAACATTATTTTGTTCAGGCTGGTGTACTCACAATGATTGTACACACCACGTTGTTCATACATCTATTTCTTTCCTTCTACTGTGCCACTCACTCCATTTTTCCTTCTTAAATTTTACCTTATCTAAGACCCTGGTCAAACCACATGTCCTTTTCCATGTAGTCTTCCTTATAGTTTCAGCCATGGTCTCACTTTCTCTGAATTCCTAGACACTTAGTATCTGTTTCATTGAAATCACACTTCATTATTGGACAGACGTCCGACTGAACTCTGGATATGTCATTTACATGAATCTTGTCTTCTTAACTAGCATGTAGATCTTTGAAAATGGGAAGCATTTTATGCTGGAAATTCTAAGAGTCTAACAAATAAATGTTGATTAGAATTTTTTTACTTATCTTTTGGAGCTGTTTCATGTTTACTTGGTATGAGTCCCAAGTTGCTAACAGGAAGAATGAATTCCATTTGCAGCCCTAATAATAACCTTCCAAATTGGAAGTGATCACCTTTGCTCTTTCATGCAAGTGAATGATTCACTATGTACAAAAAAATAACATTTTTGTACTTGTAAATCATAGCAAATGATTAAGCATATTATCTTTAAAATGATAGTAAATAGCATTAAATGTATTCATAGAGATCAGAGCCACAGAATATACTTATTAAAGTCATATTTTATTTGCTTCCTAGTTTAATTACTAGGGTGGCTTATTTCTCAGGTGGATTGGAGAAGATCTGGTGACAAATTAATACTATTTTAGAATCAAATTATGGTACTTGAAAAGTCCCTAAAGTGTTGTCTAGTTCTCTTCTCGCCCACTTAGAATTGTGCCACTATAAACTACAAAGAGATTAGAATGCATGTTTTTGTAGAATTGGACATGGCCCAAACGGGTGTAATCTTTTGTAGAACAGAAAATACTCAAGTCTTTTTCTGCCTCTTAATTCACTCTCAAAAGATCTGTTGGTTGTTTGGACATTGTCCAAGAAATGTGAGTGTATGGTAGTAGAATTTTTATAAAAAATAATATAAAATATGTTATAGAATTAAAAGAAAATTACTATAAAATCAAAAGTGCAATGCAATGAAAACTGTTCTAAAATACAGAGCATAAGGAGTGTTTACTAAAAATCATTCTACAAACTAGTAGAACTAGGACAAATAGAGAAACCAAATAGTGAGTTGCTCTGAATTCTTGAAAACAAGGTTTACCATGAAAACTCTTTTCAGGTTACATTTGCCGAGACCAGACTCTTGAATATGTTCCCAAAGCAAAGCCTTCATTGGTTTTGAGAAGCATATGCTTGTCCTTGGAGCAGAAGACTGTGTGTGCCTCTCACCTCATACTCCAGCAAGGTGACCTCTGTAATTCCCAGTCATCACATGACCTGCTCACCTCCAACTTCCATCTACCAGACACGGGCATCAAAATATTTAACTCAGTTGCAGTTCAAATGCGTTTTTCACATTGCTCTGAGTTTGAGTGTGATGTGTGCTGGGTTTCCATTTATGCTCCCAGTGCCAGATGCTGGAGATGTAGAGACAGACTGTGGCTGCTGCCTGATGAGCCTTCAGTCAGTCAGCAGAAGGACGTAAAGTATGTGAAGATGGAAGGTGATGGGTGCCAGGACGGTGCACTTCAGGTGCTAGCAGGGCTGTGGAGGAGGGGTCAGAAAACGCTGTGGAAAGGAGTTAGCCTTGGATGTGAAGAGGAGCAAGAGGAGATGGGCAGGCGTCTTGTGAAGTGGATACAGTACTTGCTAAGGCACAGAACATGAAAAGTGTGAGCTTGAGGAAGGAGCAAAGTGTGGATGGGCGGTGGGTAGAGGCTGGGAGTATTGATCAGAAGATGAAGTTGCAAACAGACTTTAGGTCCTATTTTTATGTTTTACCATTTGTCTTTTTCTGTTTTCAATAGTATTTACTCTGTGTATCCCATAAATTAATACAATGCCTGTAATGGAGAGATAGAGTTCTACATCCTTGATAATTCTTATCAGTCACCAGACAAGTATTTGTTGGATGCTGACTAGACTACATGTTAAGTGTCATGTTAAACTCAGATCATTTGGCAAGAAGTTCCACACAGTGGTGTAAAGTAAACCTCTATGTAACAACTGCCCTTTTTTTTTACAATATATTTTAAGACAGGAAAATTCTATTACTGTTTAAACACTTTTTTATATAAGTAATTAAAAATATTTTGCTGATAACATAATACTATGTAAATATTCTTCATTTATTTTTGTAATTTTTTATTCTTTTGATTCCTAGGGCAGAAGATATTTATAATTTTAGGATATCTTTTGATACCCACCTCCATTGTCACAATACCTGTTATAAAATTTATCACAGTTCAGATTTGACAAGTGAATGTTTTTGTCTGGCTATTTGACTATGACGGCTGATGGAGACAGCATATTATTATATTTCAGAAATGTAGGTAAGATCACACTTTGATAAATGACAAGATATTATAAAAGCACAAGGGGAACAAGATATTTACCAGATCCCTCGTTTGATTACTTTTGTGATGTGGGTTCCGCTCTCCATTTGGCTTTTTTGTAAATTGAGATTTTTACCCATTAGTTGTGTTGAGTGGTTGGTACATATCCCCCTTAAAGAGAATCCAAGAGACTTCTCATAATAGTTTGTAATCTTATAACTTTTAGAAAAAATCAAATTAATTTTTAAGTGAGGTTGTCAATGAAATGTAAATTAATTTCACGGTATCTAAAATAAACATAATGGAAATTATTGCTCAGTAGCAGTTTTATTGATTTGCGATTCACAAAAGACTTAAGCATATCAACCCTAATGGAAGGATTTATTAAAGAATGACAGTTATAGAAATGTAATGAACAGTATTTTAGCCAAAAATATCACACATATTCAAAATCCCAAGAGTTAAAGTACAGGAGAACCTGATTTATTCAGACACTGACTCTCAGCATGTCAGAGTTAGTGGTTTCCATTTAATCCAAAGTTCCTGTCTTTAATGTAAGGAAGGCTTCCAGCCCTTCTGGCAGGGCACGTGTGATTGCCAACATAAACTCATGCCCACTGTTGAGAACAGAGCCAGGCAGGGTGAAGGAATTGGGAAAGAGTGTGAACTCCTTCACTTCAGCCTAACTGGCTAAATCTGAGACTTAATTAACCCATGTATTTATACTACCTTTTCACAAGTGGTAGCTGGACAACTGTAGGTAAAAATAGAACTACTTAGTGCAAATCCATCTGGAAATCGTTAAATATGACTCACTGACTTTCACGAGAGCATTTCTTGTTCTCCTGCTTCCTTCGAAATAGAAACTTTTATGCACAGGCCTTGGTGCTCTCATTGCCGTCAACCTTTCTTCCTCTGCAACTGATGTCCTATTGTAGTATTTTAAAAAACCCTCACAACTGAAAATATGTTTTTTAAAAATTCAGCCAGCATGGTATGTTTGCTAGCTATAAGTCTGATAGCAAAAAAGAGAAAAAGTCATTGTGTGCTAGATGAGATGTAGAAAAGATTTTAAAAGTAATTTTTCTCTGTACTTAAGCTAAAGAAAAAATGTTTCACCAGTACATTGATAATAGGACATATTCAGAAAGCAATTTTGTTGTCTATGGGTTTCTTTTTACCTCCATATTACTTCCTATCATTGCTATCAAATTTATTTTCTGCGCCTTTCTAGGCTGTTTGGAGAGTTACTGCTTGAGCAATCCACTTGGTTCCTGGCTGTCACTGAATGCTTTGTGGAAGGAGGTAGTTTTCTTCATGGGAAAGTTTTTAATTAAAGATTATTTCTTTGATAAATACATGAATATTCACATTTTCTATTTCTTCTTGTATACATTTTGGTAACTATTTTTTCATCTATTTCTCTATTTCAACTAAATGGTCAAATTTATTTGCATGGTGTCACTCATAATGTCTCTTATCTTATTAATGTCTGTAAGACATGTAATGATATTCCTCCTTGTCATTCATGGTGTTGACCATTTGTGGGTTTTTTTGGACAGTCCTGTTAGTGGTTTATCAATCTTGGTAGTCAATAGAAGAATCAATTGATTTTTCTCTATTATCTTTTGTTATCCTTTTTATTAACTTCAGCTCTTAGCTTTTTATTTTCTTCTGCTTTCATTGGGGTTATTTTCTATTCTTTCTCTTAACTTTTTGAGATGAGTCATAGATAATCGGTTTTTTGCCTTTCTTATTTTTCTAATATCTGCATTTTAGGCTATAAACTTCCTTCTAAACAAGGCTTTAGCTACATCTCACAAATTTTGATATTGTGTATTTCTGTTATCACATTGTTCTAAGTCTTTTGTAATTTCTACTATGATATCTTTTCTGAGCCGTGTTTTATTTAAAAGAGTATTGCTTATTGAATAAAGGTTTATTTTAAATTTTATATTTCTTCTTTATTACTTTTTTAGTTGTATATTCTTTTAGTTGTTAACCTAGAGTTAAAACCTATTTCCTTTAATTATTAGAGTCTAATGTAAATGAGTACTTCGACCAGTTTCTGTATAATGCTGTGGTCTTGGACTCCTTGCCATTCGCCACCTTTTACATTACTGTTGTTGTCTATTTTAATTCTGCATACAGTTTAAACCCCATATAACATTATTCTTATTGCCTTATACTGTAATATTGATTTATATTTATTTCTTCCTTAATTGCCATATTTCTGGTGTAAATTATTTCCCTTTCCCTTAAGGGCTCTAACTTGCTTTTCTTTTGTTTGTTTAGTTTTGTTTTGTCTTAATTTTTGAAAAATATGTTCTAAAATGTGTAGAGTTTAAAGTTGGCAATTATTTTCTTTCAGCACTTGAAAGTAATGATTCCATTGTTTTTTGGTTACCATCATTTCTGTCCACGAGTTGGTTTGTCCTATTGCTGCATTGAAAGTGATGGTTTTGTTTGTGTGTGTGTGTTTTACAAAGTCTATGCCTGCTTTCAAGATTATCCTTTTCCAGCGGTTTTACTATGATATTCTTGGATATTGTGTTCTTTGTGTTCTTCTTTGAGTTTGTGGACTTTTTCATGCTATTGCTCAGTGACTTTCATCTATTTTGAAAAATTAGCTCATATCTCTTCAAATATTGCTCTTGCCCTATCCAATCTTTCCTCTCCTACTAAAATCTCAATTACACAGATGTTAAGCTATTTCACCGTGTACCATTTATATGTGTGTGTATACATGTATTTTCTATCCTCTTTTCCTCTTCATGTGCCAGTTTGCCCAGTTCCTACTGAACTGATCTATTTCCCATTTCTCCTTAGTACCGTTTTTTTTGGTAATAAACATGACAAACTTTAATGATATTCTCCAAGGTATCACTAGTAATCTAAATTAGAATGGTTTGTTTCTCTTATTTGCCATATTTTACAGATAATTCATTTTGATTTTAGTTTTGTTTCATCACATGAGAAGCCTATTTATCAAATTCTGCTATGTCCAAGTTTGATGCATCCTCCATGGCAAAATTACTTCAACAAGCTGGAAATGCAAATATTGTTAAGAAGATGCACTTCTTTGTTTTTCTTTTAAATTCTGCCCGAATAGTTAAACTTTCAATGATTGCTATTTTTTTGTTGAGGTCATAGCAGTTTACACAACTGTGAAATTTCAGTTGTACATTATTATTTGTCTGTCACCATAAAAGTGCACCCCTTCACCCTTCATGCCCATCTCCCAACCCCTTCCCCTTGGTAACCACTAATCTGTTCTCTTTGCCCCTGTTTTTGTTTAGCATCCATATGAGTGAAATAATATGATGTTTGTCTTTCTCTGTCTGACTTATTTTGCTTAACATAATGCCCTCAAGGTCCATCCCTGTTGTTGCAAATGGGATGATTTTGTCTTTTTTAATGGCTGAGTACTATTTCATTGTATACATATACCACATCTTCTTTATCTATTCATCAGTTGATGGGCACGTGAGTTGCTTCCACATCTTGGCTATTGTGAATAATGCTGTGATGAACATAGGGGTGCATAGGTCTCTTTGAGTTGTTGATTTCAAGATCTTTGGACAAATACCCCATAGTGGGATAGCTGAGTCATCTGGTATTTCTATTTTTAATTTTTTGAGAAATCTCCATGCTATTTTCCATAGTGGCTGCACCAGTTTGCATTCCCACCAGCAGTGTAGTGGGGTTCCCTTTTCTCAACAACCTCTCCAAAATTTGTTATTTTTTGTCTTGGTGATTTAGCCATTCTAACGGGAGTAAAGGTGACATCTTAGTGTAGTTTTGATTTGCATTTCCCTGATGATCAGTGATGTTGAACATCTTTTCATGTGCCTATTGGCTGTCTGTATATCTTCTTTGGAGAAAAGTCTCTTTATA
The DNA here is from genome assembly GCF_037783145.1 of Equus przewalskii. NCBI lineage: Eukaryota > Metazoa > Chordata > Mammalia > Perissodactyla > Equidae > Equus > Equus przewalskii. The sequence goes on along the minus strand of NC_091839.1, from coordinate 29,304,841 downwards.
CCCTCTGCCTGTTTTTTGATTAGTTGTTTATTTTTTTGTTGTCCAGTTGTGTGAGTTCTTTATATATTATGGAGAGTAACCCCTTGTCAGATATGTGATTTGCAAATATTTTCTCCCAGTTAGTGGGTTGTCTTTTTTGTTTGGATCCTGGTTTCCTTTGCCTTGCAGAAGTTCATCAGTCTGATAAAGTCCCACTTGTTATTTTGTCTTTTGTTTCCCTTGTTTGAGTAGACATGGTATTCAAAAAGATCCTTCTAAGACTGATGTCAAAGAGTGTACTCCCTATATTTTCTTCTAGGAGTTTTATGGCTTCAGCTCTTACCTTCAAGTCTTTGATCCATTTTGAGTTTATTTTTGTGTATGGAGAAAGATAATGATCTACTTTCATTCTTTTGTATGTGGCAGTCCAGTTTTCTCAACACCATTTATTGAAGAGAATTTCCTTTCTCCATTGTATGTTCTGAGTACCTTTGTCAAAGATTGGCTGTCCGTAGATGTGTGTTTTTATTTCTGAGCTTTCAATTCTGTTCCATTGATCTATGTATCTATTTTGTGCCAGTACCATGCTGCTTTGATTACTATGGTTTTGTAGTATATTTTGAATTCAGTGATTGTGATGCCTCCAGCTTGGTTCTTTTTCTCAGGATTGCTTTAGTTATTCGGGATCTTTTGTTATTCCATATGAATTTTAGGATTCTTTGTTCTATTTCTGTGAAGACTGCCACTGGGATTCTGATTGGGATTGCATTGAATCTGTAGACTGGTTTAGGTAGTATGGACATTTTAACTATGTTTGTTCTTCCAATCCATGTGCATGGAAATTTTTCCATTTCTTTATGTCATCAGTGATTTCTTTCAATAATGTCTTATAGTTTTCATTGTATAGATCTTTCAGGTCCTTGGTTAAATTTATTTCTAGATTTTTTTTGTTGTTGTTGCAATTGTAAATGGGATTGTATTCTTGAGTTCTCTTTTTATTAGTTTGTTATTATAGTATAGAAATGCAATTGATTTTTGTAAGTTGATTTTATACCCTCAACTTTGCTGTAGTTGTTGATTATTTCTAAGAGTTTTCTGATGGATTCTTTATATGGTTTTCTATATATAGCATCATGTCATCTGCAAACAGTAAGAGTTTCACTTCTTTATTGCCTATTTGGATTCCTTTTATTTCTTTTTCTTGCCTAATTGCTCTGGCCAAAACCTCCAGTACTATGTTGAATAAGAGTGGTAAGAGTGGGCATCCTTGTCTCGTTCCTGTTCTCAGAGAGATGGCTTTCAGTTTTTCCCAGTTGAGTATGATGTTGGCTATGGGTTTGCCATCTATGGCCTTTATTATGTTGAGGTACTTTCTTTGTATATCCATATTATTGAGAGTTTTTGTCGTAAATGGATGTTGGATCTTGTCAAACGCTTTTTCTGTGTCTATTGAGATGATGTTGTGGTTTTCATTCCTCATTTTGTTAATGTGTTGTATCACATTGATTGATTTGCAGATGTTGAACCATCCTCGTGTCCCTGGTATGAATCCCACTCAGTATGGTGTATGATCTTTTGAATGTATTGCTGTATTTGCTTTGCCAATATTTTGTTGAGGATTTTTGCATCTACGTTCATCAGTGATATTGGCCTGTAATTTTCCTTCTTTGTGTTGTCCTTGTCTGACTTTGGTATCAGGGTGATGTTGGCCTCATAGAATGTGTTAGGAAGTGTTCTGTCTTCCTCACTTTTTTGGAATAGTTTGAGAAGGATAGGTAATAAATCTTTGAGAGTTTGGTAGAATTCTCCAGAGAAGCCATTTAGTCCTTGACTTCTATTTTTTTGGAGGTTTTGATTACTGTTTCAATCTCTTTAATTGCAATTGGTCTATTCAGATTCTTTATTTCTTCTTGATTCAGTTTTGGGAGGTTCTAAGCGTCTAAGAATTTACCTGTTTCTTCTAGATTGTCCAATTTGTTGGCAAATAGTTTTTCATAGTATTTTCTTATAATCTTTTGTATTTCTGTGGTATCCATTGTAATTTCTCCTCTTTCATTTCTAATTTTATTTATTTGAGCCTTCTCTCTTTTTTTCTTAGTGAGTCTGGCTAAGGGTTTGTCAGTTTTGTTTATCTTTCCAAACAACTGCCTCTTTGATTCATTGATCCTTTCTACTGTCTTTTTTGTTTCAATTTCATTTATTTCTGCGATGCTCTAATTTTCATTATTTCTCTCCTTATGATGACTTTGGGCTTTTTGTTTGCTCTTCTTTTTCTAATTCTGTTAGGTGTAGTTTGAGATTGCTTATTTGAGATTTCCCTAGTTTGTTAAGGTGGGCTATATTGCAATGAATTTCCCTCTTAGGACTGTTTAGCTGCATCCTATATGAGTTGGTATGGTGTGTTTTCATTTTCATTTGTCTCCAGGTATTTTTTGATTTCTCCTTTAATTTCTTCCACAACCCGTGGGTTGTTCAGTAGCATGTTGTTTAGTCTCCACATCTTTGTCCCTTTCCCAGCTTCTTTCTTGTAGTTGATTTATAGTTTCATTGCATTATGGTCAGAAAAGGTACTTTATATTGTTTCAATCTTTTAAAATCTATTGAGGCTTTCCTTGTTTCCCAACATATGATCTATCCTTGAGAATGTTCCATGCGCACTTGAGAATGTGTTTTCTGCTGTTTTTGGATAGAGTATTTTATATATATCTATTAAGTCCATCTGGTCTAGTTTTTCATTTAATTCCTTGATTTCCTTGTTGACTCTGTCTGGATGACATTGATATTAGGGTGGTGTTAAGATCTCTTGCTCTTATTGTGTAGTTGTTAATATCTCCTTTTAGGTTTGTTAATAGTTACCTTATGTGCTTTGGTGCTCCTGTGTTGGGTGCATGAATATTGATGTGTTATTTCTTCTTGGTGGAGTGTCCCTTTTATCATTATATACTGTCCCTCTTTGTCTCTCTTCATCTATTTTGTCTTGAAGTCTGATATGAATATGGCAACACCTACTTTCTTTTGTTTGCCATTAATGTGGAGTATCATCTTCCATCCCTTCTCTCTGAGCCTGTGTTTGTTGTTGGAGTTGAGATGTGTCTCTGTGAAGTAGCATATTGTTGAATCTTGTTTTTTAATCCATCCCACCACTCTGTGTCTTTTGATTGGAGAATTGAATCCATTTACATATAGAGTGATTATTGATATATTAGGGCTTAATACTGCCATTTTATCACTCATTTTCCAGTTTTTGGCATTTCCTTTGTTTCTTGTCCCATGTATTTTGGACTACTGATTCAGTTAGGTAGTTTTCTATGTTTGCTTTCTTAGTTTTCTCCTTATTTATCCTTTGTGTCTCTGTTCTAATTATTTGTTTAGTGGTTACCATGAGGTTTGTATAAAAACTCTCATAGACGAGATGGTCCCTTTTCTGATAGCCTCTTATTTTCTTAGACTAAGCTGATTCCATCCCTTTTCCTCTACCCCTTCTAAGTTGTTATTGTCACATCTTATTCCATTTTGTGTTGTGAGTTTGAGATTAAAATGACAAGATTAGAGTTATTTTTTGATGTTTTCCTCCCCTTTATTTTTATTGTTATAATTAAGTGTTTGCTAAGCTGTTCTGATGGAGAGCTGCAATGTGCTGATTTTGTCTACCTATTTATCTCCTTGCTCGGGGCTTTGTAACCTTCCCCTGCCTTTTTTTTTTTTTGTTTTTTAGGTATGGGGGACTTCTTGAGGATTTCTTGGATGGGGTCTTGTGGAGATGAACTCCCTTAGGTTTTGTTTATCTGGGAAAGTTTTTATTTCTCTATCATATCTGAAGGATATTTTTGCTGAATAGGGTATTCTTGGCTGTAAGTTTTTCTCTTTCAGAATGTTGAATGTATCATTCCACATTCTCCTAGCCTGTAAGTTTTCTGCTGAGAAATCCATTGAAAATCTGATACGGCCTCCTTTGTAAGTTATTTTCTTCTGCCTTGCTGTCCTTAATATTTTTTTCTTTGTCATTGATTTTTCCCAGCTTCACCATTATATGCCTTGGAGAAGATCTTTTTACATTGATATCGTTAGGAGACCTATTGGCTTCTTTTACTTGTGTTTCCAGCTACTTTCCAAGGTCTGGGAAGTTCTCAGCTATTGTTTCTTTGAACAAGCTTTCTACTCCATTCTCCTTCTCTTCTTCCTCTTGAATACCTATAATCCTTATGTTGCATCTCCTAATTGAGTTGGATAGTTCTAAGAGAATTTGTTCATTTCTTTTTATTCTTAGTTCCCTCTGCTCCTCAATCTGGGGCATTTCTATATTTTGACCCTCAAGTTTGCTGATTTGTTCCTCCATAATATTACCTCTATTATTCAGGGAATCTGTATTTTTCTTAATCTAACTCATTGTGTTTTTCAACTCCAATATTTCTGATAGGTTCTTCTTTATAGTTTCAATCTCTTTTGTGAAGAAGTTCCTGATTTCATTGAACTGTCTATCTGTATTTCCTTATAACTCATTGAATTTTTTATGATAGCTATTTTGAATTCCCTGTCATTTGGATTATAGATTTCTGTGCCTTTGGGTACTTGTCATTTTCTTTCTGGCCTGGAAATTTAGTATATTTTTTCATATTACTTTATGGAGTGTATTTGTGCCTCTGCATAGTGGTAATATGTGGTCGCTGCTTCCACCTGCTTTCTCTGGGTGGAGGGCGAGAGCTGTGTATTCTTTTTTTATTATTATTATTATTGTAGTGACATTGGATTATAAGATTACATAACTTTCAGGTGTACATCATAATATATTTTGAATTCTGTGTAGATTACATCATGTTCACTACCCAAAGACTAATTACAATCCGTCGCCACACATGTGCCTAATCACCCCTTTCACCCTCCTCCCTCCTTTCCCCTCTGGTAACCACCAATCCAATTTCTGTTGCTATATGTTTGTTTGTCATTGTTTTTACCTTCTATGTATAAGTGAGATCATATGGTATTTGACTTTCTCCCTCTGACTTATTTCACTTAGCATAATACCCTCAAGGTCCATCCAAGTTGTCACAAATGGCTAGATTTCATCATTTCTTATGACTGAGTAGTATTCCATTATGTATATATACCACATCTTATGCATCCATTCATCCCTTGATGGGCACCTAGGTTGCTTCAAGTCTTGGCTATTGTGAATAAGGCTGCAATGAACATAGTGGTGCATGTATCTTTATGCATTTGTGTTTTCAGATTCTTTGGATAAGTACTCAGCAGTGGAATAACTGGATCATAAGGTAGATCTATTTTTAATTTTTTGAGGAAACTCCATACTGTTGCCACAGTGGCTGCACCAGTTTTCAGTCCCACTAGCAGTGTACGAAAGTTCACTCCTCTTCACATCCTCTCGAACACTTCTTGTTTCCTGTCTTGTTAATTATAGCCATTCTGATGTGAGTGAGGTGATTTCTCATTGTAGTTTTGATTTGCATTTCCCTGATAGTTAATGATGTTGAACATCTTTTCATGTGCCTGTTGGCCATCTGTATATCCTCTTTGGAGAAGTCCCTGTTGAGATCTTTTGCTCATTTTTTAATTGAATAGTTGGTTTTTTTTGTTGTTGACATGTATGAGTTCTTTGTATATTTTGGATATTAACCCCTTATCAGATAAATGGTTGGCAAATATCTTCTCCCAATTGTTAGGTTGTCTCTTCATTTTACTGATGGTTTCCTTTGCTGTGCAGAAGATTTGTAGTTTGATGTAGTCCCATTTGTTAATTTTTTATGTTGTTTCCTTTGCCTTGTCATACATGGGACTTGAAAATATGCTGCTATGACCGATGTCAAAGAGTTTACTGCTTATGTTTTCTTCTAGAGGTTTCATGGTTTCAGGTCTTACATTCAAGTCTTTAATCCATTTTGAGTTGATTTTTGTGCATGGTGTAAGATGATAGTCTACTTTCATTCTCTTTTGCATTGGCTGTCCAGTTTTCCCAACACCATTTATTGAAGAGATTCTCCTTTCTCCATTGTATGTTCTTAGCTCCCTTGTCAAAAATTAGCTGTCCATAGATGTGCTGGTTTATTTCTGGGCTCTCTATTCTGTTCCATTGATCCATGTGTCTGTTTTTGTGACAGTACCATGCTGTTTTGGTTACTATAGCTTTATAGTATATTTTGAAATCAGGGAGTGTGGTACTTCCAGCTTTGCTCTTTTTCCTCAGAATTCCTTTGGCTATCCAGGATCTTTTGCGGTTCCATATAAATTTTAGGATTCTTTGTTCTATTTCTGTGAAAAATGTCGTTGGGACTTTGATAGGGATTTCATTGAACCTGTAGATTGCTTGAGGGAGTATGGACATTGTAACTATGTTAATTCTTGCAATCCAAAAGCATGGAATATCTTACCATTTCTTTGTGTCTTCTTCAATTCCTTTCAACAATGTTTTATAGTTTTCAGTGTACAGATCTTTCACCTCTTTGGTTCAGTTTATTTCTAGGTACTTTATTCTTTTTGTTGCAATTGTAAATGGGATTGCATTCTTGATTTCTCTTTCTACTACTTCATAGTTAGTGTATATAAATGCAACTGATTTTTCTATGTTGATTTTGTATCCTATGACTTGACTGTATTCATTTATTATTTCTAAAAGTGTTTTAGTGGATTCTTTAGGGTTTTCTATATATAAAATCATGTTGTCTGAAAATAGTGACAGTTTCACTTCTTTTCCAATTTGGATCTCTTTTATTTCTCTCTCTTTTTTTTTTTTTTTTTTTTGCCTGATTGCTTTGGCTAGGACTTCCAATACTATGTTAAATAAGACTGGTGAAAGTCAGCATCCTTGTCTAGTTCCTGTTTTTAGAGGGATAGTGTTCAGTTTTTCTCCATTGAGAATGATGTTAGCCATGGGTTTGTCATATATAGCCTTTATCATGTTGAGGTATTTTCCTTCTATACCCATTTTAAGTAGAGGTTTGTTTAAATCATAAATGTATGCTATGTCTTCTCAAATGCTTTCTCTGCATCTATTGAGATGATCATGTGATTTTTATTCTTCACTTTGTTAATGTCATATATCACGTTGATTGATTTGTGGATGTTGAACCATCCCTGCATCCCTGGAATGAAACTCGCTCACTCATGATGTATGATCTTTTTAATGTGTGTATTCGACTTGCCATTATTTTGTTGAGGAATTTTGCATTGATATTCATTAGTGATACTGGCCTGTAATTTTCGTTTTTGTGTTGTCCTTGTCCTGTTTTGGTATCAGGACAATGTTGGTTTCATAGAATGAGTTAGGAAGCCGCCCCTCTTCTTCAATTTTTTGGAACAATCTGAAAAGGATAAGTATTAACTCTTCTTTGAATGTTTGGTAGACTTCACCAAGGAAGCCATCTGGTCCTGGACTTTTATTTTTGGGGAGATTTTTGATTGCTGTTTCGATCTCCTTACTGGTGATCAGTCTATTCAAATTCTCTACTTCTTGATCCAGTTTTGGAAGGTTGTATGATTCTAAGAATTCACTTATTTCTTCTAGATTATCCAATTTGTTGGCATATAGCTTTTCATAGTATTCTGTTACAATCTTTTATATTTGTGAGGTGTGTGTTGTAATTTCTCCTCTTTCTTTTCTGATTTTATCTAGTTAAGACTTCTTTCTTTTTTTCTTGGTGAGTCTAGCTAAAGGTTTATCAATTTTGTTTATCTTTTCAAAGAAGCAGCTCTTGGTTTCATTAACTTTTTCTGTTTTTTTAGGCTCTATTTCATTTATTTCTACTCTGATTTTTATTATTTCCTTCCTTCTGCTGATTATGAGCTTTGTTTGTTCTTCTTTTACCAGTTCCTTTAGGTGCACTATTAGGTTATTTATTTGGGATTTTTCTTGTTTGTTGAGGTAGACTGAATTGCTATAAACTTCCCTCTTAGATGTGCTGCTGCTGTATCCCATAGAATTTGGCATGTCGTATTTTCATTTTCATTTTTCTCTGAGTGTTTTTTGATTTCTTCATTGACCCAATTGTTGCTCAGTAGCCTTTTTTTAATGCCCACATATTTGTGGCTTTTGTGATTTTCTTCCTGTAGTTGATTTCTAGTTTCATACCTTTGTGGTCAGAAAAGATGCTTGGTATTATTTCAATCTTCTTAAATTTATTGAGGCTTGTTTTTTGGTCTAGTATATGAGCAATCCTGGAGAATGTTCCATGTGCATTTGAAAAGAATGTGTATTCTGCAGTTTTTGGGTAGAATGTTCAACATATTTCTAATAAGTCTATCTGGTCTAATGTGTTGTTTAAGGCCAGTGTTTTCTTATTGATCTTCTGTTTGGATGATGTATCCATTGGTGTAAGTGGAGTGTTAAAGTCCCCAACTATTCTTGTGTTATTGTCTATTTCTCCTTTTATGTCTGTTAATAATTGCTTTATATATTTAGGTGCTCCTATGTTGGGTGCATAGATATTTACAAGTGTTATATCCTCTTGTTGGATTGTTCCCTTTATCATTATGCAGTGCTGTTCTTTGTCTCTTGTTATAGTTTTTAAGTCTATTTTGTTTGATATTAGTTTTGCTACCCCAGCTTTCTTTTATTTGCCATTTTCATGGAGTATCTTTTTCCATCCCTTCACTTTGAGTTTGTGAGTGTTTTTAGGTATGAAGTGTGTTTCTTGTATGCAGCATATATATGGGTCTTGTTTTTTTATCCAATCATCCTTCCCATGTCTTTTGATTGGAGCATTTAGCCCACTGACATTTAAAGTAGCTATAGATAAATAAGTATTTATTTCCATTTTGTTACCTTTTTTTCTTGTGGGTTTTCATAGTTCTTCTCTGTTCCATTCTTCTTCTCATGCCCGTTTCTGTTGTGGTTTGATGGCTTTCTTTATTAATATATTTGATTTCTTTCCTCTTACTTATTTGCTTACTTATTATAGGTTTCTGGTTTGTGATGACCGTGAGGTTCCTATATAGTATTCTACACATATAACAATCTATATTGAGTTAATAGTTTCTTTAGCTTGACCTCTTTCTAAAAGCTCTATTCTTTTACTCCCCTCCTCTCACATTTTATGTGTTGGAAATCATATCTAATCTCTTGTTTTGGAAATCATATCTAATCTCTTGTTTTGTGTGTGTCTATCCATTACTCTCTTATCATTGAAACAAGTAATTTTAGTACTTTTGTCTTTTAACCTTCATATTATAGTCATAGGTGGTTGATTTGCTACTTTTACTGTATTTTTGCATTTGCCAGTGATTTTATTGCCTGTTTTTTTTCTGATAATTTTCTTATCCCTATTTGTAGTCTTCTCTTTCCCACTTAAATAAGTCTTTTTAGAATTTCTTGTAGAACTAGTGTCTTGGTGATAAACTCCTTTAAGTTTTGCTTGTTTCAGAAGCTCTTTATCTCTCCTTCCATTCTGAATGATAACGTTGCTGGATAGAGTATGATTGGCTGTAGATTTTTTCCTTTCACCACTTTAAATATATCATGCCACTCTTGTAGCCTGTAGGGTTTCAGTTGAGAAATCTGCCGATAGCCTTATAGGCTTTCCTTTGTATGTCGCTTGTTGCCTTTCTCTTGCCACTTTTAGGATTATCTCTTTATCTTTACTTTTGGATATTTTAATTATAATATGTCTTGGTGTGGGCCCCTTTGGGTTTATCTTGTTTGGTGCTCTCTGTGCTTCCTGTACTTGGGTGTCTGTTTCCTTCCTTAGGTTAGGAAAACTTTCAGGTGTTATTTCTTCAAATAGATTCTCTGCCCCTTTGTCTCTCTCTTCTCCTTCTAGAACACCTATAATACAAATGTTAGTGTGCTTGATATTGTCCCCAAGTTCCCTCAGACTGTTCTCATTCTGTCTAATTCTTTTTTCTTTTATCTGTTCAGCTTGGGTGATTTCCTCTAGTCCTTCTTCCAGCTCACCGATCCATTCTTCTGTATCATCTACTCTGCTATTGAGTCCCTCTGGTGAAATTTTCATTTTCAGTATTGTATTCTTCATTTCTGATTGGTTCTTTCTTACATTTTTCAATCTTTTGTTGACATTCCCACTGTCTTCATTCAGTCTTCTCCCAATATCAGTGAGCATCCTTATGAGTTTTTGTTTGACCTCTTTGTTAGGTAGATTGCTTATTTTTGTTCCATTTAGTTCTTTTTCTGGAGTTTTGCCCTGTTCTCTTGCTTGGAAATATTCCTTTGCATCCTCATTATGCCTCTTTCACTGTGCTTATATCTATATATTAAGTGGATCAGTTACGTCTCCTGATCTTGGAGAAATGGCCTTAAGTAAGAGAAGCCTTTTGAGGCCCAGCAGTGTGCTTCCCTCTCATCACCAGTCCAAATGATCCAGGAGTGACCCTTGTGTGGGCTACTTGTGTCTTTCTGCTGTGGCACGGTTGCTCTTACTGCAGGTACCCAGGGAGTCTATTTTTTCCTTCCCTGGCTTGCTATTTGTAAATGAGGTTTGGGGAGCCCCAGCACCATTGGCTAAAGATCTAATAGCACACTTCTGTTGCAGTTTTCCTGTTAATTGAGTAGGTACCCACTGTAGCTGGTTGCTAGGCTCAGGGGCTGACAGTTGCTGTAGGCCTCAGGCCTACAAGGCTGCTGTCAGCTCTCTTAGGATTGAAGCTGAGTGGGTCTGGCCATAGGCATGAGAGCACCCAGTTGTTTCAGGCTTTGGAAACTGAGGCTGATACTCTTTGTGGCTGTTTATGAAGCACAGGTCTTCTGTCACTGATAAACTCCTCCCCCCACAGGTCCACACACACTGTCAACACAGCCCTGGTCCTTGCACACTTTCCAACCCCCTGGAGCATACCCACTTACCCCACTGCAGAGGCTCCCACTTCTCCACCGATGCCCCCTACAATTCACCTGTCCTCACAAAGGCCCTGCCTCACAGAGGCAGACACACTCACCTGCCTGGAGAGGATCAAGGCAGGCAGTTATGCAGGCTGACAAGTAGTCTTAGGGCTTGCTGTTTGGTAGGGTCAGTCCCTAGTGTGGGCTGCCTGCCCTGGCTGAACTGGATTAAATCTGTGCCCTAGTGGATGTCGAAGACCCCTGGGCTAATAGGCCGGGGGAAGAACTTCAATGGCATCTGCCAGGGTCTGTGTCAGCACACCTGTGCTAGGTCACAACAATGGCTACCACCAATGTCTCAGTCTCTGGAGAGGTCTCACGTCTCACCAAGATGCACCCAGAGCCTATCAGGTGAGTGTCTTTTCACCAAAGGACGGTGCAGCTTTCTGTTTGGTGATTTTTGGTTGCTCTCCAAGACAGGTGAGTTTGTGTGTGGGCCCTTTAAGAGCTGGGTTTCTTTGGCTTTCATCCAATAGCTTTTCTCAGAGTAGTCCCCTCATTGCAGTTAATAGCCAGCAAAGCCAGGTAATAGGACACTCATCTCAGTTGTGCTGAGTCTGAAGGATGCTTATAGAGGTAATGTGCCCCTGTTAAGGTTCCCACTTCTCCAGGGAAGGCTGCATACCTTAGCGTGGCTCCCGCCCAGCTGGCTGTGAAGAGAGCTGTGTATTCTGAGCCTGCCATGATCCATGGCTCAACTCACAGCTGCTGCTTTTCTGGATCAGCTGAACTGGGGCACTTGGCAAGGGGAGGGGTGCTTTCTTTCACCTGTGGGACCCTGGGGGCTTCTCACTCTGCCCTCAGTATCTGCTCTCCTGGGGCACTAGCTTGCTGAAGACACCCCTGTGATAGTCAGTCACCTCAGTGTAGGGCTTTCCTTTGGGCTGTGGAATACCTCAGAGAGTGAATAGTGTTCCCATGGAGAGTCATCCCCTCTGTACTTTCCCCTCCAGGCCATGCATAATCCTGGGATTGCTGCTGTTTGGGATTAGAGGAGATTTCCTTATCTCCTTCCACTTCCTCCAGGGGGTGCAGCACCTCCACCTTCAGACATGTGGTTGTGTGGGTCTCTCAGACATCTTTCGTGTTGTGTTGATGGCCTCTGTGCTGTATGAATGCCCCTTTCATTGTATCTTAGGGGAGAGAGTTCCAGGGGAGAGCTCACTCTGCCATGCAGCTGACGTCACTATCCCTCAGTTCCATGTTTTTAAGCCAATTGAGTTAATTTTGTTATGTATTTGTCAGTGAATTGGAGAATTTTTATTAGATTATTTTTTATAGTTCTGATTTTATGGCAAAATACTCTATTTCGTCATTTCTTGTCTAACAAATTAATCAGAGTTATTTAAAGTCTATGTCTGATACTCTAATATACCATTCATTATTAGCTCTATTTCTATTGTTTATTTTCTTTCTTGGCCCCAATTTTAGGTTTTCCTGGTAACTTTTAATTTAATACTTGACTTTTGTTTTCAGGAAAAAATTAGAAGCTCTAGATTATTATCTTATTCCCTAAAGGATTAATTACAGCTTCTGACAGTTAGAATAATGGAAGATCATTTTTGTCCAAAGATGGAACCAATTCAAGTTCTGGGATTCAGTCTTTATAAGGCTTCATTTATTTACCGTTTGCTTTTCTTCTTAGGACATCATCCTTCACAAGTCTCAGCAGAAATCCCAAGATTTCACCAGGTTACTACACACCATTTAGGAACTGGCATACACTGTTAGGGAAAAAAAGGTACAGAATGTCAGACACTGGAATTTTTGACTTAAAAGTCTCCTGCCTTGGTAGACTTTAACTCCAATTTTTGTCTCCTAAGTATTTTGATAGTATGGAAAGCTCCATTTTTCTTCTCAGTATTTTTGGCCATTTTATTTTACAGAAAATATTTTATGGGGAAAAAAAGTAGGTTAGAATTTTGGAGTCACCTCAAGTGTTGTCAATTTCTCTAGGATCTTGACCCTTCAAGTCCTGGCTGCCTGGGTATCTGTGATACCTCCAATCTTAAATGTATTCTATATGGATGCAGCTTCTCCCATAGTTTTGGTGAAGTGGTTAGTCTGCTGCAAACTTGATTATCATAGACAGATGTCCTCTCTGAAACTGATTTTAAGTTAAATCTTCTCTCGGCAGTCCCTCTTCCACCCCATCAACCTAGCTGACATTGCCATTGGCTGTGGGATCACTTTCTGGTCCTTCTCCTTCCCCTGCCCCATTTTGCTAACCACCATCAAAAAGATGGAGGGAGAGGAGACAAAGTGAACATGTAAATTCTTACTCGATTGTTAGCATAATAAGATGATTTTATTCTCTCTGGGTCTAGTAGGCATTTGAAATTTATTTTTTCTCTTGTGAGTATTTTGGTAGTTTCCTCTGAGGATCCCCTCTAAATGTCTGTCTGCCTTTCTGTGTCTTAGCCAGTGCATTTTCCTTTGATTGTTCACTTACTGTCATCCTGTGACTTTCTGATGGTTTCTTTCTAATTGGATTCAATTGTCTTTCCAGGTATCCATCTCGGCAAGAATCAAAGTGGCTTCAGATTAGCTCTTTCTCCCTAGTATCCCACATCTTGTTCATGAGAGTCATTCAGAATCCGAGCTTCTGATGTCAGTGAAAATGTACCTAGCTTTTAATATATTTTGGTCTTTCTACCCTATTGCCTTGGGCTGATGGTCATAGCCATTTGCTTTTAGATTCTTTAAGTGTTTTTATATATCATACAGCAATGCATTGTGATCTCTCCAGACCCCAGGAAAGACACTGTAAGCCCTCTGATTAGTCTCTTTGCAGTCCCTCTATTTGTGGGGAAAACATAACTCAGAAGTCTTGCTGACTCATGGTACACTAGCAGTTCTCTTTAAAGGAATCTCTATCTCAAAAATGAAACAAAACAAAACTCCCTTAAACTCCATCTCTTAACATTTTCACACTTGCATTAGTTTCCTAGGGTTGCTGTAACAAGGTACAACAAACTAGGGGAGCTTAAAACAATAGAAATTCAGTGTTTCATAGTTCTGGAGGCCAGATGTCTGAAAGTAAGGTGGTGGCAGGGCCATGATCCCTCTGAAACCTGGAGGGGAACCAGAGGAACCCTTCTATGACGCTCCCTAGCTTCTTGTGGTTTTCTGGCAATCTTTGGCATTCCTTGGCTTGCAGAAGTATGATTCCAATCCTCTGTCACCCCTTGGCATTCTCCCTATATGTCTGTCTTCACATAGACATCTTCTTATAAGGACACCAGTCACATTGAATTAGTGGCTCCCCTATTCCAGTATGACTTCAACTTAATGCATTAAATCTGTAATAGTCCTATTCCCAAATAAGGTCACATTCTGAGTACTGGGAGTTAGGATTTCAATGTATCTTTTTTAGTGGGACACAATTCAACTCATAACAACCCTAGATATACCTGATTTATCTCTTTTTTGAACACCTACTATGAATTCTTCCAAGTTAGTTAAATTAATCATTTTTGTATGTGATGTCTGTTGACCTTGGTGCCTCAGTTGAAACTTCCAATTTAGCACCTTGTTAGAGTTGAATATAAATTGTGTTACATCGTTAGTTGTAAAAATACTACTAGTGAACAGGACTGGTTAATATGGATTTAGGCAATATATGAACAATCAAAGAATTGTAAAAAAATTTCAGGAGATGGCTATGTGATTTTTCCAACAAGAGTAACTTCGTATTTAAAAATTTTTAGTAAGAGATGATAAATTTCAGTGTTCTGATGTTCTGTGACTTAGTGATTATAATGACAAAATGACCTCAAGCTGAGCCAACTCAAGAAATTTTAATTTGTTAGAACTGAAAAAAAAAGCCAGCCTCTAAATGTAAAACAATTTCCGTAATTATTGAAGTTTGTCTATACCTTAAATAAATCTTGCTATTGATGCATTAGTTATCAATGCAATCGTATAACTTCTTCAGTGGAGCTTCCTGGATAGCTTCAAATATGATATTTTTCACCTAGCAAAACTTAAATATTTCAATGAGAAATTTACAGAAGTTCAGAAAATAAGTTTGGGCAAAAACTTTAAAAAGTATTTAGGAAAGAAATTGGAATTTACAAATTGGACTTCTGTGACCAGTGAGAAAACCAAGACTTCAGTGTTTATTTGGCAAAAGTTGGAAAGAAAATTAGAAATTAATTATTCAATATGGTTATATAGTTTGAAGGGAGAATTACTGGCCATGCTTCCATTTGCAGAAGAGTTCAGAAACAATGAAGGCATCAAATACTGGATGCTAACTTAAACATTTAAATAGTGCTAGAAAACTTATAATAAAAAAAGTAGACCCCTATCAATTATTTTTTTCATACTACTATACTTCCAAGAAACAGCCACTTTTAATCCTTTCAGCTGCTTCTTCAAGAAATTACCACCATAATTCTAAATATTGAACATGTATAATGCTTTATCTTGATTATTTTTAGACTTTGTCTGTTGACTTCCTAATGTGGTATAGAAAGATTTTAGCTCTGTTGCATCTCGCTTTTTCCACATGATTTTCCAGTATAGTGATATCACAGTTTTTGATTAAATATTTTCATTGTTATGATAGTAAACATTGTTCACTGCTCAGCCAATTAATGTATGTAATTCTGTTTTCCTTCTTTTACTGCTGTTTGCATATCCTGGAGTTAATTTCTCAATTTTTTTTCATTTCCTTAGTTTCTTTGAACCTAAAACTGAGTCTCCCCACATTTTCCATTTGCTCTGTAGATTTCCTCTATTTACAATTTCCTATATGGTCAAATTAGTCAGACAATGTGTGATTTCCATTGTTTTCTTCCTGGAGACTTCCCTTCTGGTACCTTCTACACTCCTCCTCCCAGCTAGCTTCAGGGTGATAGCCGTCATCCTTGGGACTCTCCTTTGTAGAAGTTCCAGGAATTCTCTGTGCTTTGTTCCTGTATTGGCTCCTCATTTCCTGTTCTATGTCTTTTTCTTGTTTTTCCCCCTCATATTGCTGAAGCACATTTTCCAATGGCTTCCTAAGAAGGGGTATACAGGAAATAAATAGAGACCATGAATATCTGAAATTATTTCCATTCTATCTTCATACTGTATTGAGAGCTTGGTTAAACATAAAATTATAAGTAGAAAATAATTTTCTTAAGAATTTTGAGGATGTTACTCCATTTTTTTCATTACGCCATTATTTCCAGCGTTGCTTTTGAGAAGTCCAGTGACACTGTAATTCTCAATTCTTTGCTTGTGACTTCTTTTTTTTCCTGGAAGCTTTTAGAGTCTTCTCTTTTCCTCTAAAAGTCCATGGTGAGGGGACTTACAATGGATATATATATCTTTATTGTCAAGAATGTTTTCAATTAGGAACCTTATGCTTTTCAGTTCTGCAAAAATTTTTTGCATTATTTTTTCCATCTGTTCTGAAAATTCTAATAGACTTTGACATCTTAGATTCTCTTCTATTCCTCTCTTTTTCTGTTTTACTTTTAGAAAACTTCTTTATTTTATCTTCCCACTCACATTCATAATTTTTAGTTTTGCTGTCATATTTTTAATTTCTAAGAACACTTTTTTAGTTTCTAAATGTGTCAAAAATAATCTCTGTTCTTATTTCATGCATAGACTGTACTCTCTTATCCCTGAGTCTGGATGATACAGCTTTTTTTTTTTATTTTCTTTCCACTGTTTTATTTTCTTCTACTTCTTGCACAGTCTCTATTTCTTCTGATTCTTTTAAACAATTTCTCTTTTTCATGGAAGAGACATTGCTCAAGTATCTGTTGGTGGTCCCTGGCTGTTTACTCACATTTAAAGTGAAAACTTGAAGGTTCGGTTATAAAGCCTTTGTACATAGTTTATTTCATTGGCAGGGAGGACTCATTATATAGAAAATGGGCAGCTTTGGGGCTGCAACCTACATATCAGGCATTTTTTGCTGAGTACATTAAATTTATGCACAGCAAGGTGGATTCTCCAGTGTGGCAGAGGTTCAGACAGTGGGAGATGAGGAGGTGGCATCCATGCAGGTGAAGGCTCCTGAGGGCAGGTTTCGTCTTGCTATTTAGTGTGTACATTTTCACTTTCACAGCACCTCACTCCTGTCTTCCTTTCTGCTTCCGTTCCTGAGTCCAGAACATCTCAGATCTCAGGTTCAAATCACCTAGAGAGTATGCTTCCTTCTTCCATGGTGATGGAGAAGCAGTGGTTGCCAGGTGGGGGTTAGGGTGGAGATGGGAACATGGAAATCCACCTGCTCCTTATGTAGACTTTAAAACTATATCCATGGTTTTGGCCTGATTTCACTGTTTGCTTGCACCATGACTGATGTCTCTAAATGTAGAGCTGTTTAGAGTTCTGCAGTTTATTCCTAATTAGTATCTCCTTCTCTAGTCACTTAGTTTAGAATCCCCTTTACTCCACTAAGGCATTCACATGTTCTTTTAATCTTTATGTATTATGTGATTACCTTGCTTAATTGAAAATGGAAGTTTGTTTTTCTTTTTGTTTTGGGAAAATCTTCAAAAGGATCTTAAATCTGAAAAACCAAGTGACTATTTGAAGGACAACATTCATTTGTATGATGCAAATATAGGATTAATTATATAAATATTCTATAAAAATAAAAGCTAGTCAACTCTCTACCTGCTGGAATCTGAGGCAAAAAGGGAGCCTCTCACTCTTGGACCCGCTAGTTTGCCACTGGTTAAGATTAACTGTCTCTCACTAACATCTTTGATACATTGTTAAGGGCTCAGAGTTGAAACCAGAACCTTGCTATTCTGTGTAACTACCCATTGTTTGTTACAATGTTCTGGAGTGAATTTTCTGAAAGTTGGTCTTCACATACACTCCTAATTCATTCAAAGACTGATTATGGTTCCATTTATAAAACTAAATGGACTCTAATTTAGAACAGTGTTTTTTTCCCCCAGAATTTTCTGAGGATACACATCAGTCCAACGGCCTGTCTCACCATAGTTTTTCCTCAAACAGAATTTTCATCCTTGTCTGCCAAATCAGTTACAGAGTCTGGAAAACCATTAAAAAAATTCATTTCACCATGACAGTTGTTGATTTGGATATGATCCTTTCTGGCAGGATATGAGATCTTTCTGCTCAGAAAGTACTCTAGTCCTGTTAATCTCCCAATGAGGCTATAAACTTCTCAATTGACATCTATGCATATTTGGGAGTTTTAACTTTAAGAAGTGGAGTGGATAGCAAAAACTAGGAACTCAGAGTAACAGAAGTCTTGAGTAATTCTAAAAATAGTGCATGCACAGAACATTTATATAAGACAATAGTTTGGGAGTAAATCATCTTTCTGAGAAGTTAGAAACAGCCTTTCCTTCACAGAGTTACCAGTGAATTCTCATCTAGGCTCCTGTAAGATGAACTATGCTGGTGTGCATCCAAATCACGACTAAGTGAATGAGAGCATTTCTGTGAATCTAAACCAATTAATACTACCTGCTCCCAAATCAACTCCTCGGGATATTTCTGTCAAAAGCACCTCCATTTTGATCATGAAGGCTCACAGCCCTCCCCCTCTTTGACCTCCTCTATTTCTGCAAAAGCACTTACCTTTCTTGTCTCCTTGCAAAACACACGAGCACCATTCTGGTTCAACTTTTGTTTCATTAATCGGGCTAATATAATAGCTTCTGAAATATTCTTCACGCTTTGAGAGTCTTCTCTATATGTCTTGAAACACTGCTGCCAAATTTAGCAAACTTAGCTTATTCAAGTGTGACTCTGAGCATATAATCTTTTGAAAAAAGCCCCAAAGCAAAACTCTTTATAGACTATCATCTTCCATCCAGTTAAGATGACACTGAATGACATCCACAAACGTTCCTTTCCACTTGTCCTCTGCTGTTCTTCCAAATATGCTCTATATTCCATTAAACAAAATTACACTCTCTTCTCTTGCAAACTCACATGACTCTGGACTCCGACAGGGGAGGATTTTTAGTGAAGCAGGTCTATACATTTTGTTTAAACAGCGTTATTGAGTTATAATTGATATACAATAAACTGTAGATACTTAAAGTGTACGATTTGAAGAGTTTTGGCATATGTATATACCTAAGAACCATCACTACAATAAAACTAGCGAACACATCCATCATTCCCGAAACTTCCCTGTGCCTCCGTCTTCCTCCTACTCGCCTGCTTTTCCAAGCAACCACTGACCTGCTTTCTGTCGCTGTGGATTAGTTTGCTTCTTCTCGAATTTTAGATACATTGAATCACACAATGTATACTCCTTTTTGTCTGGCTGTTTTTTAAATTCAGAGTATATGAAGTTTTACCTTTCTGGGTATTGGATATTTTGGTATGCCTGTAAATATTCTTGAACTTTGTTCTGGGATGCAGTTAACATACTTAGAAGCAGTTTGATTCTTTTATGCCTTGCCTTAAGTGTTTGTTAGATGGGACCAGTCTAGACCTAACTGTCCCTCACCACTGAAGCAAGACCCTTCTGATTACTCTATCCAAGGCCCCAAGTTACTCTACCTTTTCCCCTGTGAATTCTGTGGGTTTTCTGCCTGCTGATAGGACCAGGCACTATTCCCAGTCCCTTGTGAGCACTGGCCATGTTTTCCTATGATCCTCTTAGACGGTTCTTTCCCTGGCCCAGGGTAGTTTCTTCATAACTGTATGCTGACCAGTGCTCTGCTCAATACTCCAGGGGGACTCTTTGTAGGTCTCTGCAGTTCTGCTTCTGTGAAGCTCTTCCATTGTGAGCACTCTGTCCTGCAAACCCTAGTGGCTTTGGTTGACTGGACTTTCGCTCCATCTCTTCAGCTCAGGAACTCCACTGGGCTTCATTTGGGCTCCCTCTGCCTGCACTGCTGCCAGGAAACTCTCTCAGGAAAGTCAGCTCAGCAGCTGGCTCACCTTATGTATTTCCAGCCTTTCATGGATCACTGGATCCTTTGTCACCCAATGGATACTGTCTTGAAAATTGTTTCAAATATTTTGTTTCAGTATTTTGTTCATTTTAGGCAGCAGGGTAAATCCAGTACCTTTTATGTTTTCTAAATGTCTCGACAAGATATGTGCTCTTTAATTCTGTAACCCTCACAGCGCCTCACATCTCTCTACGACACTGCCATGTGCCTCTCTATATTGTAGTTATGGGTGCAATGGTTCTCTTCTCCCTGGTAGATGTCAGGCTCCTTGAGAATGGAGACTGCTGTCAAGCTTGTCTTTGTTTTCTCTCTTTTCTGTAAGTGGTTGTCATCTGTGAAGTGCCCAATTAATATATACTGAATTGAATTAATGTAAAAGACACTTGGAATTTATAGACAAGAAGCCTTAGCCTGTTACTTCAGAAAATGACTTTTTTGGTTAAACTCAATAACCTCAAGTAAATGAGATTATCAGCACCAGAATTTCTGCTTTTGTAAATGCTAGAATAACAAAAGCTATTATATTTATTATGTGTGTAAAAATCTTTTTCCTTATATTAACTAACTAGATACTGGGCATTTTCTAGAACTGTCATAGCTGTTAGAAATTAACCTGCTTTAAAAAAAACCCCAAAACATTACAGATATTGGTCTGTAAAGATTTGCCATAGGGCCTTATGTGTCTGATAAATATATCGATGTTATCTTTCACTGATGTACAAGAAAGGTGACCAGAGTCATGTCACATGGTTATATCACCAGACTCAGTTTGTTGATAGACTTCATTGTATAATGTTTTGGAAGTGCTTGTCTGACTTTAGTGCCTGTCTGCTTTACCAAACTCTGTGTGTGATTTTTTTACATCTTTATTAAATGTATGAATCTCTGGTCTATTCCTATGATGTGTATTATTTTATAGGAGAGCTTGAGGATGGTAGAAAAACCAAGATCTAGATGAAGACTATTTTAAAGTCATGACTTTGTCACTTAGTCACAAAGAAACTTTGGAAAACTGAATTAGAATATATGACTCTTATTTCTTCATTTAAAAAGTAGAGACAATAATGTCTTCTTCAAAGAGCTCCTGTGAGTTTCTAATGAGAAAATGTTTCTGAAAGTGTTGGTAAATTGTAAGGCATTAAACAAATACTAGTTCCTCTTGTTTTCTTGAGATTTTGATACCTTGACTTGAGCCGGAGTCCAGGGGTCTGCAAAGCTGACTCTGCTGGCCACAGTGTCCATGTGGGTCAATCCACTGGGAAGTGAGGAGAATGTTTTTGAAACTTGGTTCTATTATTCCAGTAACTGTCAAGTTTCTGAATTCAGAGGAAATGCTCATATTTTAGAAATTTAATCCCTTAAAAAGATTTATTGAAAAAAACAGGGGGGCCAGCCTGTGGCCAAGTGGTTAAGTTCGTGCGCTCCACTTCGGTGGCTTGGGGTTTTGCTGGTTCGGATCCTGGGCGCGGACATGGCACTGCTCGTCAGGCCACGCTGAGGCAACGTCCCACATGCCACAGTCAGAAGGACCCAAAACTAGAATATACAACTATGTACTAGGGGCATTTGGGGAGAAAAAGCAAAAAAACCCAAAAATATTGTACCACTGCTGTGGCCCAGGCCCTGGTCAGGTGCGTGGGATAAATGGGTAAATAAACAATCTGTGCTCTCACAGGGCTCCGATTTTGAGATGAGGGAACAACAACAAGCAATGGACATAAATAAGTAAATTAGTCTTTGGAGGTAACAACTGCTATAAGAAAAGATAGAAGCCTAGAGAATGAGGGAGAGTCAGGAGTGTGGGGTGCAGCGTGCGTTGGAACTTTGAATAAGGCCTCATAGAGAAGGTGACAATTAAGCAAAGGCATGGAGAGGATGTTGTGGCCATGGGGCTATCTGGGGAGAGTCGTCATCAGGCATGAAGAATGCCTGGTGCAAATATGCTAAGATGGGAGCATCCACAGGAAAGGGTGACAGGGTAGTGGGTGAGGACTGGTGGGCCAGGCTTAATTGGCCTGTGGCCATTGTAAGGACCCTGCTATCACTCTGAGTGGAGGAAGCCCTGGAGGGTTTTGAGCAGAGTGACGTGACCTGATGTTTAAAAGTTCTGGCTTTGGCTACAATATCTATAATAAGCAGATTAACGGCTTATTCAATTGAAACCACTTTGAAATTCCAATTTTCAGCACAGCAGTTCGGTTAAATGATATTGAATGATTGATTCTCAGAGTTTTTCAAAACAGGTTTTCATGTTTGTGTTCAGTCCTGTATCACTGACGTCTTACAGGAAACCCCTGTGGTTACTGTTATTATTTTAGCCAGATTTCAGGAGTGGAGGCGAGCCTGCGTTGGCCTAGAGGACCAGAAGACACTCAGAGTGTGGTGCCCCCTTGGTGTGGCAGTTTATCAGCCTCTGGTTCTGCCTACACGACTTAGGAAGAAGACAGTGCCCCAGCCAGAAAATGTCTAGTAAACACAGCCAAGTGTTTGGCTCTCTCTTGACATTGGAAAAGGGAGATTTTTTTCCTTTTACTTACTTAATCTCCTGCCAGAGTGTGAACTTGTTTTCTGCAGCCAAAACAAACAAACTTGAAGATGATGATATATATCATACCCGACTACAAAAGCAAGGGGATTATCTGAGGCAAAACCAATGGCTTTGACATGGCCCCTGGTTCCTGCCTCTACAACACACCTGATTAACTACAAAGACAGTCCTGTAAGGCATGGACCTCTCTATGTCTCTCTCCTTTTTTTTTTTTTTTTTTTTTTTTACCCGGTATGAATTTGGGTGTGGGTAAAGTAATTTCAAATGGAAGACCCAAATAATGGGTCTGTATGATGAGAGGTTACACGGACCTGCACTTACACGCAAAGCCCTGGGGTGCAAGGAACCGCCCTGTCTGTTGCAGACAGAACGCAAATCCTGCAGAGTATGAGCAATAACTTATTTTGGCATGAATATCAGACACATCCATGTGCAACGAATGATAGTGATACCTGTTGACACCCTACTTTCTTCTAAAGACAATATACATAAATACATGGCCATATTTCAC
This sequence comes from Equus przewalskii, assembly GCF_037783145.1. Taxonomy (NCBI): domain Eukaryota; kingdom Metazoa; phylum Chordata; class Mammalia; order Perissodactyla; family Equidae; genus Equus; species Equus przewalskii. The sequence continues at coordinate 29,282,060 of NC_091839.1, read as the reverse complement.
AATTTTAATCAGAAGGATTATTATTTTTTGATCCCTGCAATGGGATATAATCAAGATTAATAGATTTTGCATTAAATATTTAAGGAAAATCACACGAGGTGTTTTTTGAAATATGAATACATTGAGCAGGGCTGAATCTGATTCCTGAAGAAGATGAAGATGTTACTCAACATTTTTCTCTCAAACAGGCATTTGAAGTAGAGGTTGAGATTTAATAGTCTCAGACCATTCAAGCACCATTTGCAAGCTCGATACCAAGGGGCTAATATAGAGGCACCACTTAAGGATTTGCAAGGACCATTGGAAACCCTCTATTTGTAAAATTGTGAAATGAATAACGTATCATTGCAAATAACAACCATGCTGGCATTTTTAAAATAAACTTTTGATTGAAGTATAACATACGTAAATAAAAGTGCACAATTCTTTAGAGTATAGCTGGAAGAATTTTCATAAAGTACATATAGCCATATGACCACTACCTGTATCACATTGTTGGCCATCACAACCCTTTTTGCCTGCTGGTATGTAACGCTATTGATTAGTTTTGCTTGTTTGGGAGTTTATACAAATGGAGACATATGGTAGGTACTTTTTTATATTTTAAAGATTCATTCGTGCTATTGTGTGTTGGAGTTATTTTTCTCATTACTGAATGGTGTTCCATTGTATGAATATCCTATAATTTACCTGTTCCCCTGTTACTGGACATTTGACTTTTTCCCAGTATTTGCCTGTTTTTAATAGTGCTCCTCTTTACATTTGCATGCATGATGTTTGGAGCACATAAGTATATGCTTTTCTGAAAGGTGTTTACCTAGGGATGGAGTTACTAGTGCACAGGATATACTTTTGTCCCGCTGCAGTAAATGTGACCAAAAGTAAGTCCATGTTTCCATTTTCTACGGCTCTTCATTCCATACTGCATTTTCATCACTCCATCTAGGATCATTTTTCTTTTGCCTGAAGAGCTCCGTTTATAAACTTTTCTTTTGGTCTTCTAATATACAGTTTTTTCAGTTTTTGTTTGTCTGAAAACATCCTTATTTCGCCTTCATTTTAAAACTTATCTTTGCTAGATAGAGAATTCTAGACATTTTTTTTCTGTCAGTGTTTTAAAGTTGTGATTGCATTTCCTTACACTTTCCATCTTTTCTATTCAGAGGTGGGATGTTAGTCTTAATGTTGCTCCTTTAAATGTGTCTGCTGTAAGGTTTATTGTAAGTTTTCCCTTTGTCTTTGGTTGTCATCTGTTTTATACTGAAAAATTGCACCTAGGTATAGTTTTCTTTGTATTTATCATTTTGATTTCTTGCACTTCTAGAATCTATGACTTGTATTTGTCATTAGTTTCAGAGAATTCTCACTCATCACCTTAGTGGATTACTTGGAATTTTCCTTATATAGCACCATGTTCTGTGCATATAGTTTTGTTTTGTTCCAATTTGGATAGATTTTATTTCTTTTTCTTGCCTAGTTGCTCTGGTTAGAACTCCAGTACAATGTTGCACAGGAGTGGCGAGAGGGAATACTTTGATTTGTTCCTTATCTTATGGGGAAAGCACTCAGTTTTTCACTATTAAGTACGAGGTTAGCTTTAGATTTTTGAAGCTGCCTTTCTTTTATCAGGTTCAGGATGTTTCCTTCTCTTCCTAGTTTGTTTGGTGATTTTGTCATGAAAAGTTGTTGGGATTTGTCAAATGCTTTTGCCTATTGGTTTTGCCTCTTGGATCGTATGGTTTTTGTATTTTATTCTACTAACATGGTATTATATTAATTGAATTTTGAATGTTAAGCTAAACTTGCATTCCTGGAATAAATCCTACTTGATAATGATGTATAATCCTTTTTATGGTTTGCTAGATTCAATTTGCTGGTATTTTCCCCTATATAATCATAAGGACTATTGATTTTTTCCTTTGTACATCTTTGGTTTTGGCATCAGGGTAATACACTGTCGTTCTACAGTGAATTAGGAATTGTTCCTTGCTTTTGGATTTTATGGAAGTGTTTGTGAAGAACTGGTATTAATTCTTCTTTAAATGTTTGGTAGAATTTACCAGACAAGTTATTAGGATCTAGGATTTTTCTTTCTGGAAAGTTTTAAAATTAATAATGAAATCTCTCTACTTGTTAAAGATCTATTCAGATATTCTATTTCTTCTTTAGTCAGTTTTGGTAATTACATATTTCTATAAGTTCTTCTATTTCCTCTAAGTTACCTAATTTTTTGGGATATAGTTGTTTATAATATTCTCTTATAATTATTTTTTAATGAATATCTGTAGTAATTCCCCTTTAATCATAATTTCAGTAATTTGAAACCTCTCCTTTTTCTCTTGGTCAATCTAGATAAAGATCATTATTCTTCAAATATTATTTCTGCCCCATTTTCTCTCTCTTATCCCTCAGGGGCTCAATGACACATATGCAGAAATAGTATAGTCCATATATTTCACATTCTGTTCTGAATTTTCTATTTTTCTCTCTTCATATTTAAGTTTGGAAATTTTCTACTGATCCGTTTTCTAGTTTGTTACTTCTTTCTTCAGCTATGGCCATTCTGCAGGCTAAACTCATTTACTATGTTCCTAATTTAGTTATTGTTAAGTTCTAGAATTTCTATTTTATTGTTTCCTTGTAGATTTCAACTTTGTCTGGCTAAAGTCTCCACTGATATTTATTTTGTTAAAGATGTTAATCATAGTTATTTTAAAGTCCATGTCTGATAACTCTGAAATCTGGATTACCTGGAATTTAGTTTAGTCTATTTATTTTCTTGATTCTATTTCTAGAGAGCACTGGTAATTTTTGATTGAATTCCAGACACTAAAATATCATAGCAGTTTTGAGTGGCATTATCTGTACCTCACGAGAAGGCTCACTCTACCTTTTGACGGTCAGATCTCCTCAATGCACTCTGGGAGTGTGGTCTCTTGAATTTGGGTCATTAAGTGTAACAGTGCATTTAGGAACTAGAACATTTTTGTTTCAGAGACAGTAGGTTTTGAATTTTAAGATGTAATCTGTGAAATGAATCTTTAAAGATTTTACTTCAATATCTGTGGCTGTATAAAAGTGAACACAGTGCTTGATTCAGAGGAATCAATAGAAAATGTTATTTTGCTCATTTTAAGTGATGGGGTGCTTAATGCTGGAACATTGAAGTGTTTTGTTCATTGCCCCTCAGAGAGGTGGTACTGAGCACTTCTTATAGAGTAGGTACCAAATAATGCTTGATAGTTAACTTGAACGTCAGAGGTGCTTGCTTGGAGAATAGTAGTACCTAATTTCCAGGTTTGTTTTAAGGACTGATTATGGGACCAAACAAACACTGAATACCCTATAAAATTTCACATTTATTGTATGTTTATGAATATCTGTCAATCAGTTTTTTAAAAATATTGGTTAGCATACTCTTCCCTTCCCCCAACCCTGCCCAATATACATACATACCCTCATCCATTGTTGCCTGTTTCCTGGTCACTTTGGGCTCTGGGCACAGGACATCCCTTTATCTAACATCTCCATCCTACTGGTAGTTCAACTTATCTTAATATTTGATTATTCAACATTATAGGTCTCCTCTCCCATACAATACTTAGGTTTTTCAGGTCACTATAAATCTCTTGGAAGTTCTTATGCAAACCTTCAGCCTGAATGCTATTTGAGAAGAAACTCTAGGACGGTTTATCATTAAGTGAACATCAAAGTCAATCCAAACAAATTTCCGAATCATTGCTGATTTCCCAGAACTTCTGGATCAGTGACAATAGCTTTGAAATTGTGGACTGATTAACCTAAGGCGTTAAACCTGGAGACAAAGAAATGTTAAATGTGGCTTCAAAGACTCTCGTGTTATGAGAATTGCAAATTGGATCTTAGAAGGAATTTTATTTTGCATAAGCTTACTTTTTTTTTTTTTTACAATAAACAGAACTAATTTTCTTCCAGTTCTTTTGAAAATATTAGGAAAGGAAGCTTATTGAATTCAATTAAATTCTATCATATTTTTATTTTTTAATTTATAAGCCTCAAGATTATTTATTAGAACAGCTACAAACAGAGAGGCCACAAACCTCTCAAAAAAGCTAAAATCTTTGCTTCCTCCTGTCAAATACAGGGTTATTTTCAGGTTTAAGCAGTGTTAATGTTTTTAGATGGAAACAATTTCTTTGGAGTATAAATTCCGAAGTGTTCCTTACAAGACAGCACTTTCTCAAGTTGGTGGGGAATACCGACATTTAGATTACATGTGTATGGTAAGTGTGTTTAGATTGTGTTAATTTAGGGGAAGAGAAATTTTACAGGGTGTGCACTAGCCAATGATGTTGAAGAAGTGATATGACAAGGTCTAAGAGTGCAGCTTTCTGATATCCAGAAAAATATTTGTTAGTGCTGTCTTGTGTTAAAGAAATGCATCCTTGACAAAACAGCTCTGAACTAAACTTTTTTTCCTTTTTAATTAATCACTTGAGAGGTCTCTCCTTTGGATGACCACCAACCTGAGAGAGCTGTATATTTTTGGGAAATAACTATTCTTACCTCTTTCCAGGAAGGAACTGTCTCTTAAATACAATTTTCTGTGCCAAAGAAAGATTTCATTTGTGTGTATCAATTTGAAAAATGAATAGGAATCACTGTTTTATGCTCTTTGTACTAAAGGCGGAAACTTAATTAGTCAAGCTAAAAATAACATTAGCATAAACACAGTTCAGCTTCTTATTTTCGTAGGACCGATGAACAAACTGAATATACTTTGTTATATATTTTGATGAAGAGAAAGAAATAGTTTTCTTACTCAGTTAAGGTTTATGACTGAAGGGCTGAAAAACTAAGAAGAAACCTGTTTGGTTTAATTTTATTGGAAACTTAGAGAGCCTCCTTTTGACAATTAGTCATTCACATCTTTCAATGTCTGGCTTGGGAAGCAGTGTGCTCAATATGGTACTTTCCTCACTCAGGGAGGTTTTCTCTTCGGCCACTCCTGTTAGGAAGCTCCCTGGACCACCACGACTCATCACCAGAGAAACAGAGCTTGCTAGGAAGCAAGAGGTCACTCTGAAAAGTTCAATGGCACCATCTGGGATCAAAGACTTGCACTTCCTGTGTATGTTTTGCGAATTCAGTATGGGGATAGATTCTGTCCCTGGGAAAGCAAAAGCACAGGAAGCTCTCGATTTAAAACAATGAAATGCCATTAGTGCCCTGTGAGGCACCAAAACTCTAAAGCTGGTCATTGAAATGTTGCTTTACTAGCACAAGAATCAATTAACAGATCAGTGGACAGAGTAGAAAATACAAAAGTAGACTTAGTAGATAGAGGAATTCATGTATTATCCATAAAAGTGGTCCCACAAATCAGTAGTAGAAAGCAGTGTTGGATTATAAATTAAGTTTGTGTTGTGATGATTGATACTATTTAGGAAACATAAAGGTAACAATTTATCTCGTTGTATACACCAAAGTCAACTCCAGGTGGATTAAAGAGTTAATATAAAATATAAAACCACATTTTAAAAGAAAACTGTGAGTAAAATTTATCTGACTTAGATAAGGTGAAGTTTTTCTAAGAATAAATGCTATGAAGAAATGCCAAATATTTAAACCACATTAACATTCTGATGTAGAAAACCATACAAAATTTTAGCTATGTCAGAATGTAAAATAACATCAAAATTAAAACACAAATAAATGCAGCAGAAAGGTTAATATCTTTCTTTCAAGGAAAAGTATTAAAATCATTAAGAAAAATAACAAGGCTTCAATAAAATAATAGTCAACATAAAAACAAGAAATGTAAATGGACTATAACAGATTCTAAAAAGGTTCAAATTCATTACCAGGTGAAAATTCAACTAAAAATTGGATTCATATCTCACAAATCATATGGAAAATGACAGTAGGAATGCTGGCACGCTTGGCACAGGAGATTGGCCCCACCCCATGTCACTGGGAGAGGTATCAATTGCTATTAACTCCTGGAAAATAATATAGTGATGTGTGTTTCTGCTGAGCAGCACTTTAAAGCTGGAATCATTCTAGGAATCCATTTTTAAGAAATTATCAGACTTAGCGTCAAATTCTGATAAACAAGGAGATTTTTGGAGCATTATTTATAGTGGCAAATTAACAACAAAAAGCAGCCCATAAATGTCCAGCAAAAATAACATTATCAAATAAAATCAATGAAATTATTATATAGTTATTATAAATTACGTTTTCAGAGAATTTTCAAGGACATGGAAAGATACTTATGCTGTGATATTGGTTGAGACATGGCAAGATAGAAAGTTTATATAGAGTATGCTATAAATTTTATAAAAATTTGCATGTGTGTGTGCATGTATAGGAAGAAAAAATGGTTGGAAATACATTAAAATGTTGAGAGTACTTTTTCCTAGGTGGCAGGATTACAGGAGATTTAAATTTGTGTTTTTTATACTTTATAATTTTTATAGTTTGCGCATGAAATTTGATTTTTTAATTAGGAGAAAAATACCCTTTTAAAGTTAAAAATTCAGTATTTATTTTAGTACTGATATCAATTTACTTGGAGTTTTTGAACTAGCAATGTCTCATGATGAGCTACATAAAACTGACCCATGTCTTGATTAATCTCTGACTCAAACCTCTTGTACATTCCATACAAGTTTTAGCAAGCAGGTGACATCCGGACTCTCCTCTCTCCATATCTATGTCTTTAACTTTAAAATGTGGCAAGAATAGTGGAACAATAGATTTCTTCAAGTAAGTGGAGCAATGCAAAAAAAACCCCAAAAACCAAAAGAACAATCAGACATTCCCCATAGAATTTGTCACCTTTTTTTTTTTTTGAGGAAGATTAGCCCTGAGCTAACATCCATCCCCATCTTCCTCTACTTTATATATGGAACGACCATCATAGCATGGCTTGACAAGCGGTATGTAGGTCTGCACCTGGGATCCAAACTGGCAAACCCTGGACCGCCAAAGTGGAACGTGCGAACTTAACCACTGCGCCTCTGGGCTGGCCCCTGTCACCTTTTTTATTCTTGTCAAAACTCTGATGATTAGCAAATAGAGAAGCTGGCCACAAGTGACAAGCACTTCTTTCCACTGGTAAAGGCAACATTTATCCCCTCAAAAGGGAAAATGAATAAAACGATGTGATTAGGAAACCACACCCACAAGCATTCTGTTTCTCCCGTTAAGCTCCATCAGACTCTTACCCTCTCCTCGCTGTCACATCTCTTGAGCTGGTCTGCACCTGTGACCTGATTTCCTCACCATGCACTCAGCCTCTCCACCTCCAGCAGCGTGACTTTTCTCATGCGTATGCCCAAAAAGTGCACTCTCAAAAATAGCAGTCCCCAGGCCCAAATGGCCTCAGGTTTCTGTCTTGACCTCTCCAAAACACGACAAACCAATCACCAATCCCCTTTACTTTGAAAGTTTCTTCCCTCACCCCTGTGACACTGTATCGCTCCTGTCAATCATGGATATTCTTCACGATTTCATTGGCTCTATGTACTTGCATCTTTGCAGTCTTTGAGATGAGCAAGGGCAATATTACTGTCTCTTATTTTAGCTATCCTATAAAGATTGTTAGTTTATGAATTTCTTCCACAAACAGCACAGCCTACCTGCTGTGTGCTTAGCTGGGAGCTGAATATAGAGAGATGGTGATGATTGTGATGATGATAATGATGATGATAAAGAATATCAAACTTCAAAGTGTCTTAGACGAATTAACTAATTTAATTCCCCCAATAATCCTATGCAGTGGATACTATTTTCCCCATTTTGCCAGTGAGGAAATTGAGACATAGAGTTCAAATAACTTGTCCAGATCATGCAGTTAAGAGACAGAGCCAAGGTTCAAACTCTCTTGACACTCTCCTGTCATACTGTCCATGCCCTTAAACAAATTCATACTTGAATAAGGGAGTCAGAAAACTAAGAAAAACTACAATGCAGAATGGGATTGTCATTGCAAGATATGGGAAAGATCCTGGAAGCTCAAAGGAAGGGCACCTAAACCATTCTGGAGACACAGGGGAAGCCTCCGGAAGTTGAGCTTGCAACGTGAAGAGGGAAAAAAGGGAGAGATTAACACGCCAGGCAAGGAGAACTGCATTTGCAAATATATGCACATGATGAGAGAAGCAAGCATTGCATTTTTGAGGAAGTTATGTGTCATTTGGCTTCTCTCTCTGTTCTAAATCCTCCAGAGCGGCAGGATATGAAATGAGAAACAGGTAGTGGCCAGATGATATAAAACTTGGAAACTTTGCTTAAAGTGTGGGCTGTTTTTCTGAAAGTGATGGGATGCTATTGAGGGATTTTAAAATGAGTAGAGACACGACCAGGCTTTCATTTTACAAAGGTTCCCCTGGAAGCAACACAGAGGATGGAGCAAATGGGCTGCAGACAGGGCGAGTGGGCAGTCCAGGTGGGAGATGAGAGGGCCGCAACCATGGTATCTGCATTTGGGATGGAGGAGAGAGTCAGATAGGAGCTTCAGGAGGTAGAACCTGCAGAAGTGGTATTTGATTATATATGGAATGAATCAAGGGAGGAATAGGAGTCAGGGATCATTTTTATCTTGAAGGCTTGGGTGAAAAGTGATCCCAATTCCTAAAATGAAGAATAGAGTACAGGAAGCAGGCGTATGGATAAAGATGAATTCAGTTGCTGACATGGTAAGTTGTAGTAGGTTACTGAGTAAAAGATTGAAAAGGAAGCTGCATATTTATGTCTTGAGGGAAGATGAGAGGTCTGGGAATACAGATGTGGGAGCCCTGGGTATGTGAAGAATGGTAGACGAGATCATCTTGGGGGAGGTACAGAGAAGAAGAGAAGTCAGGCAATGGATTCTCCAGAAAATATGGATATTTAAAGGATGAAGAGAGGCAGAGAAAGCAGTAAAGGAGTCAGAGAAAAAACTGCCATAGAAATTTATGTACAGTTTCATTAAGTCTCTCCAAATTCATAAAGAGCTGACTAGTCTCCTGTTACTTAAAGGAAGTCTAAATTCCATGAATTTCTAGTGGAAAAGGGTCAGGGGAAGAAGAGCTAGAGGTGGAGAGTCTGGTTTTCTCGCTTTCTCCTGGTTTCTAAGTGGCAAAGAAAAGGCCGTTCTCAAAGGATAAACAGAAGGATCTCTGTGATGTCTTGTAGTTGTGCTGGGCTGACCATCAGAGAGAGAGCTGAAAATGTAAAAATAAACTATGGGCTTGCCCGAAATGAGGATAACAGTTTGGGAGAGAAATTTGACTACTTTTTATTTTTGATTCTATGTTTCCAAAATATATTTGCTTGAATAGCTTTTCAATTTAGATTTTGCTTTTAGAATCATATGCTACAACAATCCACTCCAAGGTATCCACGGGAGAGAAATGAAAATATGTGTCTCTACAAAGGCTTGGAATACGAATGTTCATAGCAGCATTATTCACAATAGCCAAAAACTGTGGAAAAAAAAATCCAGACGTCCCTTAACTAGTGAATGAATAAGCAAAATGTGATGTGTCTGCACAATGGAATATTGTTCGCCAATAAATAGGAACAAACCATTTGATTTATGCTGTAGCATGCATGGACCTTAAAAAGCTATGTTAAGAGAAAGCAGAAAGACAAAGACTATGTATTGTATGGTTCCACTTATATAAAATCTGTAGAAAAGTTAGAAATCAAAACAGTGTGTGCCTGGGCCTGGGAATCGGAGAAGAGATTTACTGCAAATAGGCTGAGGGAAATTTTAAGGTCATGAAATTTTCCAAAACTCTGTAAATGCACTAAAAGAAATCGATCACCTGTTCACTTATAATGGATGAATTTTATAGTATGTAAATTCTATTCAATAAAGCTTCATGTACCATAAAAATCATAGAATCGTTATTTTATGGCTAAAAGGGTTTATCTATCCAATTCTTATTTTGTTTCAGATTCTCCCAGTTTTTTCCCTCTTAGTATTTCTAGTTATTTCTAGTCGTCCCTCTTACTTCATTGACAAGCTTCTACACATGGTGATTTTATTTAACGTGTCTGGGAGACAGAATGAATCATAGGCACTTATAGACACGTCGAAATACCGTACTATGTAGTCACCTTTCCAAATGACTAAATAGATTTGTTTTAATTTCATCTCCGGTACTACCTACAGGATATTTGAAATCATAAAAATCAGTTTTTGAAGGTTGAGGCAGAACTTGTTATTTGTAATGGAGAAGGTTTATGCTTCCTGTTGATATTCTCACTTCCTTCCCTTGTGTAAATCCCAAGATTGGTGACTCACTAGGAAATTTTAAGAATTCTTGTAGTTTGAATATGTTTTTCTCTGATTTTTCTTTATAGAAAACTAAATCTCTTTCATTTTTGAAATGTAACATTTTTTTGGTGAATCTTACAAGTGTAAATTGTCAAAGAGAAGGTCCTTGAAAATTATGTGTATGTTTCACACTCTCATTTTACCTGTGAGTCTCACAGCTTAATAACGGTAGAGAGAGAAATAGAGTCCAGGTATTGGTTTAAAATTCCTAAGTGGTTTATGATATTCTTCAAAGATTTCATTCTAGTTACCTAGTACTCACCTCTTTTGAGCTCTTCTCTGAAAGTCAGATCTGTTTATCCAAATACCAACTTCATTCATTTGGATGATCCAGGAACACCCCTCCCTCGAAGGGTGTAAAATTGAAGTCATTATATATTCTTCCTCAAAGTGGCTAAGTGTTTAAGATCATGTGCTCTGTTGCCTTTCAAATGACAGTTCCACTGTGTTAATTTTGCGAGCTTGCACATGTAATCCAGCTCCTTGAAGCCATAGTTTACTTATCTGCGAAATGAGGATTATAAGAGTATCCCTTTCACTGGTTTGTGGTAAATATCAAGTGAGAGAATTCATTAAGGTACTTTGGGCAAGGTCTCTACAATCATAAGTACTCAGTTAACATTAGCTATTTTCTCCTTTCTCCTATTTCAATAAATGTCGTCAGATTCTGCCAAATTACTCAAGCAACAATCTTCTGCCTCCCATATTTTGCCTCCTAAATAGCATCAAGTCCTGCTGTAAAAAAACAGAGATACTAGAAAAAAGAGAGAGATAAAATTAAGGGCAATGAAAGAAAAATGGAGAGTTGGGGCTACTGGATAGAAGTCTGCAGAGTCCAGGCGTGTGGCCGTGGGAGGGTCTATGAAGCGTTGCTGATGTTATCAAACGCATTCCTTTTTAACGTTATGGGACAAAAGACAAGGCTGGAAGTCTTCCATTTTTTTAATAGCCATGTTGCTCTACATCTGAGCTCTGTGGGTCTAGAACTTTACTAGGGTTATTCTTGTATACATTTTTATTTAAAATTGAGGACAAAAGGAAAGAGTGCTAAAATGGGTGGTGGATAGTGTTCAGTTTTTCCATACTTGATTTGTTAACTCAAGAAGTGTTTGATTACCAAAAGTATTTGTCAAACTAATCTCAAGAGGATGAAGTCCTCTTAGCCCCTAATAGTAGACCTCCTTAGGATGAAAGATGACATGTTGTGAGTTACAATTACTGTAAGTTTTTAAAAATAAAAATATTAAGAATTTTAGAATGTATTCCCCCAGTCTTTATGCGTGAATGTGTACAGTCACATACACTAGATTAAGATCACAGTAGACACACTGTTGTGTCACCTGCTTTTTTCATTTAATAAGAAATATGAACATTTTATCATATCATTGAATATTTTTCAAAACATTTTACATGGATGCATATCGATGTATGTAAACCAACTTTTTTTAGGTCAACTAGTTCATGTTTTCTCTCAAAACATCAAAATTTGAATTGAGGTAATGATGGTTCACACACTGATTTTTAAAAATTCAAACTTTTTCCATCTTTCTCCCTTCTCTGACATTTTATAGATGCCACGGACTTTATTTGTGATAAATAGTCTAATTTTTTTTGTGATGATAACCACAATTTATTTGATTATAAGAAAAAGTAATTGATTTGGTATAAATTACAGAGTAAAAAAGCCCATATGACTCATAGAAAGTCTGAATTGTAGATTATTTGAAAAAAAATTTAGTTTTATTTGTAATAACCATATATAAGTAAAATTAGGATAACAAAAAAATGTAGTTTATGACTGTTCAAGAATCTAGGGACAAGAAGAATATGGGGTAACATGGAATCCATTCTGGCAGAGGCTGGTGGGCATACACCCATGTCCAGTTACTGCGCACTGATGGACAATTTCAGTGGTGTCGCTGGGGTGAGCTTGGGTGATATTAGGTGTTGTTCCCGTCTTGGTAGCTTCCGTTCTTGGTTCTGCAGCCATCTTCAAGATCCTGTGACCTAGATACTTTTAATAAATTCCTTAAAATTTGTTTTCTTATTAGGTTTCTGTTGCTAGCAATTAAGAACAATAACTTGTAGAACTATAGAACCCTTTCATCTAATAAAAGCTTACCCACAGTATGGAATGTATAAAAGTAATAAGCATTTTAAAAAATGAGGACATATAAGGCCAGGCACGCTGAATAACTTACCAGTGACCTTGGAGCCCCACGATGTGAATTTTATGGTGATTTTAGGGAAAGGAGGTGCAATGCCCGGAATAATGGAAGCTGCCACGTTCCTTGGGCCATGTTATGTCAGCCCTGAGTGACTGAGGCAGCTATTACCTCAGGGAAACGGTAGAAAGAGATTAATTTTGCCTGTTTTTTGAGTTTGCCCCAGGAGAGTCTGGTAGCCAGTGACGTAGATATCACTGGGGTGCTCTGTAGGCTTCACAGCTGAGCCCACCCTCTGTGGAAGGTCCACTCTGTGGAAGGCACAGCAGAGTGGAGGTGTGAGTTGTGGTCGGGAGCTGAGCCCACACAATTTGTTGTAGTTGGCCTTCCCAGGAGGTCATGCAAACAGCAACCCATTCTCATGCTGTTAAAGACAGAGAAAGGCTCTAGGCTACAGAATTTAGTAGGATAATTCAGGTGCTAGGCCAGTTTGTCTTTGGGAGGAGGCATGTAAACTATGCCTTCTACACGACAGATCACTCTGTAATTAGAGCGTGTAACTGGTTGTGCTCTCCACCACAGAGCAAAGGGTTCTCTTTTTGCCAAATTGTCCAGAAGGGTTCACTCACAGTCATGACAGGTGTTTTTATTTCACTTGCAGACTTCTTTGAAAAGCGCTTGGCATGAATAATTTCTTGGCATGCATGTTTAACCTGAATTGAGTTTCAAGTTGCAGAAAGCCTGTTTTTTGGCTAATAAAATTCCTTCATCTTTTTCATTACCAACCTCCTCCTTCTGCTTCCAGGAATTTCTTACTTTGAGAGGTCTCAAACTGGCTCACACCAGCATCTGCACGCTGAAAGCTTGATTCTGTGCCTTTGAAGGTTTTAGAGCCCTTACCAACATCCTCTCTTTCTACTTCCACAGTAAATCCGTGCCTTCCTCTCAGACTCTGTTTCCTCCCCACCCGTGGTCAGCCTACAGCCACATTTCCATGGAATACAGAAGTTAATAGGATTTGCTTACCATGTCAGCTTTGGGGAATTCATTCTAAAGTTTTTTTACAAGTCTCTGCTCCTCTGGCCACTGTTCCTTTCCTGACCAGTTACTTCCTTTGTTTCCTGCTTCCTTCCTTTCTTTGTCTCTGCATCATTACCACTCTTCTGGGTAGTGGGAAGGGACTATATTAACCTTGTTCTCTTTTGTCCAGTATGGTCTTTACATTTCCATTAAATAAAAGCACAGACACAAGACAAGATTCTCAATAGAAGTGCTTACGATCGTGAGCAGCACGTTATCTCAGTACAACTTGCGTCTGGTGGAAGTTCACTGCTAGGTCATGAAATGTCTTGAGTTGGAGAGGATTTTTTGAGGGCCGTCCCTCACCTCAAGACACATTCTCACCTACTTCATCCCACTCATGGGAATTTTATAACCTCCTCTCTAGTATCTTAATGATGCTTCTTAAGAAATTCTGCCTTCTGTTTAAACACGCATGTAAATAATATGAACTGACGAGGTGTCCAATTCTTTGGTGTTTTCATTTCAGAGGATAGTCTGGCACTGAAACAGACTGGGAATTCAAGATTCAGTTCCAGGTTAAATTTCAGAGGTTGGGATGTTAAGAACTCCTCAGGCCTACTTTGAGCAAACTCTGTTCTGAACCTTAATACCAAGATGGCCTCAGAACTGGGCAGCCTGCAGAGGTTTTCATGCTGGATGAAAAGACTCGGATTTAGTTTGTGGAATTTGGCCTAAGCGAATATCCCTAAAGCTGCAATAGAATTTGAATAATTTCTGGGGGTGGAAAAATACCTTTCTTTCCGCAAAATCACTTTGAATACTGAAGATTAACCATGAAAATACCTTTTTCCTCTCTGTGTTCAAAGAAAGGAGAACAACTAGACAACATCATCCTTTTAAGAGCTCTTGATATGCATAGTGGGTGGACTCAAATTGAGAACATAACCAACATGTAATTCTTGTTGTTCATGAGCAGAAAAGCGATTACATACAGGGCCAAATCCAGGCAAATTCTGAGGAGACAAAATATGTTTTTATTTTTTTAATCTCCAGGTCTGTGCCCTATCCTATCTTTATTAGTGTTCTCTGGTACTAATCCCCACATTTGACATGCCCCCAGAGCTCTTCTGTGTGCTCCCTCCTTGCCGCTTAAGCCTTGCACTCAGGAAGAGATGAGAAATGCATTCACACTACATTAGCACTACCGGGGCATTCACACCAGGGATCCCTGAGTAAGATCAATTGTGAATTTTTTGTGGAACCTCAATGAATCAGTAGTGTGGGAGATAGAGTTCTATGTGGTGGGCTCTACTCCATAGAAATTATATAATATAGGAACTTGGACCGTAATTTCTGACTGGAAATTAAGTATTTTAAATAGTTCTTATGTGATGACAGAGCGAAATATTTGAAATAGAGGTTGTCCTGGAAAAATCAAGACAAAAGATCATCATACACTGGAGAGGTCATCCATCATATCTTCATTAATTCTGCTTTTTCTGTATTAATTCTGACTTTAAATCCTGCCTAACCTGACCTTCTCATTTTTCTTTATATTGGCTGTTAGTTAACAGTGGATTTAGACTACTAATATCAAGTCTGGAAATTGGTCAAACATAAGTTACATTGATGGGAAAGCTAATACACTTTTAAAAGTTCCTAGAAGTCATTTTCTGTTCAATAATCCTCATAATATAGGCCTTGTGTAAGTGGACTTCAGGATATGATTGCTGAATTTATTTGAAAATCATATCCAACAAATACAAAAACCCCCAGCTCTCTGTAATTTTTTTATGGGCCGCCTTCTGACCCAGAGGTAATTGGGAAGGATGAAGAGAGAAGTCAGTATTCACTTCCAGCCTGGAACATATTGCAACTTTTCTCAAGTGTTTATGTAAGTGACCATTTACAAGACTATTCTAGAGGAAATGTGATAAAATAAGTCTGCTGCAAATGTGGCCTTTTCAAAACTAATTTTGAAGCGAGAATCCTTTTCCTAGTTTAAATAGTTTGGATTGTTTTAATACCTCTGTTCCTCTGTAACATTCAGCCCTACTTTTCATTATGCAATCTCTTTCCTTCTCAAGGAGAAAAGCTATGTTCACATACACGATTGGTAGGTATATAAACACCATCTGTTATAGGACTGCTCTATTTATCATCCCTGAGAGTAGGGAAGGCAAATTTCCAATGCCTTTCACAATGCTTGACCCAGGATAGATACTCGGTAAATATTGCTTTAACGAAGAGAAGAAAAAACAAATGCATGTCCAGTTTGAATAATAAACACAGATACTTTGCTTTGAAGAGGAGCACAACCTATGGTTTAAAGTGACATTTGCCTAAAAGCCTATTATGGAAAATCTTGCAACCTCTTCTAAAATTGTTAAAAAAAATAAAAATATAGTAAAAATCAAAACAGAAGCAGACTCAGATACAGAAAACAAATTGGTAGTTGCCAGAGGGGAGTAAAGTGAGGGAATAGGCAAAACAGGTGAAGGAGATTAGAAGGTGCAAACTTCTAGTGATAAAATAAAAAGTCACGGGGATCTGATGTACCGCATAGGGAACGCATGTAACAATATTGTAACAACTTTGTATGATGACGGGTGGTTACTAGTCTTATGAGGTTGATCATTTTGAAATGTAGATAAACGTTGAATCACTATGTCACACATCTGAAACTAATACAATATGGTATGTCAACTATACTTTAATAAAAACAAATAAATAAATAAAACCTTTCAGGCCAATAACTAACTAACTAAATAACTATAAGTATGATGGAAGAAAAAATGTAGTAAAATTCAAACCATGGCCCAAATGTTACCCTTAGAGACAACCTACTGCAGAACTTGGAGAAATCCTGAGACAGTAAGAGTGCCAATATCCAGATTGGTAACAATACAGCTAGGACTCTAGCCTACCTGTATTTTTCCTAATGTAACAAAACAAACTTCACATACCTGAAGCAATGGAAGACATCTCCCTTACTTACTAGTCTTGTATTTAAACTTAGGGGACGAATTATCTAGAAAACCAGGCATGCGATTCTTCTACTCAAGCATTGGGAGGAGCCTGATACTGTTCTTCTACTCTCATCTTTTCTCCATATTAAAAAAAAGATACAAGCTCGTTAAGATGACAGGTATCTCCAGACGCAAATTGCTGATCGATCGAAACTATATTTGTTAGACTTAATGCAATAAAGGACAACACCACCTTGATTGTCTTAGAAGTGTCTCAAAGAGGGAGGTCAGGGAAGGGTATTTAGAGGCTGTTAGTGTCCAGGCTCAAGTGGCTTAAATCAGGTCTTTCAAGGTGGAGACCATAGTAAGATAGAGCAAAGTTCATGACATAATAGTTTAGGATTGGTGAATGCAATAGAGTGAGGGCCTTGAGTGTGTCTTGATAAGCAAGCTATTTGCCTAGATTTTTCTTTTTCCTTCTTTAATAAATTGGCTTGCAGAAATTTACTGAAGCAATCAGTGAAATTATTTATTAATTATATCCCTATCTTCCTTTAATAGTGCTCTGGAATGAATAGTTAAGTCACATCCACACAGGCGCCTGATTTCTGCATTCTGATAGTTAAGCTCCGTGGACACACGGGGTCTCCGCTCTCACAGGCCAGGGAGCAGGAAGACATTGGTGCATCATAGCATCCTGGGACATTTAAAACTGAGGTGGATGAGGTAGGAAGAGGCAGAGTCCTGGTTTCAGTGGATGCTGTGGATTGTAAATGTCTGTTAGGAATAGGAGCCATCTAGGGAGTGGCATTTGAAGATGGTCTCACCCAAGTTTAGCTGTATTACATAAAGGCCTCAAAGACACTGGGAGTTGGATCAGAAACTGCACATGTTGACCTGCTCCTCCACAGTAGGTCTCAGATGGAATTTTGACTGGCCCCCAGCTGAAGAATGAGCAGGGCCAAGGACTTGCTATTTCCCTAGTCTTTTGAAAACACTGGGTCTTTATTTGATGACAAGTGCGCAGAACAAAACTTACATAGAGCCAATAGAAATACAATAGGACAGTGGAAAAAGAACACCGTTTGCAGCATACTGCTCAAAATGATTTACTTTGGAAGTCAGAGAAAACTTTTGTAGGCTATTTGGCATCCTTGGCAGGGTGCACAGTGACCTGGCCATTGTGAAAAAGGAGCAGAAAATATAGGTATTAAGAAACTCAGATAAAAAGGAAAGAGCATAAATAAAGAGACAAGAAGATAAGATAAAGAGGAGAGGAGAAGAAAATAATTAAAATTAATAGTCTAATAACAAACTTTTTTCTGCAGGTTGACCTTGTTGAGGAATAAACAAAGTTTTGAGTTGTACAAGATTTGTGACTTTAGAAACAATTTTTGTTTTAAACATGTCAGAGCAGAGACAGAATGCGGCTGTTTCAAACACTGGAACAACACAGCGGTGTTCATGGGTGCTGGCGGAAAGAGGATATGGCTTTGGGGAGGAAAACTGAAAATTAAAAATTACATTTCTTTGTCACCAGTTTGTGAATTATCACAATCACATAAAAAACATATTTCATGATTCTTTACATTCATAAAAACATTTAAAAGTTTACAGAGCAGATGTCTAAAAACAAGGCTTTATATGAAAAGAATTTCATAGCAATATAATCCTTCTTTCTTTACATTGGGTAATGGGAAACACAACAGAAAATGGTTCCCATTACATCAGAGCATAGTCAGAAGACAGTCCTTAGTCACAAGTATTCTGTGTCCTCCAGCTTCTCTCACCAGCACAGAGAAGACTTATACAGCATTGTGCTGGATTTAAAAGAATCCCTCAGAAATAGGTGCATGGAATTCACAATTTTTTTCCTTTAATTAAAGCTGACTCTTTTTTAAAAAGGAGACTCACATTTCTGGTTTCACACTTTTTCTCTCTCAAATGTGAGCTCTACAGCCTCCAATTTAGATGAGTTGTAAGAAGTTCTGCAACTAGATTTCAGCAAAGTAATTAAGTCAGAAAGAGTAGTTAACAAAAAGTTAAAAATAAATAATGTGATCAGCACAGAGACAAAATTTAAGAGAAGTCTTTTGGATAATAGAGTGAAATGGAGCTGCCTTGGAGAAGCTCCCTGCTCCAATTCATGATGAAATAAACAACAATAGGAATGGAAAAATCAGGCAAAAACGTCCACAGCAACAATCAAAACCAGAAAGGGACAAAACTCTGTGCTGCAAACAGGGACAGCTAAAGGAAGAAACGTGATTCTGGAATGACGGGCCTCCTAAACCCACACACTCCCCAGGAACCATATTGATGAGTCCACAAAGACCTGACAATTCTCTGTAATATTCCTCAGTCTGGAGAGAAGCAAGCTGACTCGGCCACCTTACTTTTTTTTTTTTCTTCTTCTTCTCCCCAAAGCCCCCCAGTACATGGTTGTATATTCTAGTTGTGAGTGCCTCTGGTTGTGCTATGGGGGACGCTGCTGCAGCATGGCCTGATGAGAGGTGCCCTGTCCACGTCCAGGATCTGAACCGACAAAACCCTGGGCTGCTGAAGCAGAGCACGTGAACTTAGCCACTCGGCCATGGGGCCGGCCCCCACACCTTACATTTTTAACTGATGATCTTTTAAATGAGAAATAGCAACCCAATTTTACTGTGCTATATTTTACTGGAGATTTCTTTCCTTTGTGACTATATACTATCCAGAAAGTAGGTATTATTTTGGTTCACTCTCTAATACCACTAGAATATTCAGATTATTAGTTAAGTAGGCCTTCCAATCTATAAGGGCAAGAAGCTGTGTTTCGAATAATAAAGAGCAAAATGGCTACCATTTCCCCTCATCTGTCAGGGATTCTGGGTCATGTGGGTTCTACAGGACTCCTGGCTTCTTCTAAGCTGTTGATTTCCAACTGGGAGTGAGGGCACTTATGAAGACTTAAAAGGACAAATATCCTTTACTTTCTTCTTCTATCCCCCACCAACTGCAGTTGAGAGCTCTACATATGTATTTTTTTAAAAATTTCCACAAAAGGCTCTGATTTGCATACCCTGTTAAACCCTCCTTTAAAATGATGATTGTTTTGTGAAAAAGTACAGTAAAATAAAAACAAAACAATTTTCCATGGTTAAATAAATTTGGATTAAACAAGCTGAAATAATTTTCTTTTTTGCAGAATTATACGCAGATTTTAATATACTAATGTGACTGTGAAATTCCACACAGGGCCATTTCACAAGCAGAGTCTGGAAACAGCGCACTAAAGGGCTGTGCTCTGTTCTTTGTAGAGATTGTTTCGGTGCCATCCAAACTTTTCATACTCAGGTGCAGCAGGAAGATCGTAATCTCTGAAGTGTGGCTGCAATCTGCCGGATCTCATCACATCAGACGCAGCAAATGGCTGGGCTCTCTGTGGCTCTGTTGAAGACAAGCTGAGAGGATCTATGCATTAACAATCTTCATGCACATTTGCTTGTTCTTTGGTTCCCCAGTATTTCTCTTCTTTTGCAGTAGAACCTGGAGTTCCTTGTGAGGAGTTGCTGTCATAAGTGGCCTCAACGTGAAGTGGCTTCCAGTTTCCCTCTTACTTACTAAACAGCCAAAGAAGGCTAGATTCTTCTCCTCACTTTGTGCTTCCAGTGTGCAGGTGCGTGATCCACACTCTGCAAAGTGGACACTTATCCCCAGGAGTTCAGAGTATGTCTTAAGAGGTAGGGGACAGCATGAGTTCGGATCATCTCAGGGATATCATTGTACTCTTCAAAGCTTCTAGAACATTAATTGATTAACAATCACTATGTTAGAAATTTGGATAAGAGTATTAGTAGTAGTGTTAGTCACAGTTATATTTTCAAGATAAGGGATGGTTACTTTACTGATGTCACTGATGCAGTTGGGAAAGTTAAGTGTTTCCCACTAGCATTTCATGTCCTTCTCTCTTATCTACAGAAGGATGTCTCCGCTTGAAAACGAAGCCCACATAATCCATGATTGAAAGACAACAGATTCAAGAATGTGTAAGAATAGTCAAACACTGAATGTCTTGCCAAAACTTTATTTAGTGCAAAATCATTTGTCCAACACATATACTCTGTGCTAAGCACTCTGTCATACAAATTATTTAAGACTAAAGGTCTTCTTTTTAAAAAAGCAATCCATCTGGCTCATGTATTTTCCAGGGGAGGAATTCTACCACAGAAAATTAAGTTCACAAAGCTGGTTAGTGAAGAGCCAGGACAGAAACTCGGATACACTGATGCTGGATTCAGTTCTGCTTCCTCCACTCCCGTGAGGATCTCCTTAAGGGCCACTCTGAAGAGGGGGCTGTCCTCAGTGTGCAGTGAAGGCAGTGGGGAAGCAGGGACTGGATGGGATGGAAAGAAGGATTTGCCAGTGAGGGATATCAAGCATTCCTGTGGACTATTAAACTCTTCTTTGGGAGGCTTGTAAATAAACATCATGGTCCATCTCTGGGAATCTATTTGCAGGTGGCTGGTTGGGTTGTACCAAAATTTAGACAAAAAAGCCTTGAGCTTGGACTCAGGAGTCCGTGAACCCCAGTGAAGCTATTTGTAAAGGAGCAGTTGAGTCAAAATGCGGGAGGATGCTCTGGGGGTGCAGCCAGACGGCCTAAGTTCAAGCCTTGAGTCACGTAGTAATTACATGACTATGAGCAAGGTACTTAACTCTTTGTACCTTAGTGTCTGTTGTAAAATGAAGATAAAAAAGGTATCCTGCTAGTCTGATTTTTGTGAGGATTAAATGAGTAATAACTACTGAGCTCTTAGTATGATGTAAGTGTTGGCTCTTACTATAATCGATATCTGGTAAAGTCTCTTCAAACTAAAAAAATTGTGTGTCTATAATTCAGTGCTATACAAATGTATTAGAAGTACTGGCTACAATCTAGATAAAAGAGCAAATATGCCTGCAAATGAGCAGAATCAATTTAGTTGTACTTAAAGCATCTTTCCTGAGTGTCCATTGTGTAACTGGCACAGCTCTGAATGGATTTTTGCCTAGAGTTGGGAAGAATGACTTAAGTAACGTTGTCTTTTGATTTATGATGTTCATTGTTTCCCTTTATTTTCACTGTAAAAAAAGCATGTAGAAGGATAGAGATATGAAAAATTAGATCCATGTTCTCAAATCCAGACAGGAATGCTAGGGAAGTGTTAGAATCAAGAGAGGAGTCAATAACCCACAGGGGAATCTGAGGTGGCTTCGTATGGAAGGTTTGAGTTGTTTTTATTATCACAAAGTACCTTCCATTCCCATGGAAAAAAATCAGAGGCAGCATTGGGCTTTAAGAACATATAAATTGTCTTAAACAGCACACCATGAACATGAATTCTTCCTGAATCCCATTCCCTAAACTGGGTTAGAAGTCAGTAAATGTTGAATAATATGATTTTCTCAACTCTATGCTAGTTGTCTCTGGTGGCCGAGCGGGCGTGGTCAGCCATCTTGAGGAAACTCAGTTATTGTGCCCACTGAAAACTCCCCTGATCGTGCCAGGGATGTGGGGGGATTTGCTGGGGTTACTGCTGACAGTTCTGTCTTGGAATAATAGGCTCCTGATTTACTGGATTTTACCTTAAGTGGAAGCTTATTTTTGTTTTCAATTTTAGTTCTAATATTTTCTTTGTCCAGAACCAATTGTTGCCCCCAGATGTTTAGTGTTTTTTAAGTAACCTTGAAAGACTCCAACATGACACTTTGACTAAGCCTGAGTCGCGAGGCTGTGGCGCCGCCCTGTGCTAAGTTTTTTTGCCCCAAGGGACTTTGGCAGCACCCCTTCTGATATGAACTCCATTTATAGTTTGCCTATGTTTATAATAAAACCTTTTGCTGGAATCGGCATTGCTCCTTCCAAGTTGCTGCTTGTCCAAGAAGACAATGCCCGTAAGTGCCACCATATGAGCAAATCTCTTGCAAAACTTGTGGCTTTGGTCTTGTTCACAGATGCAGATGAAGAGACGATCTCCCTAAGAGTGCACGTTATTCAAGCTCAGTTGCTTTTTTACCCAAGTTGAAGCTTGTTTTAGAAAACTTTTTAAAAGCTACTTTTAACAAATACAGGGAAAAAGTTTTATGTAAATAAAAATAGTGACACACTTTCATTTTAAGAAAAAAGTCAAAGACTTTTCCTTGATACTATTTCCTTGAATAGTATCCCTACTTTCCTCTTGTCTCGAAACACCACCACTCCTACGATGAGGTCGGGCAAACACAGTCTTTAAGGAGGTAGGCAGATGCTGACCATCTAGTAGGGGTTAGGGATGTTGGCCTATAACAATTCTAACCTGCCCGGCTGTCTGTCAATCCATGTCTTCCTCATTTCTGTATCTCCCTCTATCCCTTTGCCTAGTGGAACAGCCGCTCATTGCTGGGGAACCACTAGTTGAGTACATCAGTACACAAATGCATACTCTCTATTTACTGAGAAGTGAGCAGGGCAGAATCAGCCCCAAGTCACCCTTGTGACTGGAAAAACAATTCCAGATGATCTTGACAACATCTTTGTTTACAAAACAAGTGTCGTTAACATTCTCATGACAAGTCGGTTAAAAGGATGGTGATTTATTTATTATTAGTTTATTTTTTAAAGATTGGCACCTGAGCTAACATCTGTTGCCAATCTTTCTTTTTTCTTTTCTTCTTCTTCTCCTCGAAGCCCCCCAGTATGTAGTTGTATATTCTAGTTGTAGGTCCTTCTAGTTGTGGTATGTGGGACACCGCCTCAGCATAGCTTGATGAGTGGTGCTAGGTCCAAGTCCAGGATTCGAACCAGTGAAACCCTGGGCTGCAGAAGTGGAGTGCACAAGCTTAACCACTTGGCCACGGGGCTGGCCCCTGATTTATTTTCAAGATCTCTATATTTGGTTTTCTTTTAAGCTTTTCCTCTTATTTTCAAAATGAAAAAGGTCACAATATTTTTTCTTACTGTAGAATAATACATGTGAAAAATCCCAACATTAGAGAAAAATATTAAAACAAAGTAAACCTTACCTAAACTCCAGTATCCAGAGATAACCACTCCTACCAGCTTGGTGAATGTCCTTCCAAATGGTTTTTCATGTTAGAGTCCTCAGATTGTGCTCCACAAACCTGGGTTCAGATTATATATTATTTTTAAATGAGTTTAGTGATAAATTAAATCTGAGAAATGCTAGGATAAACAATGCTAAGGAGGTTTCTCTGTTGTAAACTGGCTCAGCTCCTTTAATATCTGATTATACTATAAGAACCAATCAGAAAGGGTTAGTATGTAGTGTTTATCAAACTTATGACATTGGAATCCCATTTTGGAATACAAAACCAAAAAATCTGGAAAATACTGTCTTTTGAGCACTTACTCATACACGAATACACTGTGTGCAAATAAAACTCAAGTCAGTCTTTATCTTGTTTTCATGCAAACTCAACAATGTGTAATGAACATGTGCCTATATTCATGAATAGAGATCTAAATCATCATTTTTAATAGCTGTGTAATATTCCACTGTACACATGTATTATTTTCTACTTAACCAAATTCTCTATTAGTGAGTACTGGGCTATAAAGTCAAAATAAAGACATACGCACTAAATTTACAAAAATACTTGCAAAAACTACGATGAAATCAGTAAGCAAAAGGTAAACATATCATTAAGAACATATACAAGAACACAGAAAATTCAGAGAAAGAAAAAGAACAGAGATGTGAAATTGTGACTAATACAGACATGAAATTATGTTCAATCTCACAACTATGTCATGCAAATAAGGACATTGAATTATCGTGTTTTATTAATTAGACTGGCAAAGAAGAGAAAGACTAACAACACTCAGCATTGGTGAGGGTTTGAGAAAATGTACACTTTTTCCCTGTTGGTGAAATATGTAAATTGGTGCCACCTTTCTTGGGGGTAGGGTATCTATGCTTATTAAAATTTTCAGTGAGAATATCCTTGGAATCAGCAGGTCCACTTTAGATTTCTTTTTGGGAGAAAGACCACTATAAAGGATAACCTTTTATAAACTACCCCTTGTTGAGGTCTTGCTGTGGGCTGCACACTCTGCTTGGTTCGCGGGCAAGGCAAATCTGTGCTCTCTCCTTTTCCTCAAGAAATGTAAGATATGTACACTTTGAGTAAGTCAAGCTTACGGAGAAATCACTGGATTTTCACCAAAAACTTTTGAATATACAGTAATAATAATGTATTTGACTAAAATCGTGATTAGAATACTGAAATTAATCAAACTCTTTCTAAACAGAATTTTTCCACTTACAGTAGTGATTAAAAGAAAGTTTATATTCCCAGAAGTTCCTGGCAGAGCTAGCATTTGGTCCAACTGGAAACCCTTCTGGTGAGTATAGGCTAATGAAGGGCAGGTTTCAAAGATCAGGATTTTGTATTCTGAGACGTGCTGGCTTTCTTTTCTTTCTTGCACGTAGTTTCACTTCTATTTCTATCATGTTTCCCTACTTCTGTCATTGAACAGTAGCTTTTTCTACAGAAAAATAAATTCTAGTGTAGAAGAAGTCAGCTGGATAAATGAGATAAAGCCATCTAGCTGGAGGCTCCTAGAGGGCACAGGTTGTATTGTGTTCACTGTGGGATCCCCAGGACCCAGTGCTTACTGCCCAGTCCACTGGTGAATTCAGTAAAGACTTGCTGACTGGAGTCATGGGCAAATCTCAAGAAAGGTGATGTTAACGAACTTACACTTTTGAAAGTGAGCTCTAGATGGAAAGCCTAGCCATGATATCCAACCACTTCACATCCAAGTACTCTTTTAACATGATTTCCTAGAGAAAAAT
This sequence comes from Equus przewalskii, assembly GCF_037783145.1. NCBI lineage: Eukaryota > Metazoa > Chordata > Mammalia > Perissodactyla > Equidae > Equus > Equus przewalskii. Next base: position 29,256,772 of record NC_091839.1, on the reverse strand, counting down.
ATAAAAACACTAGATAGAGAAAGTAGAAACTTCATGGCCAAATGGAAATTTACCTAAATGCGAATTATAAAGAGGAAGGATTTGAAAAGGCCCCTTTGTCAAAATTAGACTAGGTCGGGCTGGCCCGATGGCACAGCAGTTAAGTGTGCATGTTCCTCTTTGGCGGCCCAGGGTTTGCGGGTTGAGATCCTGGGTGCGGACATGGCACTGCTTGGCATGCCAAGCTGTGGCAGGCGTCCCACATATAAAGTAGAGGAAGATGGGCACGGATGTTGGCTCAGGGCCAGTCTTCCTTAGCAAAATGAGGAGGGTTGGCAGCAGTTAGCTCAGGGCTAACCTTCCTCAAAAGAAAAGAAACAAAAGAAAAAAATCAGAGTGGGTCATTAAGATGAAGTATCAAGAAATAGGTGATTTAATAGATTCGAAAATAAAATGGAAGGAGGAGGAATTGGCGTAAGAACAGTAAGTATTAAGTACCATAAGTCTGGCTAGTGGCTTCATGTATGTACTGCACTGAATCCTCCCTACAGCACTGCAAGCTTGTTGTGATGGTGCTGATTTAACAGACAAGGACGGAATGACTCTAACAGTCTAAATAGTTTGCTAAAGACCACCCTGCTCGTATATGGAATAAATAGGAAATAAAGCCTGCTGCTCCTTGTTATGAGGAAAGACCTGCTGAGGATGCTACATCAAAAGAACAGAATCAGAATGATCAGTTTGATAAACTAGGACAGTAGATCTCAAACTTTAGTGTGTGTCAGAATCGATGGAGATTTTGTGAAAACCAGCTTTCTAGGTTCCGCTTTTAGAGTTTCTGAGTCAGTAAGTAATCTGCATTTCTAACTAGCCCCCAGATAGTACTGCCGCTGCTTTTCTTCACTTTTGACAGTTACCTGACTTGTTCTTCTGATTTTCTGATCCTGAGTTTCCCTTTGAAGGAACATTTCAAAAATTTTTAAATGTATGCAATAAATTAGTCTTTCGGACAACATTTGGAAACATGTAGATGCAGCTCATGCCAAAATAGCTTCTTTGATAGGCGTTTCTCAAAGTAAATGTGGCGTCAGTTTCTTTAACGGAGAAGGGCTTGCCTCTTACATTGTTTGAAGCTTCAGTGTCTAACAGTACTATTTCTATTAGGAATAGAATGCCAAAGTTGTGTTCCAGACTAAACTCCCAAACAAAAGTTGCAGAAGATCTGTGAAATTCCTGATGGGATTTCATAATATTTTGTTTATTGGTTATATTTTAAATAAATAAAAAATATAATCTCATATCAGAGCACGCATATTAAATTCTAAGCACATGAAATGGAATGATCAAAATTGAGTCAGTGACCAAAAAGTGTTTATTCGAGGCCCTGTGATGTGCCTAATATTGTTTGAAGTGCCCAGTGATGCACAAAAGACATAGAAGAATCATGTTTGCCCATAGGAATCTTTAAATCTGAACGGAGAAACAATGTATAGAAAGTGATTAAAAAACAATGTAGGAAATAACAAATTCCTTTCATAGGTTAAAAACATTAAGTACAATACCAACCAGACTATAGTGTAATATTGTAGTTTAAGTTGGGAAAGTGAAGCCCTGGTCAAACCAACAGACAAACAAATCAAAGAATAACTTTTCTACTTTCCAGATAAGAGTCAAGTGCTGATGGGGGTTAAGAGAAGACGCACTGATTCTGAATAAGCTCTATTAAGCGGAAGGTGCCACTGGTCATGCTGGGAGTTGCTAGCTCCCAGCTCAGCCCAAGCGCACTGGGGGGAAAACATTCTGTCTTGGCAGGAAAACGAAATGAAAGATGAAACAATAAAGCACTTTCCAGGTTCAGCAAAGATCTGCATAAACCAAAGAAATTAGGAGAGAACAAGACAGAATTATGGAAAGATCAAACGGAAGAGAATTGTGACCCAGCTTGTCTCTGTGACTCATTTGGGGTGAAACGACTATCACATGAGCCATTTCCTGAAGTCTTTCTAAAGCATCAGGCCCACCTTTGAAGGCCGCTGTATCTATTTTCAAAGTTGTTGTTCTTAAATCTTTCATCTTCCTGTGAAAGGCCCTGGAGGTGTTGTTGGGAGGGTAACATGATGGAACTGCTCCAGGCTCTTCTAGGAGAAGGAAGATGCTAGGGATCCGGAGGTAGAGCGGGGAGATTCAGACTCCAGGGGTGGGAAGTGCTGCAGGTCCCGGAGACACCTGGGGCTGGTGGTGAGCAGAAGCTGGTGGAGGGGACCCACAGGCACCATGCTAGACAGCTTCTACCATCCGTTGTCATAAGCAGATGGGCATGCCTAGTCTTCCAGTATTTCAAGAGGAGACAGAAATCCAGTTGTTCATGTAAGAATGCCACTCACATTTGAAATATTGACATTTAACTCAAATTTGTTTAAAAAAAAATACTGTGTCCAAATAAAATGTACTTTTAGTAGTAATTGGCCTGTGGGTCAACAGGTGGCAAACTCTGAGATAGTGTGCCATGCCAAGAAGCCTTTTTCACTCGAAGGTTTCTGCCCTTCTTTTACCAGACAAAGCCTTTAGGGAGAAAAGGATTATCTGCCTTTGTGCTCTTGACTTCTGGAAGGAGAGTGGAACTATTTGGGAGAGAAAGGGTAGCAATGGGTTAAAGGCTCAGAAAGCTTATGGGTCTCAATCACAGAAGCCCTAAGGGGCCATTTGACCCTGTTGCTAATCCCCTCAAGGTCTATATCCACACCTAGAGTGTCAGCCTGTGGAGGCAGAGGTAGGCTTTATACACTTTAGAGAATCACCCGTAGCTAGTCCATGATTAAGCAGAAAGTGAGTGTTCAAGGAACACTCAAATGTTGACTGAAACATCCAATGTAGACTGAGCCATATGAAGTGGCCAATGTTTGATTGACCTAAAAAAGTCAATTTTAATATTGAACTGACTCAGACACCTCCTTTTTCAGATACTGACCCACATAAGCATAGCTGGCCTTGGGCAGATTTGTAAAGTTATCAGAATTTGTTTTGGGGGGAATTTAACATGATGAATAAAAGTATGGGCTATGGAGCTGGATTGCCTAGGTTTGAAAACTGACTGCCATTTTCTAGCTGGTTTGCCTCAGTTTCCACATCTGTACAATGGTGCTAACAGTAGAACCTCCCTTCTATTGATGTTGTGAGAGTCAAAGGAATATTACACTGAGTACAGTGCTGGGACGTAGTGTTATTGAGCCAGGTTCATTTTTGCCCACCGCCCAGAAAGCCAAACACTGAGACAATGAGGTTGCAGCAGAGACAGAGTTTACTCACAAGGCAGCCATGTGAGGAAGTGAGAGCATGTGCCTCAAATCCACCTCCCCAAAAATAGGGACTCAGGGATATTTATGGGATGGGGGAAGGTGGTCTGAAATGTGGAGAGAGGTGATTGGAGGTGAGGAGAGGTGAGGTAATTGATGACCTGCACAAGCATAGTCAGACTTCATGCATCTTCATAGGACCCATGTTCACAAAATGGCGGCATTAGCATGATATGAGGGTGGAGGTTTTAGCCTCTTGACATCAAGAGGTCGCCTATCAGACATCTGTGTGGGCCCAGTTGATGAGTTGGTGGTCTCGACCCACCTGAAGTGGACAAAGAGTTCTAATTCCTGAAGAACAGCTCACACACCTATTACCATGGTGACCTAGGCTTCAGGGAGATGTTATCTATAGGAGGCTAGTGGGAGTCAGGTAGCATATTGCCTAAGCAGTACAGTTAACAATGGGTGGGTTAAACAGCTAGAAGCTTTAAGCAGTAATTGCAAAAAGGAGAAAACACTTTAGTTCCAAGCTACTTAATCATCAATGGCTAACTCTGCCAGTTTCAATAGTAAGCTCTGAATAAATGAGAGCTAACGTTGCCATTTGCTCTTTCTCTACTTCTTATGATCAGATTGCTTGGGAATCCTCTCCCACTACACCTTACCCAGTCTAGCTTTCTCTTGACAGCACTTCAAAAAGACCCTATTCATCTCCTTATCCAAATTTCTTTCCCCTCAGCTCTAATCTTAGTTGTCACAAGAAATCAGTTGGATAAATTTGACTGACACCAGATTACTAGGTGCCTTTTCCCAGGGGCATTTGCATTTTAAACAAAACACTTGAAGAAGTAATCTTTTGTTTCCCAAAATTTGCCTGATGGCAAGAAAGCCCAAAGATTTTTGAATCTCCAGATCCCAGCCTTGGGGATTCAGGCCCATTGGTCTGTGATGGGCTCTGGGAATCTAAATTTTTAATGACTACCTCAGGATTTACTATTTTCAAGTAAGTCTGAAAAAACAATTTGAAGCCCAAAATCTCAGTAACTGGCAGCTTTTCTTCTTCTTTCTTGGGGGGAGTTTGTATATCCACTTATAATGACCCCTAAGTCACAAACATGGGCCTCTCTCTGGTCCATCTGCTCACATAAACTGAGCTTTTAATTTTAAAATTAACTGCATAGTTCCAAATTGTTAAAGTTATTCTATCATAAAGTCTCCAAGGAGATGATCTTGCCTGTAATCATTGTTCGTGAAAGTACTCTTTAGACTCCTCCCGTTCCAAGTGAGGAGGAAGAGTGGCGCTTGGTTTACTTGGAAACTTGTTAGTTGCCACCATCTCAGGCTCCAGCTGGACCTCCTGAACCAGGAGCTGCATTTGAACAGCCTCCCTGAGTGATTCATATGCATACTAAAGATTGAGAGGCACAACTTCACAGCGTGAGAAGAATTTGCTGACACACATTTAATTTACTCAATGTAATTTAGTTGGCAGTGAAATTTAAAACTTTTCTCTTCTGTATTCTTGGTGCTCTCTTTTTAGATAAGGTAATTTGGTGTTTTATATTTTGACAATATCATTTTAGATGAAAATGAAAACATTCTATGTTTCTATCTGTAAATAACCTCTGCTGTTTCTTAAAACTTCCTCCACATATCTAATACTTTAAACAGTGCACTTGAATAAAAAAGTAACCAGGTAGACAACCACCGTGAACTTCAGCTCAGCAAGCGCACTGGGCACGCCTTCCACACGTGGCCACTTAGAGGAAAGGACATTAGCGTGGTCTTTTTTGATCTATCTGTGGTTTCTTTGCAGATTATGTCTTAGCCACCTCTCTTTAAGTTTTTAATGAAAGGTTACAGAGAAAAACTAAACCTAATTCAGATCAATGATATTTATTGAGTAGATAGTAGCCTTTTTTCCATGTGTTGTGGGAACAGCAGTTTACACTTTTTAAAAAGAATCAAGGTGACTTAGATACCTGTGATAAAAATTAACATTGTGTTTTGTCTTTTGAATGTTTACCTCTTATTCCCCCACCTCAAGCCCCACCCTCTCATGTGGCATGTGTTCTTCATACAACGGTTACTCATTTAATATTTGTGAAAGTGAAATAGAATTGTTTCACTCCTGAACTCTTCTTCATGCTCATCAGTTTTTCAGTCATACCTAACTACACATATAGTGCTTTTGATTCTCACCACCTTAAATGTGGAAGGGTGATTCAGCTCTCTGTGGACACTTATTAAACACTCATTGAAGATCATGCTGTTTTTACAGTGCATGCTACTGTGAGGAGAAAAATGTGAACGGGTCAACATGTTTATACGAATCTTTAATCTATTTTTAGTCTATTTGGATGCTCATCAACCCTTAAGTGACTCAGACAAAATGTGTTACTTCACGTAGGAAGAAGCAGCTACTGACTCAGTGTCCAGAGAACATATCTTTTTTACCGGAAAGTAATCAGTTTCTTTGAGTCATCCAATGGAACGTATACTAGAAGAGAGGGTGTCTGCGTATAGTTTTACTTATTTGGACTCTCGGAGTTTCAGTAGGGGCAACCACAAATTGCTGGCTGTGCTTGTCTTTTGACAAGCATGATCGCTCTTTCCACCTACATTTGTAATCAGACCTATATGGAAAATTGGTTTATTTAAAATAAGATTTTAGCTAATACAACCAACAACCTAGAGATAGAATTGCTACTGCTTCTTAGGACTGAAACTGACTTGGAAATGTCTTTGTCATCAGAATATTTTTAGTATAACTCTATTATAAAGTTCAAAATATGATGACATATAAAGCAAAGTGTACAGTCAATGCAAACTGGCATGGTACATAGCATGACATCAAGTATATAAATATGTCTTTTATCTTATGATAGACGTAAAATTTTTCGTAGTTTTTCACTGTAACATGTAGCTGTGGTTTTTTAAAATCTCTTCTCTTTTGAATTCAAACAGGTTTGAAATGATAAACATCAGGCGGAAATATTTTCTTGAAAATTTATTAATTTCATGGCACTTTATTATATTTTCAGAATTACATTTAAAAACCAAATTACATATATATTCCAACACAAAAAGAGCAGTCCCAAGTTCATTATGTGGTGAAATGCCAAGACCAGCTGTTTTTATAATGATCTTGGATATTTAGTTTCTAAGGGGATAGAAAAGTATTAGAGAAAAATATGTTTAAGTTGAAAAATCTGATAAAATTATTTCCATATTTTTCTAGTTAGGAAGAAACCGTGGTAACACATTATTATACTGTTGTGAATTTTAGTTTAAAATTTTTTTAAAAAAGTAAGAGAATTCTATACATCATGATGCAAGGCTGAGAACCCCTTATGAATTCATTGTTGGACCTTCTGCATCTTCTGGATGAAGCTTATATCTGTGCTGTCCAATACAGTAGCCACTACACATAGGGGGCTATTGAGCACTCATTGTGTGGCTACCAAGACTAAAAAGAAGAATATTTAATTTCATTTAATATTAGTTAATTAAAGTTAAAGTTTAAAAGGTCGCATGTGACTAGTGGCTGTAATCTTGGTAAATGCAACTCTATATGTACAAAAAGAGGGAAGAGAATTCTAGCTCCCGGGGAACAATCTCTGGCTTTTTTAGTGGTTGGAATTTTGTCAGTAGGTTGCCATATCCCATGAATTGGATTTGGTCTCTCAGATTTTTCTAGACTAACCAGCTAATTTACATCACATTTCAAGCCCAGTTTGTGAAGAGGAGTGATGTGCATGTTGACTCAAGGATTTTACTACCATGACTGCTAATGTTACTACAGGAACATCTCCTTTCCATATTCTCTGGTTTTCCAAGACGTACGCCCCAAATTCTCCATGAGGGGGACAACTTTAGTGTGAGCTTCTCATTCTTTTGGCTCCACTCCACTCACTACCTCTCCCAAGTAACATCTCCCCTCAGTTAGTCTTTTGCGTAAAGGAAGGGATGGCCAGTATTGCAGCCATATCCCACATCTTTTATTCAGTTTCTGGAGATTAAAGGGCTGCACAAGTGTTATTTCAATTCATGCTGACAATGACTGAGAGATAAAGCCACAAGCACAAATCACAAAGTGTAAAAGCTGAAGTCTCTCCTGATAAAAATCAGAGAAATAGCTGAAGCATGAAGAGCCAACCAAGGCTTGAATAAAATACTAGCACCAATCCTGGAGAAGAAACATGTTTAATGTTCTCATTAGGTTAGGAGACATGAGGGTAAAGGATATGACTAAGCGATGTGTGGATCGATCAGATTTTACTGGTACGAGGGAGCTTATGAAGAGCTATTTCAACACCACAAGTAATGAAATTTATTCAGAGAGGATAAATGACTTGACTCATATCACATGTAAATGGGAAGAGAACGCTAGTCTACACTCTGAGTCAACTGCTAGGCCAGTGGTTTTAACTTGAGCGAAGGTTTCTTACTTATCTAATACTCTGCAGAGAAAGCCATTTACTAAGGTAGACCTAGAAGATGGCAGCCGAGAGCCAGGCTGCAGCAGGAATGTCTCCTGTCTCCTTTCTCCAGTGCTGTCCCCAGAAGAGAAGTGCCCCAAACAAAGCTTCGACTATGAGCTTTTTAGCTACCCATGAAAACCTATAATTTTGGGCCTTTTAAGGTCATTCTGAGAGAGAGGTTTAAGATTAGAGAGTTCTTTTTCCTTTTGAAAAAAGAAACCTCTGGTTTTCCAAACATTCCATAAACCTCAGGAACTCTTTGGAATGAGCCAGAAGTGGAAAAAGTAACTGGAACTTCTTGGGAAAAATTAGTGGTAGCTGTTGAAAAAAGCATTTATCAGTAATCCAGACAGTAAGGAAGTTTAGACATTGCTGAACAGGCAGAATGTGGCCAGAAATGACCAGACTTGGGGCATTTCTGGTCAGGTAATCTCGTCTAGAATGGCTGGTTGTATTAGTTTCCTAGGGTTACCATAACAAAATACCACAACCTGGGTGGCTTGAAACAATGGAAATTTATCCTCTTGTGTTTCTGGAGGCCTGAAGTCCAAAATCAAGGTGTCAGCAGGGCCAGGCTCCCTCCGAAGGTTCTAGGGGAGAGTTTGCTCTATACCTTTCTCTTAGCTTGGGTGTTGCTGGCAATCCTAGGTGTTCCTTGGCTTGTAGATACACATGCCAATCTCCACCTCTGTCGTCACATGGCTTTCTCTTCGGTAGTAGTTTCTTTTCCTTCAGCAGGTTGATACTAACATCTAACTCAGATGTACTCACACACACAGTGACATCTAGTGGGTCTGCACATAGGCACTGAATCCCCTCGGATGCTGGAATCCTGATGCTTTAACTATCCCTTACTCTGGTGACTGCAAGCCAAGTGTCTCCAAGGATTTGCTAACACTGTAGAGTGATCGACGCGGAATGAGGCTCAAATCTATGAACACCTCTATAAACCCAATGGATACATAGTGTGTTTGATCATTTTTTGGGGAGGGCAATAAAATTCCATATAAGCTAAGATGGAACATGAGACACAAGTGATTTCCTCTATCTGTAATACTTTTAAGCCATAAGAGGGGCACAATCCCATCTGAAAGCCTTTACATTTTTGTACGTGATAGTTTGTTTCATTAAATGTGGCTCTTAGAGGGAAAAACAGAGATATATTTTGCCCAGTCTCTCATCAACTTTTCCTTGGCTCCTCTTCCCCTCTCCTATCATCAGCTTTGTGTCCAGCCCTCGAGAGAGCCCTTTGTTTTATTCATAGTTGAATTTATGGACCATGTTTATCTAGAGCTGCTGTACACATAATCATAATCCTAGGGGAAAGCTATTTGAGATGTTCAAGTGTAGTTTGGTTTATATATTTACAGGGAGGCATATAGACAGCTGATGTGAATGAGGGACCACATGTTAAATTTTAAACCTAAAGCGAATAACATCAAACAAGTGGAAATATTTGTTTCTTTTGAGTGTAACCATTGGGTCAAGTTTTCGTGTTAATATATTATCAGATTACTGTATAATGTTCTCAAAGTGAGCAAGAAAGAAAATAGCTATTTTTTCTAAGTAAAAGTTCTTGACATGCTACCATTTATATTTTCTTTCTAAAAACCTAGCAAAATCAAAATACATTAGCCAACTCTTTTTAATTTTTACAACTATATAAGCTTTATACGTGAAAACTTTCTTAGAACATCTAATATAAAATATAAACTGTTTAAAAAGTGTCCAGCTCATTTCCCTGTCTCTTCTTGAGTTCCTATGGTTGGGCCATTGTTGAGCATACTAAGGCCTAAACATAGTCCACTTTCTAAGCCAAGACTGACCTGGCATGGCAGATCTTTTTGGCAAGAAATGAGTATATTGTGTTGGGAATGGCACTAGCTGAACCAGGTCTCCTCTACTGGGGCCCTGGTGCCTTGGTTAATGCTTCTCATCCTTTTCTCAGGGAGTATGATCCTGTTCTTTGAACCTTCAGTCCTGTTTGGGGCCCTGTCGTGAGTGCATTCATGTCTCAGAATTAAGATGCCATTAACAAAATTGCTGGCCTGCTGCAATTGACTGCTGCTGTGTTCCACCAGCTACTTTGGAATTTTTGTTACCATGGCTTCTGTGAACCACACTTACACATGTTTTGACACCACCATGAACTGACAAGTTGTCTTCCCCTCTTTGTGTTTCCTTAACTTTCCCAAGTCAACTTCTCAGATACCAAATGCCACACTGCTTCTCTCCAGAGTTTCCATATATGGGGCTGTCTTTGGCACTTCTCATGGTGGGGAGGGATCTGCAGTCTGGCTACTGCAGTTTGTGAAAGGAAATTAGAATGGGAATCTGATTGGAAGGGAAGGTCTGTGAGATTTACCTTGAAGCAGTTTGTGAACAGACGCACCATTTTCTTTAGATTGAACATGTATCTGAGGTGATTGTGGGAGAGGCTGAAGGAGATTATGGGCAGTGGGCTTCAAGTTCTCCCAGGGGACCCCTTTGTGCTGCTATTGAGCCTAAATATTTCTTTCCTGTTTTCTAGGAAATCTTTCTTTTGTCTTAAGGCCTTGATAAATGGTATAAAAAATAATTAAACATTGTTTGTTTCTTTTTTAAAAAACAATATATTCACATTAACACTTGACCAGTGGCCCTAAATAACTTATTCTAAAGAAGTGACTAGTTTCGGGTCCTTTAAGCAGTTAGTATGTCAGGGGTGGGGCAATACTCTCGGTAACTTGCAACACTTAGATCAAGATGTGGCTGGCTTCTCTAACTTTATGTATGAGGCCACCCAAATAATGGTATTAAAGGGCTTACTCATATGTCACTTTTCCCCCTAAAGTCCCAGGTGGTCTTTCAGTATCTAGGACAGTAAATATCTTCTTGAGAATGAATTTGCTTTTGAATGAATTTGCTTCAATTTCCCCATCAAAACAAACTCCTTGTCATTGAAGACTTTTCACAAAATACTTGTTTAAGCCATTTATTCTTCTTACTCTTTTCTTGACTGCTTTTAGTTTTGGTCTTCCTCCCTCCCTCCCTCCTTTCCTTCCTTCTTTCCTTTCCCTCCGTTCATTCATTCTTTCTTGTCAGTCTCTCTTTCCTGTGACCCTCAATAACTCACACTCCTGTGTGACTCCCTCAGGCTGCTTGCTGAGAAAATGAAGTATAGGGTATCTCTCTCCAGTTCTGTGTCCTGAATAGGGCTTGAGGATAGGGACCTAAATCACCAAACCATTTGAGATAAGAATGAGTAAAATACATAACCAGAAATAGAAATAGGAGACAGAGAATTTTTAGGGGGAAAAATATCCAAATTCAAAATTAAGATAACTTTAATCTTAGGGAAGAATTTCAGTAAAAGCCAGAACATCAGGATAATAGTAGGAAGTGTTATTGAACTAGTATTCTCAAGTTATTTTAAAATTTTTTGTTTGTATGTTTGTTTTCTAGAGGGGTCACTGAGTATGCCCAAGACCTTCAGGCTGAGGCACTTTCCTCAGCAAGTATGAAGTTATAAGAGGTTTGTAACTGGTTTGGGAGTCAAACTTGGACAAAAGAGTAAGGAACAGAGATGGCAGATGATAAGCTTCGTAAATTATAACCTGATATTGACTTGAGTAGTCACCTTTACCTTGGTTTTGAGTAATAGGACAAAGGACTCCAGATTTACCTTCTACCTACTTCAGAGTGGACAATGTGTCTCCCTAGACAATATTCTTACAGAAATTCAGAAACAAAAATCTTCAGTTTAGAAAAGAGAAATCCATTTTTCATGTGCTATAAATTATGGCTGGGGACGCCTTTTATAACTCAGTTTTCCAGTTTTTTTCTAAATGAAAAATAATGTGTGTCCTATTTGTTTTTGGTGGTTTTCCCTTGAAATAACAGAAAGGGGCCTACTTGTCTGTTCTGTGCATGACTGAGTTGCTCTGAGTCTGCTATGGACAAACTTCACTAGGACGCCAAGTGCGATTTGCTGAAAGGAGCATAAGGTTTGGAATTCAAAGATACTTCAACTCGGGTTCTCCTGGAAACACAATTTGAGATGGAGATGGGGTGCAGGTTTATTAGGGAGTGCTCTTGAGATCAACACTCATGGAAGGGAAAGAAAGAAAGGAGGCTGGAGGAAGTGATTGACTTGTGAAATAGCCTTGACAGGGACCTCAGCTGTCACCAAGGGCAGTGCTTATGATGGGATGGCCATTCTGAACTGTCTTGAAATAGAGAAGAGGACCAAGACTTTATACTCCCACGTCAATTGGTCATTGGATGTAGGCCACCTTGGAAGAGGTGCGACTTTGGGTAAGGAACTGACTTCAACTTCTATTTTTTCTTTTATTTGTTGTGTGAGCTGGGAAGACTTAATTCCTCATGAACTATAAAGAAATGCCATATCACATGAGACACTAGAAGAGAGAGAAACCTATAAACAGGCAAGCGTTCTTTAATGCTATTGTTCTTATGCTACATGGAGTAGAAGGCAGAGCTGCTGCATTGTACAGTTCCAAGGGGCTCACAGTCCATAATATCATTTATATGAATATTATCCATATGAGTAGCACTCCCTTGATTTGTGCAGTGAACAACCTGTGCAACCATATGCTGTGCCCGAATATGAGAAGGGAATTTGAACTGCTGGAATACAAATGAATGTGACTTTTTTAAATCCAAGAGAATTGTCTTCTCTGATTTGTCAAAGGCTGACTAATGATCCAGGCTATATTGTTCCTTCTTTTCTTCACCTGGCATCACCTGTTTTATCTCATTGTCTTTGTCTTCCTGTTTTACTCTGAATCTGCTTCTTTTGTGGCTAATTCTAAAATATCTGACCTCTGAAGATCACATTTTAAAGAATAAAGACAAAACAATCTGCTTTCCTTAGGGGGCTGAAGTTGTCTAACTCTTTCCCTTTTCAAATTCTATCTAACCTCTGTGACATTTATGTAATGAATGTATTCATCCGGTTTATGTAATGCTCTCTTCAGCGGTAAATGTGGACCCAACCTCTATACGTGTACACCTCCAGAGGGAAGCCAATGGTCCTGAGAGTCAGCTTAGTGAAACATCAAGTTGCACTTGAATTCTCACTTTGAAATTATCTGAGAGAGCTGAGGAAGGGCAGTTGTTCCAGGAAAGCACCCAGGTGCAGTGAGGGCACAAGTTTTGTAATCTTAACTGAAGACACTTGACCTCCTTTCCTATCGTGTTATCTTATGAATTTATATCTTAGCATAATATTCTTTTTTGGCGGGGGAGTCTGGATATTTTGCGGTCTAGCTAAAAAGTGCAGTACTGCGTCTGTGTAGTTTCACCTCTCCGCCCCCACCCCAAGATCTAGAATTCTTCTTATGCACTAGAAGAACTGGCTTATATAAGTCTTAGAGTCATTTAGAGAAAGTCAATAAACTGGCTACAGAAAATGCAAGTTGTCAAAAAAAGAAAACGAAATTGGGACTATATCAACCCAACCAGTATTTGGTTTTGTTGGAAATCAGTTGGATAAAACTCAAGAGTAACCAATGAGATATAGCTCAAAACTTGAGTTAAAAACACTGTCATGTAGGGCATGCAGTATTATACAACCTTCTGTAAGGCTTTGGAGACTGGTGACCTGCCCTGTGTGTGCCAGTCAGGGTGCTCATCATGTGCTTTTTTCCATCCTGATGAAATTATTACACTCTTAGCTCCAAGCCAAGAGGTGGACCTGCATTGCATCAGACCTAGGCTTTTGACCGAACAGTGCCAGTTACAGCTTGGCCAGTGTCTTATGAAGTGGTTTGGCATGAAGCACTGTCCAAGTGGGGGAAGCAGCTCATTAATTAAGGTCATAGAATAAGAAGAGAACATTGAGAGTGAGATCACAGCTGAGCAGACATGCAGAAAGAGGTGTTAGGGGCCTCTGGGGTGTAGCAGTCCCAGTTGGACCACAAGTATCCTCAGTTGACATGAACTGAGGGCGCCTCTGTTCGCCACGGGAAGCCTGGCTTTAACACTTGACCCTACAAGTCAGTCACCATGGTGGCCCCATTCTAAGAGTGAAGAGATATGATCACTGAGGCTGGTTTCATCACCTGTAGTAGAAAAGACCACAATAGCTTCCTATGTAAAAGCACTAACCAGCCAAAGCCAATAGGTAGTAAGGAATGACTGTGAAAAAAGACAAGATCGGGTTGTGCAAACCTGGGGGGTAAAAGTTCTCTCTCTCCACAAGCTTCTCCTTCCTTTTAGGAGACATTTGCCTGCATCCAAATTGAAACAAGGCCCTAGTTTGAACAAATTCCAACTAGTTAATGCAAAAATGAATTACTGAGGTTGCTTGAAAACCATGACCCAGATTTTAAGCACATGGACACTTTTAAATCCTGAATAATTACATGAGCAACGTTATTTTAAAGTTGAACAAACAGGCTGACAACAGAAAATCTTGAGAGATTAAGGACAGGAGCTCCTGAAATTTCTAAGTACATCCATTTTAAGAATGTGAGGGTGTGCCTGCATGCATTTTTGGCAGCTGTGGCTTTGTGGCTAGGTGAAAGTATTCAGACTAACCATGAATTGGAAAGAGTTGATAATGTAGGGCAGAGCACAGCACACTCCCTTCAGCACGCAGGGAATAAGGTAACGTGATCTGATGCCATCTGTATTCACATGCTCTTATGGATGGAGCTGTCAGGAAAGTGGGAGAATTCTCCCTCGCCCCCTTCATTTCCTTAAGGTTCTTATGCCTGATCAAATAATTAAAAAGGCAGGTCAGCAGGAGAAAATCAAACAAAGTTTAATAGCATGTATACACAGGAGAAACTTAGGAGAAACTGAGTAACTCAGCCAACTGACCGAAGCTGCCTGTTTAAATATCTTCAGCTACAGACAAGGAGGATGTCGGGGTACTGACTTGGGGCTTCAAAGAGGAGGAAGGCAACTCACATGGAAATGGAAAAGCAAATGTTTGGTAAATAGATCTTTGGTAAGAGTAGGCTTAGCCAGGATCCTCCCAGTCTACTGGAACAGAAAGTTATCTATGGTAATGGCCTGTCCTGGGGACAGGCCTTTATTTTGAATTTCTTTTAGGCAGTTACAGGGGAAAGGTCAAATGTTCCTCCCAAGTCCGAGCCTCCATTGTCCTCAGCTCAAAATAATCCGCATACCAGAGTGGCACATCTTGGGGCGGCCTGCCCTGAGCCCCATCAGAGTGCATCAGCAGACTGGAAACGTTATCTCCTAGCGTGTGTGTAAGCCTGGCACTGATAGTCCTCATCCCAAGACACGTTTCGACCATTCACGTCTCATGCTTCCTGGAAGACAGTCTCAGGCTGCCTGGAAGCTTTTGCTACTTTATGACATTACTGTCAGCATTTCATTAGAACCAAAATTATTTAGCTGAATACCTTCAGAAGAATTTCGTATCCAAAAAAGTGGACTCTGAACTAAATATTAATATGTTGATATGTTTTGGAAAAATAACAATTAATTTGAAAGAGAACAAAAGTTCTTTGAAGGTAACGTTATTTGTTGACTCAGTATTTACCTATATAGCCAACTAAAAATAACTGTATTGCAAAAAAGTGATTGAACGAATGTTCGGTTTATGTGGTGCATAGATACAATTTAATGACTCAAGAGAAAAACTCGAAGACAGCGTGAAATCTGATCCCTCATGCTGTCACAGGACCAAACACTGGTAGTAGGTGGTTTGACCTCAGCAAGACCGTATATGCATCACATTGAATGTTTAATAATAGCAATAATTTGTATTCTTAAGTTGGTTTTGTGGCTATGTGTTAGTTCCTGGTAACCCTAAAAAATGAAGTTTTATGGAACCAAAAAGGGAAAAAAAATTATTTAGAATCAATTAATTGGTGGAAAGAAAGCCATCAAACCACTTGGCTGATAATGGTATAGTCTTATCAACAGGCTGATGAAGGGATGTATCACAACTAAGTGCAGGGCCAAGCCTGGATGTGACCAGCACAGCAATGTCAACACGCTGAACGCAGCACCGCATGAAACAGAGAGAAACTAGATTCAAAGTTATTTTAAATATATTTAGCTACAGGAACATTCAGGGTTCCCTAATCCTGGCTAATTACAGGGAGGATTAGTTGCAGAACTAAACCTATTTTGTCACCTTGGCTCAGTCAGGAAAAGTCAGGAAAAAAACACCAAAGAGCTTGAAGAGCTGCTGATGACATAAACTAAGGTGTAATTGAATTCAGCATCTTCAATTTATACAGAATACTATAAGTTCTTTAGTAAAAGAGTATGCAATTTATGAGAAGTAAACATGCTTCATGCAATTTTATTTTCAAGATGAATTTGTCCAGAAGTCTCTTTTTCATGAACAATTTTACGTAAATATTTTTTGCCAGATTACACTTTTACATAGTTCAAAATTGTGAAATCTAAATTAACGACATTTAAAACTACTGAGAACGTGGATATCACAAAACAAAGTCCTGTTTTTGTAATTTTAATATTTTTATAAGAGAGGCAGCTGTCATAAAACTCGTTATTTCACTAGCATGTGCATAAACAGGCACTATAATTTGGAGCCATCCATAACTAATCCAGGTTTTGGTATTCTTTTTCAGAATTGAACCTAGTTCTTTCTGAAACCTGTTATGCCATATTTTGATGTGTGGAAGCTAAACACAACTGGTTTAGGGTGACATTTTCCTCCCGTAGTATTTTGCGATAATTCACAACAGGCAAGACTCTCCCACATTCTGCATCTGAACCTGTGCTGTGCCAGACACACCACAACGATGCTGCAGCATTGTCGTCCTTCGTTCTTGAAGCTCCACCCTGCTTCCTCTTGGAAGTTCCTTTCAGGATTGCCCTTCCTACTCCTCCTTTTTCTCCCCTCCTCTCCTCCTCCCATCCTCACCCCTTCTATCACTGCTCATCTTCCTCCTCTTCTTCCTTCCCTTTTTCTATATATACGGAAGAAGAAGGAGAAGGAAATTTTCATGTATATATACACACACACACACATAAATAGGTATACATTTTATGGTGGCCGTATTTTTAATTATTGAAAATTAGAAAATAAAATGAAAAATATCATATTGACACAATGCATCACCATTTTAAACTCTAAGGCATGTTCTTGCAGATTATATATATGTTATATATATACAGTTTTTCATATATTTATCTTTTATGTGTATGTATACCTATTTTTTGTTATGTGTGTGTATACATACTTATTTTAAATAGTGTATATGTGTGTGTATTTGTGTGATTTGTTGTTTCGTAGCCTGCTTTTTCCAATGAGCCATCTCCATTTTACTATTTCAGTAAATTTTCATCTCATGAGATACCCAAACCTTATTTAAATTTCTGCAGTTGATTCCAGAATGACCTTTGCTGCTGGTTCGTACAAAACAGCATTTGAGTCACAGCCACATTTTGCATCTGGTAGTTACGCCCCTTTAAGTGTCTTCCTCTAGCACAGGCCCTTTTCCTCGGGACACTGACTTGTTGAGGAAACAGGACAGTTGTGCTGCAGAGTGGGTGTCCTTCTGTTGAATATATTGTCTAACCACCACGGGAGGAACAACTTTAAGGATTATCTGGGATGGGACCCTGTTTGTTCTCAGCATTGACGGCACTTTAACTTTCTATTCACAGGTTGAAAGTGAAATGTCCATTGATGAGTAAACTTGCTCTTCCTATCTAGGAGCATTTAAGATATTTTTCTTATCCATCAGGATATGCCTAGATGTGCATCTTTTTCATGAAGACTGATTGGATCTCAGCGTGTAGATTCAGATCTTCTTTCAGCCCTGGGATATTACTTTTTCATGTGTCTCTTCCGTTTTTTTCTTCCAGTATTTGCTTGCTAGATCTTCTGTGACTCTTTCACCTTTTCCCACAGGACTTCTACTTCTTCCATTCTTGTGCTTTAAGATATTTCTGGCTACTGATCTGGTCATCCAGTGGTCAAACTCCCCTTTATTTATTATCTACTGATTTGTCTTAGTTTGAAAATAATAATTTTAATCTCAAGAAAGTCTTTTTTTGTATTGTTGGTATTGTGTTTGAATCTCCTTAAGCATTCACGATGAATTTTTATTCAGGTGATCATCTGTCTTATGCAGCAGTTCTATCTCACAGTGTGTCTTCAAATTGTTGGGCTCATCCTTTTCTTTTAGGCTGTGAGGCTCCAAGGATGGGCAGTTATTTTTCCCTGCCAGCACTGGAGCTCAGGTCAGCTGTCAAAATATTGGTGGGACTGGTGGGAATCCTGCTGTAATGTTCTGATCCAATAGCCTATGGACTACAGACAGGATGTATGCACCCTTCAGCAGTTCCTGGAAGAAGTCTCTTTGCTCTCTATCTTCCCACAGTTTCTCAGCCAAGTGAACATAAGGAAGACTTCTCATTTGCAGCCCTGGAAAATAGAAGACAGACCATATAGAGAAAAGACCCACAGTCCCCAAATCCTATACACAGCCAACATTCATTCACATGTCAAGTGAAAGACATGATCTCAGGGTAGACAGGTACTCAACTTGAATGCCACCAAGTTTCCCATATTAAGAAAATGCATGAGAAAAGATTATAACTAAACAACACATTAACCCAAGCAGGGAATTCTACCTGGACCAAAATGAAGAGACACAACCTTGACCAAAACGTGGTGAGGGAGTATGGCCCAGGAGTTACATGCACAAACTCTGAGTGGCTCACCTGAATTCAGTTCTCAAAATATTTAACATCTCCTTGCCTCAGTTTCTTGATTTGTAAAATTAAGAAGGAGAATAATTGTAGAGCTTTTCCCACAGTATGGTTACAAAGAATAAGTGAGCTAATAAATGTAAAACATTTAGAAGAGAATCTGGCACATAATATGTGCTCAGTAAATGTTCTCTCACTATTATCCTATATATTAGTTTAGGAAAACACTGTCTAAGAATACATAATATGAGTGTTGATTAGAACACTACGGCGGAGAAACAGGACTATAGTTAGTGCTTTGTTTTCAAAGCAATTGCAGTGACCTACGTGTCTGATGAAGAGAGCAGGGTAAGAGACGATCACCATGAAGTGCCTGGAGAAACACACCAGAAGCTTAAATTAACATGGGGGAAATGGGCTGCGAAGGAACTCAATCAAACTAACAAAGCCAGGGGAACAAAAGTAGGGAGACGACAGTGTAAATAAGTAGTAAACTATGGAGCAAGGTGGAAGGAACAAAATCAACAAACTTAGATCTTCTGCTAAATGTGAATGTACTGAATTCACCCACTAAAGTCAAAAATTGCTACTTTGGGTTAAAAAACAAAATTCAGATATGTGAGCTTACGAAGAAGTGCATATTGAGTCAAAAATAACTTTCTTTCCCTTTTTCTCTCTTTTTCCCTCCCTCCATCCCTCCTTCCTTCCGTCCCTCCTTCCCTCTTTCCTTCCTTCTTCCTTTCCTTCCTTCCCTTCTTCCAGTAAAGGAGTTGGACAACCTAAGGAAATGCAAACCAAAAGAAAACTGGAATGACAATATTAACATCACACACAAGATGAAATTTAAGGTTAAAAGCACTTAGAATAAACAGGCATAGTGTATAATGATTTAAATCTAACTTGAAGATTTGTCATAGATTGTCATGTGCCAAACAACACAATGACAAATACACAAAGCAAAAATTATCAGAAAACCTCATAGAAGTACAATGATAACGAAAGATCTTTGAGTATACCTTTCACAGAAATAGATCAATTTACTCTACAGAAAAATGTCTCTCTTTATCAAACGATGTGTTTGATGTACAGTCTTACATTCTTCAAATGCAGAATATCATTTTTTTCAAGTATCTATGTACAAAACAATTGATCATGTACTTGGCCACAAAGAAATCCTTACTAAATTGAAAAAAGGGGAGACTTTACAGGACCTATACACTGTTAAGATTAGAAGTAAATAATAAAATAGAGACCTCACCAAAAACTTAAAATATTTAAAAATTAAGAAATAGTAGTACATAACATCTGGGCCACAAAGGAAATTAAACAGAAAAACATTTCTAGAAATCAAGGGGAAGAATACCTTATCTAAATTCAATGAAATCTAGCAATCAACACATCTCAAAAAAAAATGTACAATATTAGATATCATCATCATTAAAAAGTAAAAGTGAAATAAAAAACCAGCTACTTACCTTAATGAATTTGAAAATGAGCAACAAAATAAGCCAAAAGAAATTTGGAAGAGGGAAATTAATTAATGTAAGACCTGAACTTAATGAAATAGAAACAAAAATGATTAAAAGGCTAAATAAATCCAAAAGCAGGTTCTTCGAAATAGAATTATACATTTCCATTAAGTATCTGACATATTTCCACCCAAGTATCTGACAAGATCAGGCTCCAGCAAAAGAAAAAATAAAGGTTCACTCAAACTAGGATAATTCCAGGATGGTTTGAGAAAGATACTATTCACTAAGACCAGGGCATTGGGTAGAAAAAACAAAAACAATAGCAGGGCATTTTCAGATAGTGACTGCAGAGTTGTTACCCCCACTTGCTCCTGAAGGGAAAAGGAAAGGCAGTTATAACCAGAATCTGGAAGGGGAGAGTTGTGCAGAGAAGCCACCTTCTGTGGCTTTCATCAGAGAGTCAAAGTCAGCCTGGAAAGAGCCTGTGGGAAAGGAGGCAGGGGAATATACACCCCAGTTTCACTCTGCTCTCTCCTTCTTCTCTCCTGCTGGAATTCCCCACTAGTGAGCCCAACTGGAAGACAGAGGACCCTGAAATTCACTGATGTGGTCTGTATGGTCAGCTTCCTGGGGCACAGAGCAGGGTGGACACGGGTGGAGAGCTCATCTGGGGGGCAAACTGTGGTAACAAGCACATTATCAGATTCAGAGTGTGAGTTCTCAATCTCAGGCAATACCTCTTATATATTTTATTCAGGGAAATTGTACATTGTCACTTAAAATCTGATACATACATTGTAGATAAGAGCCAATAAACTATTAATTTAAATTATAATGTTGATGGGTTTTCCTTGTAGGAAAAAAGAAATAATTGCACCATGATTTTGCTTCATGAACAAGGGGAGAAAGTTGTTAAAGTACAATCACAATTTGCTATTGTCAAGAGTATAACTTCATCAAAGTTTTGAAAGAATATAGAGATTTCAATTAAGGAATTTCAAGAAACTATTAAACAATTTTTAAAGAATATTAATAATCCATGCCGAATCAATAGTTAAGTGACACAAATGCTACTCAGGGGAACTGAGGTCAGAATTTCGTTTCAATCAAAGAAAAACTGTCCCCATCTGAAGAGAGGAGGACAGCAGTTTTCATGGGGACTTTCCTTTCACGGGTCAACTCCTAGTATTGGCTTTGGCTATTATGGGGTTCTACAGTCACATTGAGGTGGCATTGAAGAAATCCAGGTGTGAAGCATCAATCAGTACTCTAACCAATATTCATCAGCACTGCGGCTTGACCTTGTAGGCTGCTGTAGGCATTTCAGAATGGCTTCTTCACCCTTGCCAAAGGAATTCAATTTTTCTCTACTGCTGCTGGGTAGCGGATCTTTGGGCAGAACTGAATGAAAGAAAAAGAACAAATATGATTCTTTCTCTTGTTCTTATTTGCATGTGCATTCCATCTTCCTTTTTGATTCCATCATACTAAATAGGACCACATGAATGATTAATCCTCAAAAAGCTGTGATTTCTAAGATTAGTTGATTGGGGCACCACAGTACTGTTTAAACCTTTATATGTCAGTAATAGCACAAAAACACTAGGATATGGAGGAGCCTGGCATCTGGCCTATTCCTTTGATTCCTTTTTATAACTCTTTGAAGTCTTCTAGACTAACACTGTAGCTTTGGTAATAACTTCATCTATGATGTCAAATAATGGGGTAATCTAGTACAAAATCTAATTTTAAGGATGAGAAAAATGACTCCCAGGGACTTCTTAGTTGGACAGAAGACAGAGTCATTCATGGCCAGAATGCTGTGACAGCTCAAAATTCTAGGACACTGGGAACAAACCCGAACTAGAAACTTATCTCTTGGTATCTAATTAGTAGCTTTTTTCATTATTTCCTAATGACTCAAATAAATATTGTAACTTACAGAAAATTTTTATACCTATCTGAAAAAATATATCTAAGAAAGCATTTAAAAAAATCAAAAGAGATAAGTAGAGCAGAATTATGCTAGTAAAAATTATATATATTCTTACTCTAACACTTAAAGTAAACTGTAATTATATATCAGAAAAAGGGATATCAATTATAATTTTTATTATAACTTCAAATTAGGATACTTACTTAATGATGCAATCCTCTAGTGTTTGAAAGACGTAGGTAATATATTTCTTTCAAGATTTTCTTATAGCTATTGAGAGTAAGGAGAAAACCTTATTTCAAGTATATTTTCTTTTGGGAGAGAATAGTTAAATATTTTGCTTTTAATAAAAGAATGGTTATACTCATGGAATCTCAGAATTGGAAGGGCATGTAGAGATTTCTAGTCTAACTTCCTACCCAAAATATGAATCCCTTCTGCAGTGTCTCTGAGAAGCAGTCTTGTGGTTTCTGCTTGCATATTTCCAGTAATAAGAAGCACACTATTTATGAAGCAGCACTTTTTACTAAGATGTCACAAAACTTTTCCATATTGGGCATCAGTCAGCCATTCCATCCTCATAACTTCAACTCAGTAGTATTAGTTATTCCCTCTAAAGCAAGGGAAAAGAAGGTTTGTTCTTTTTTTTTTCCTTTGGTAGTCACTGCACAAACATTTAGAGATTGTTACTCTATCCATTCTAAGTGTTCTCTTCTGTCACACCAGCATTTCAGTTTCTTTAGTTGTTCCATATAAAGCATGGTTTTGAGATTCCCAGCTGTTTTAGTGGTTCCTCTGAATATACTGATTTGTCAGTGTTCACCTAGAAATTGATGCTCACATAATAACTGCAGGTTCCCAGCACTTTCTTGTTTATTCTAGGTAGTGCTTACCCAGCTCAGGTATGGTTGGTATATTGCATTCTTGGACCAGGTCATTAAACTTCCAGTACAGTCCTGGCTCATGTTGAGTGTGGAGGTCAAGAAAATATCCCAGATCTTTCAATATGAACCTTAGCTAAAATCATCTGTCTGATATCCTTTCTCAGTGAAATTTAGTCAATGAAACTTAATGCAGTGCTCTATACTTTTCCCTGCTGAAGTTTTTATGGTTTGTTCCTAGTGCTCTTGCATTTTGAGCTGACATAGACAAATGGCAAAGGTTGGTGGGCAATCTGGGGCTAGCCCAGGTGAGGATAGACCCTGGTATGTTTCCAGTGAAAACTCTCACCCCTAGGAAATGGGCTTGGGTGGGAGGACATCCTAGCCTTTGAGGGACCACACTGATAGGGATAAAGAGGTAGCAAAAGAGGAGTGAGGCAGGAGGGAAAAAGTGAAAAGCTTCCTAAGACAAAGTCCATTAATTTTCAACTCTGTCTAGAGCTGGCTAGAAATAGGGAATTTTTAAAAGATATATTGAACTCATATATATTTTATTATATAGAACCCATCATTTATGCAAAAAAGTGCCATAGGGGTAAAGTAGGGATGCATTAGTCAAAGACTTCTTTATTCTGATTTTAGAGCAGGGGTTTTCAACCTCGGCACTATTCACATTTTTGGCCAAACAATTCTTTGTTGTAGGAAGCTGCCTGTTGAATCGTATAATGTTTAACAGCATCCCTGGCTTTACCTACTAGATACCAGTAGCACCCTACCCCAGTTGTGACAAGTAAAAATATATCAGATGCTGCCAAGTGTCCTCTAGGGGGATAAAATTGACCTTGGTTGAGATCAACTAGTCTAATTCAGTACATAATTAATAAACTACATCAATCATGGTGAAACATATCCTGTTAGGTTTGTTGTTAAATATCCAACACAAATGTTAATTGTAGGGAGCATAACCAACAATAATATGCTCCATGTTCATTTTTGTGCGTGGTCTATGTAAGGGATTGTTTATTTTTTACCCAGTGCCTTTACGCTATTAGAAAGACCTCCTGGATATTTCTTTGCAAAATATTTGAAATACTATTAATTCATGAAGTAAATATTTGCTGAGCTGAGAATATGTTCTAGGTAGAATTATATATACGGGAATTGGAGCCATAAATAAGACAGATAAAAATTCCTGCCTTCATAAAACACATATTAATGTGTGTGTCTGTGTGTATGTGTGGGCATATGAATGCAAGTGTGTATGTGTGCTGGAAGTGAGGATGAAGAAACAGTGAAAATTTTTAAAAAATCATACGGTGCGATGAAGTCATTGAAGTACTATGAAGAAAAGTCAAATAGGGCAAGGCATGGAATGAAGAGGGTCTGTGTGCTACTGCAAATTGGTGTCGAAGATAGTCTGCTTGAGGAAATGATGTTTGAGCAGAGGACTGAATGATAGGAAATGATGTTTGAGCAGAGGACTGAATGATATGAAAGAATGAATCCTGGAAGTTCTTGGGAAAAAACATTTTAGGCAGAGGAAAGAGCATTGTTAGGGGCTGAATTCTATCCTTTCCAAATTCATACGTTGAGGTCCTAACCCTCAGCACCCAGAATGTGACTGTATTTGGGATTAAAGCCTTTAAAGAGGTAATTAAGGTAAAATGAGGCCACATGGGTGATCTATAATCCAATACGACTGGTATCTTTATAAGAAGAGAGGATTTGGACACAGACACAGGCAGAGATGGTTATGAGGCCACAGTGAAAGGTAGAGTCTGCAGGGAGGCCTCAGAAGAAACCAAACCTGCTGACCCCTTGAACCAAAACTTCCAGCCTCCAGAACTGTGAGAAAATAAGTTTCTACTGTTTAAGCCAGGCAGACTGTGGTGTTTTGATGTGGCAGCCCCAGCAAATGAATATGAGTATGTCAGCCAGAAAGAGCTTGATATGTTTGATGAACAGCAGATAGGTCAGGATGAAGGACGGGGAGAGTGGTAGGAAGTGGGATTGGAAAGGGAGGCAGGGCCAGATTGTGTGGTGATAAGAAGGCTGGATTTTGTTCTTCGTAAATGTGACCGAGTTTTTGAGCAGGGGATTGACATAAGTGATTCACTTTTAAAGAGAGCAAGCTGACTGCAGCATGAAACATTGACTTTGGGGAGCTAGAGTAGAAGCAGGAGATTGGTTAACAGGTGCGTGCAGCAGCCCACATGAGACGAGCACGTGGCTTGGACCCGGTGCTGGTGATGGAGAAAGTGAGAACTGGATTCAGGGTATGTCCTCGGGGTAGAGCCAAAGGTCTTGCTGATGGACTGGAAGTACAGTGTAAATAAAAGAGAAGCAAACATGAGTCCTGTGTTTTGCATCCAAATAAAGGGCTAAGGATGGTTCTTTTCTCTGAGGCTGGAAAACTTGAAGGGAAAATTCTCTTAACCCTTGAATGTAGGTTGGTATATTTTGTTATGTTATGTGCACCATGAAATATTTTTATTTTATTTAAAAAATTATAAGTGTAACACTTCTGGGAGAATGCAAAGAATGCAGGAGCATATGAAAAAGAATATTCCTTTGTAATCTCACTCTTGAGTGCTGTTAGCAGCTAATGGTTCATCTTTCTAAACTTTTTTCTAGGTATATTTAATCACTCTTTCTTTGTCTCTTTCTCTCACACACACACACTTTTTAGGAACTGATTTCTATCATAATAAAGAAAGTGTCAGAATTATCAAAACTCATAGAATTCAATGGAACACGTATTTATCTCCCTTTCCTTTTTTTTCTTTTAATTTTAAGGGAGCTTGTTAGAGCTGTATGGAGAAGGTCAAATAGTGGGTGGTAAAGCCACCACTTTGAGGAAAAAAGAGCGGCATTCTCAAATTGCAGTAGTTGCTGTTATTCTGGGCTCCAGATTCTAAATCTTTGTTTTCAACCGGATTTGGTTTTTATTAAGGTGAATTTTGTTCAATGTATTCAAATGTTATTTGTCCATAGTTGTCCCCCCAAAGTGGATCATTTTAGGGGCCTGGAGAAAAATTATAAATACCAACAAATGGACTAATTTCTTAATTTATTTGATTAATTATCATTATTAAACATTTTAGTTTTTTTATGTAGCGATCTATTTTTTCTGACATTTTTATATGATTAAACCAAATGTGAACAAGGAGATTCAATAAACTAGATTTACTGGCTGAATTCACCAAGTCTTCAAATGGGGAAAACAGAAGTGAACAGATTCCATGTAAAACATGAAAGGAAAGGACAAAGTAAGGTTAAATTCTTCATCTGAAATAGTTTAACAGATTAAAAGTTTTAACCCATAGAAGCACCACAAAATGATATAAAGTTAAAAATTATGTATGTGGTTATTGCATTATGTATCACAGAAAAGCACAGTGATTTGTTGTGCATGACTCTGGAACAGAGGTTCGCAATCGTAAACCAACTGATTCTCTATAGCCCACCTTGCCCAGTTCTTTCTGGTCCTTCTCTTCTTCAACAAGAAATATATTCTTGAACACATGAGTCATGCAGTGCTCTCAAAAAGAGTGAGAAAGTTCAGAGGACCAAATACAGCTCTAGGGGAAGAAAACATAAATAAAATAACCTATATGGAGTCTTTGGAGAGAGAAATGATGTATTTATGCCAGTCACTCTGATAAGCCTTTAACATTGACATCTCATTTGGCCCTCATCTCAATCTTGATGAATATTATAACTACTCTTTGTAGACAAGCAAATGCTTTCTCTGCATCTATTGAGATGATCATGTGGTTTTTATTCCTCAGTTTGTTGATGTGGTGTATCATGTTGATTGATTTGCGGATGTTGAACCATCTCTGTGTCCTTGGTATGAAACCCACCTGATCATGATGTATGATCCTTTTGATGAATTGCTGAATTCTGGTTGCCAAAATTTTGCTGAGAATTTTTGCATCTATGTTCATCAGTGATATTGGCCTGTAGTTCTCTTTTTTCGTGGTGTTCTTGTCAGGCTTTGGTATCAGCGTGATGTTGGCCTCATATAATGTGTTAGGAAGTGTTCCATCCTCCTTAATTTTTTGGAATAGCTTGAAAAGGATAGGTATTAAATCCTCTCTGAAAGTTTGGTAGAATTCCCCAGGAAAGCCATCTGGTCCTGAGGTTTTATTCTTTGGGATGTTTTTGATTGCTGTTTCAATCTCTTTCCTTGTGATTGGTCTGTTCAAATTGTCTGCTTCTTCTTGAGTGAACTTCGGGAGATTGTAGGAGTCCAAGAATTTATTCATTTCCCTTAGGTTATCCATTCTGTTGGCATATAGATTTTCGTAGTATTCTCTTATAATCCGTTGTATTTCTGCGGAGTCTGTTGTTATTTCTCCTCTTTCATTTCTGATTTTGTTTATTTGAGCTTTCTCCCTTTTTTTCATTGTAAGTCTGATTAGGGGTTTGTCAATTTTATTTATTTTCTCAGAGAACCAGCTCTTTGTTTCATTGATCCTTTCTACTGCCTTTTTCGTTTCAATAGTATTTATTTCTGCTCTGATTTTTATTATTTCTCTCCTTCTGCTGACTTTGGGCTTTATTTGTTCTTCTTTCTCTACCTTAGTTAGGTGTAGTTTAAGATTGCTTATTTGAGATTTTTCTTGTTTGTTAAGATGTGCCTGTATTGCAATGAATTTTCCTCTTAATACAGTTTTTGCTGTATCCCATATGAGTTGGTATGGCATGTTATCATTTTCATTTGTTTCCAGGTATTTTTTGATTTCTTCTTGAATTTCTTCAATGGTCCATTGCTTGTTCAGTAGTGTATTGTTTAGTCTCCACACCTTTGTGCCTTTCTCATCTTTTTTCTTGTAATTAATTTCTAGCCTTATAGCATTATGATTGGAGAAGATGCTTGTTATTATTTCAATTTTTTTAAATTTGTAGAGGCTCACCTTGTTTCCCAACATATGGTCTATCCTTGAGAATGTTCCATGTGCACTTGAGAAGAATGTGTATTCAGCTCTTTCAGGGTGGAGTGATCTATATATGTCTATTAAGTCCAATTGTTTTAGTTTTTCATTCAGCTCCACTATTTCCTTGTTGATTTTCTGTCTGGATGATCTGTCCATTGATGTGAGTGGTGTGTTGAGGTCCCCTACTATTATTGTGTTGTTTTTAACATTTTCCTTTAGGTCTGGTAATAGTTGCTTTATGAACCTTGGTGCTCCTATGTTGAGTGCATAGATATTTATAAGTGTTATTTCTTCTTGATGAAGTGTCCCTTTGATCATTATATATTGTCCCTCTGTGTCTCTCTTTACCTGTCTTATTTTGAAATCCATTTTGTCTGATATAAGAATTGCAACACCTGCTTTGTTTTGCTTGCTATTAGCTTGAAGTATTGTCCTCCACCTCTTCACTCTGAGCCTGTGTTTGTCCTTGGGGCTGAGGTGTGTTTTCTGGAGGCAACAAATTGCTGGATCTTGTTCTTTAATCCATTTTGCCACTCTGTGTCTTTTTATTGGAGAGTTCAATCCGTTCACATTGAGAGTGATTATTGATGCATGTGGACTTAATGCTGTCAATCTGTCACTTGTTATCTGGTTGTCCTCCGTTTCTCTTCCTGTGTGCTTTAGCCTACCCATTCAATACTGCAATTTCTTATGCCGGGTTTCTTAGATTTTTCCTTATTTACGTTTTGTGGCTCTGTTCTGTTTTTCAGTTTAGTGGCTACCCTGAAGTTTGTATTTAGAATCTCGTGTATAATATATTCTATTCTCTGGTGGTCTCTTACTTACTTGGCCTAGACTGATTTAGTCCCTTTGCTCTTCCCCTTCTAAATTATTATTTTCATTTCTTATTCCAATTCATGTTATGAGTTTTTAGTTAGAGTGATAAGATCATCTTTGCTTTGGTAGTTTCCCTCCCTTTATCCTAATGCTATAGTTGAATATTTGCTATCCTATTCTGGTTCTATCTGTCTCCCGACTCTGTGGTTTGTGACCCTTTTCACCCTTTTTTCCTTTTTCAGGTATGAGAGCTTTCTTGAGGATTTCTTTCTTTTTTTTTTTTTTTTTAAAGATTGGCACCTGGGCTAACAACTGTTGCCAATCTTCCTTTTTTTTTTTTTAAGGATTTGCACCTGGGCTAACAACTGTTGCCAATCTTTTTTTTTTCTGCTTTATCTCCCCAACCCGCCCTGTACACAGTTGTATGTCTTAGTTGCATGTCCTTCTAGTTGTGGGATGTGGGACGCCTCCTCAACGTGGCCTGACAAGTGGTGCCATGTCCGCGCCCAGGATCCGAACCCTGGGCCACCACAGCAGAGCGTGCCAACTTAACCACTCGGCCATGGAGCCGGCCCTTGAGGATTTCTTGTAGTGGAGGACTTTTGGTTACAAATTCCCTTAACTTTTGTTTGTCTGGAAAAGATTTAATTTCTCCCTCATATTTGAAGGATATTTTTGCTGGATAGAGTATTCTTGGCTGAAGATTTTTACCTTTTAAAGTTTTGAATATGTCACTCCATTCTCTCCTCACTTGTAAGGTTTCTGTAGAGAAATCTGCTGACAGAATGATGGGGGTTCCTTTGTAGTTTATTTTCTTCTGCCTTGCTGCCCTGAGTATTCTTTCTTTTTCTTTCCTTTTTGCCATTTTTACTACTATATGCCTTGCAGTAGGTCTTTTTACACTGACAAATCTAGGAGACCTGAAAGCTTCCTCTACACACATTTCTCTCTCAATCCCTAGATTTGGGAGGTTCTCTTCTATAATTTCATTAAGCACACTTTCTGCTCCATTTTTCTTTTCCTCGTTCTTGGGAATTCCTATGATCCTTAAATTCTTTCTCCTCATTGAATCCACTATCTCTCATAGATTTTCCTCATTTCTTTTAATTCTTAGTTCTCTTTCTTCCTCTGTCTGGAGCCATTCAGCCTGTCTATCTTTGATTATGCTAGTTTGCTCCTCTATGGTGTCTACACGGGCATTCAGGGAATCCATATTCTGTTTTATCTGGTCCATTGTGTTTTTCATCTCTAGTAATTCTGTTTGATTCTTCTTTATAATTTTAATCTCTTTTGTGAAGTAACTCTAGAACTCGTTGGCTTGTTTCTCTATCTTTCTCTCTACCTCATTGAGTTTTTTTGATTATAGCTACTCTGAACTCATTTTCACTTAGTTTACCTATTTCCAAGTCCTCAGGACTTAATTATGTGTTTTTATTGTTTTCCTTCTGGTCTGGAGCTTTTATAAATTGCTGGATGGTAGAGGAGCGGTTTTTTCGCATTATGGTAGAATTTGGTTGCAGTTATAGCCTGTCGCCAGGAGATGGGGGTCGAGAGCCGTGCCTTCTGAGCTCTCTGTGGGGGGGGGGGAGGGGGAGGGGGAGGGGCGGTTTCTCTCACACACCGATCTGGATTCAGATCAGCTCTGTTCTCTGGACTCCCAGGGCCCTGGCTTTATGGGGTCCCCATGCACGGAAGCTTTCCCCCATCAGTGGGTTTCCACTGTACTGGCAGCAGGAGTCCTGGACAATACCCCGGCCGCATGGCCCCTCCCCTGCTCCTTCCCGCACCCGCGGCAGCGATCCCAGACTCTAGGGGAGGGAGTGAAGTTCTCTCCTACCCCGTTTCAGCTCCTCCAAGGCCAGCAGCAGGGTCTCCTTCCTCTGTCTTTTAGGTATTGTAGGTCTCTGACGTCCTGGCATTAGGTTTATTAGCTGAAATTCAGTTTTTTTCCAATCCTTTGTTGTAGTTTGGAGGGGAGAGAGTCCCAGGTCAGTTCACCCCATTTGGCTCTGCCCACTGATTCTACAGTCACTTTAAAAAAAATAAAATAGTGTTTCTATAAATGTAAAATATAAACTTTTATGTAGTATAAAAGTAATTGTCAGGATTCCCACTGATTCTGCTGAAGCAAGGCTCTGAGGAAGAATTCGGGGAGGAGATGTCAGGAATGAAAATGCACATTGCATGATGAAACCTATTGTAATTTCAGTGAAAAAGCTCATCATTGAACATAAAATATCTGGAACCATGAATGCAAGTTTTGGGGAAGCATCTTGTCATGGTGTACACTGTCCTTCCTTATGAAATTCAGAATTTTATAGAGCAGAACTATATTTTGAATTGCTGGTCAAAATTCATAATTATATATAAATACACATTTAGAATAACTGAACTCTAAATATTTTGTGGACAGGCCAATATTAGGAAAAAATCCTTAAATGGTAATATGTATTTTCTCTCTGTGGTGCCTACTAACAATCAGATTTTAGAAATGTGTGAACTTAAACGAATCTAAGTGACTTATGATGTTATTACCCTTTTTGTAAATGTGTCCTCTAAATGTTGGCTCCATTTTTTTCAAATTGGTTGGAAATCTTTAATCAAAGTATTTAATGAGTGAGATCCCAAAACTTCAGCTTTCAAAGCATTTTTAAAAATTGCAATTATTAAAAACAATGCTTGCAACAGGAAAATTATTGTTTAAATCCACAAATTAAAGGAAAAACTGAACAAATTAAATGACATGAGCTCTAGTGGGTTCAAGATTTGATTTAGACTCCCTTGAATTGCTCTACATCCTAGGCTACATTGTATTTGAAGGATGTTTTGCCAGCTAAGAGACTGGAGATGAGAAGTAGTTGTATCCAGTAAGTCCTGGCTCCTCTCTTCTTTCTAAATTTTGCTTTTGAACTGATCAGTTTTTGCTTTATCTCATCTCTTTTTTGCCATATTACTTTATACACAGATAGGAACAACTACCTGACTTTTAATATTCTGCCTATAGAAAAACAGGGAATTCAAAGTGTGTCCATGATTCCATTTAAAATAAAACTTTGAAGTGCTGGTCTGAGATGGCCACATAGGAACATACACCATGATCAAGTGGGGTTCATCCTGGGGATACAAGGATGGTCCAATATCCACAAATCAATCAATGTGGTACACCACATTAAGAAAATGAAAGCTAAAAATCATATGACAATCTCAACAGATACAGAAAAAGAATTTGGCAAAATTCAACTTCCATTCATGATAAAAACTCTCAACAAAATGAGTATAGTGGGAACATATTTCAACATACTAAAGGCTATGTATGACAAAGCCAACATCATACTCAACAGTGAAAAGCTGAACGTTTTCCTCTAAGATCAGAAACAAGACAAGGATGCCCACTCTTGCCGCTTTTTTCAACAGCACTGGAAGTCCTAGCCTCAGCAATTAGGCAAGAAAAAGATAAAAGGCATCCAAATTGGAAAGAGAAGTAAAACTGTCTCTATTTGCAGATGACATGATCTTACACATAGAAAGCCCTAAAGACTCCATCACGAAATTGTTAGAGTTAATGAACAAATTTAGCAAGTTGCAGGATACAAAATCAATATACAAAAGTCAGTTGGGTTTTATATACTAATAATAAACTATTGGAAAGAGAAATTCAGAAACAGTCTCATTTACAATTGCAACAAAAGACTAAAATACCTAAGAATAAATTTGACCAAGGAGGGGAAATATCTCTGCACCGAAAGCTATAAGACATTGATGAAAAAAACTGAAGACACAAATACATGGAAAGATATTCCATACTTACAGACTAAAAGAATTAATATTGTTAAAATATCCATACTACTCAAAGTGATCTACCAATTCAGTGCAATCTCTATCAAAATTCCAACGGTATTTCTCACAGAAACAGAAAAAAAATCCTGGAATTTGTATGAAACCATGA
Organism: Equus przewalskii; assembly: GCF_037783145.1. Taxonomy (NCBI): domain Eukaryota; kingdom Metazoa; phylum Chordata; class Mammalia; order Perissodactyla; family Equidae; genus Equus; species Equus przewalskii. The sequence goes on along the minus strand of NC_091839.1, from coordinate 29,224,345 downwards.
AAGACCTGAAATAGCCAAAGAAATCTTGAGAAAGAAGAACAAAGCTGGAGGCATCACACTTCCTGATTTCACACTCTATTACAAAGCGATAGTAATCAAAACAGTATGTTATTCACATAAAAACAGACATATTGATAAATGGAACAGAATAGAGGTTCAGAAACAAACCCACCCATATATGGTCAAATAACTTATGACAAAGGTGCCAACAATGTACAATGAGGGCAGGAGAGTCTCTTCAATAAATGGTGTTGGGAAAACTGGATAGCTACCTGCAAAAGAATGAAACTGGACCACTATCTTACACAATATGCAAAAATCAACTCAAAATAGATTAAAGACTTGAACATAAGACCTGAAACCATAAAACTCCTAGAATAAAACATAGGGGATAATCTCCTTAGTATTGGCCTTGGCAATGATCTTTTTAATTTAACTCTAACAAAAGCAAGCCAGATTACATCAAACTAAAAAAGCTTCTGCACAGCAAAGGAAACCGTCAACAAAATGAAAAGGCAATCTACCAAACAGTAGAGGTATTTGCAAATCATTTGTCTGATAAGGGGTTAATATTCAAAATATATATAAAGAACTCATACAACTTAATAGCAAAAAAAAACAATAATCCAATTAAAAAGGGGCAGATGAACTAAACAGACATTATTCTTAGGAAGACATACAGATGGTGAACAGGTACCTGAAAAGGTGCTCAGCATCACTAAAGGTGCAAATCAAAACCAGGGTAAGAAACCATCTCACACTTGTTACAATGGCCATCATCAAAAAGACAAAAGATAGCAAGTGTTGGCAAGAATGTGGGGAAAAGGAAACTCTTGTGCACTGTTGGTGGGAATGTAAATTGGTGCAGCCAATTTATGGAAAACAGTATGGAGGTCCCTCAAAACATTAAGAATAGAAATGCAGTATGATCCAGTAATCCCACTTAACCATTTTGCCACTGGGCCAGCCCTTGAATAGACAACTTTGGATGAAATTACTTGGGCTGCAAAATTTATCTGTTTCAACACAAAAGACAAAACAAAACTAGAATTTAAAATAGACTTAATGTAGCAGGCATTTTCCTGAATACATCAAAACTTTTAGAAATTATTTTTAAAAGTATATTTCATAAAAATTATGTTTCATAGAGAAAAGTATATTGAAAATGTTATAATTTCAAATCTACTTATCATAAAATGCAATTTTGAAGAAGATTTCAGGAAACTTTATGAAAAACCTAAAAATAATAAGACCATAATGAAAATAAAATTTCTCTGGGGCTAACCTGGTGGCGTAGTGCTTAAGTTCACGCACTCCACCTCAGCGGCCCGGGGTTACTGGTTCAGATCCTGGATGCAGACCTACACACTACTCATCATGCCATGCTGTGGCAGCATCCCACATACAAAGTAGGGGAAGATTAGCCCAGATGTTAGCTCAGGGCCAATCCTCCTCACACACACAAAAAAGAAAAGAAATTCTCAAAGATACTATAAAACAATCTCAGAGATTGAAATGTGTGTCAGCACTAATCACAAACCTACATTATTTTTAATATTCAGTTAATCACAAATCCTTTTCAATTTTGTTTTATGTATTTTTATTTTTAAAAGAATTATAATTTTGAAAATAATTTTTGAATAAAACTATTTTATAGGTTTACCAATATAAACCATGAGTTAATAAATATTTAAAAACTTATATAACTTTAATGACTGTTAATGTTTTTGCTCAACCTCAGATGTGTTCCAGCTGACAATAAATTATATAGCCACCTTATTTCCCTAGCTATATGATCTCGAGAAATCATTTAACTACACTAACCTTTAGTTTCCTCATGTACAAATGAGGATGATGTTATCTACCTCAAAGTTTAGTATGAGGGATAAATAAAACAATGTATGCAAAGTGCTAGCCGCAGTTTAGCTATTAATATTATAACTGTTCTTTTAAAAAGATTACAATCAAATAGACAATCGACAAGTATTTAAGGAATACTTTCTACTTGCCTAACACTATGCAAGGTATTACGACAAATGCAGGGATAAGTCAAGTCTCTTATAACCTACTAGAGCCATGTACACCCATGAAAAACAGAGGAAAAATGATTATATGTGGCAGATTGTAGTTTTAAATGCTTATCTGTATGATTCCAGAAGTAGAAAAGGAGTTAGAGATAGGAGAGAATACTTGAGCTGCTGTTGTCATTTCGTCTTTACAACATGCCTGGCATTATGTGAGGAACTGGAAATAGAAGAAGCCAGAATCTCCCGAATCAAGGAAGGCTTCACATGTCACGTGAGAGGCACTGTTTTGGGCAGAAGAGCAGAGCATTCCGTGGAAGGGAGTAAGCACTGTGGGGCAAGCTTTGTTTATGTGGGAGATGGACCTGGCCGGAGTGCGGGGAGTCCTGGAGCACGGCAGGGGGTCAGGCTGGGTACGCAAAGAGAAAATTCCACAATAAAACACTTGGGATTGCTTTCTGAGCATGGCATCAGTGTGTGGCCTGGCATAAGAATATTTTTCCTGAGTCCTCTTAGGTTGCGAAGTTTTCCATTCTTAGCTTTATAATTCTTACATTCCTCCTGTGTTATGCTGAGACAAACAATACGGGCTTCAATCTTTTTAACACTTGTTCCTGTATCAACCAGTTCTCAACCATGTGGAAGGAGAGAATTAAGAGCCTCACTGTGGTGTGGAGTAATCGTGTGGGTAGATTTTTCCAGACATTTGACACAGAAAGACATTCTGTACCACCGGAGCATATTAGACACCATTTCTTAATTTTACGGGAGGAAATCGAGGCCTTTGGCCGTTGCCTAAGATCACACTGCGTGTGTGGAGGGCTGGGGCCCAAACTCAGTCTTTGACGCCGGCGGTGACTTTTTCCACTAGATCTGTGTCCCTGGAGTGGGCTCCGAGGGACACTCATTCCAGGAGGTTTAATTGGGGTTCTCAGAACAGAGGGTTCTAGGGAGGAAATACTGCATGTGAAATCCTTCTCTTGAAGACCCAAATTTCATAGTAACACTTTAAACACTTGCGGGAGCTTCAGTAGTGAAAAAAGAAACATTTAGTAATGTTAAATAGTTAAGATAACATATTTGCAGAGAAAGACTTTTCTTTGTACATCCTTTTAATGGGGGGTTACTTTTCCTTAACACGAGGACGGATGGTGTTTGGGATAACCGCACTACCCTTCATCCTCATTTCTCAAATTAGGGCAACCCACGGGCTTTGCTGCATGCCATTGAGATGAGCAGGACCAGGATTCTTGCCAACAAGAGAAGTCAGGGGCCTTCACAGCAGGGCTTTACCCTCACTGGTGGTTGAAGGCCTGGAGCCTCCATTTTATTGACTGCCACCAGACTGGTAAGGTATATACTGGGCTGAAATACGAGTTAAGTGTATCTTATTCCTCATTTATTAAAAGCAGTGTGGCTAGCAGTTAATTAAGAGCTTGTATTTGGTGGCAGCTCGCCTTGTTCTTGTCTAGCCATGCCAGGTAGCAGTCTATGATCTTAGGAAGTTATTTAAGCTCTTTGAGTGTCTATTTCCCCACCTGTAGAATGGGCATAATAATTCCTAAATCTCAGAATTCTTGGAAGGATGAAAAGCTGTAATATAGAACATACAACATGTCACATATAATGTATAATATATGTGTTTCAGAATCTTGACACATAGTTTGTGCTCTTGCTCAGTAACTGTAGCTGTATGAGTACTATGTGACGACCCCGGCTTACTAAGTACATGTGCCAGGCATGGGGTAAGTGCCTTTGACATGTAAACTGTGTGTAATACACACATGTATATAAATGTGCTTTATAATTTGTACATTCGTGATAATAGTTGTCATTTAATGAAATTTCCTGTGTGCCAAGTACTCTGCTAAGGCTTTTTATGAATTACCTAATTTAATCCTGATAATAATCATGAGAGGTTGGTTCTATCAGTATTTCCATTTTATAGAGGAAAGAAATTGGGGCACAGAAAGGTGAACTTACCCAAGGTCACACAACAAATACAATGGCAGAGCCAGGCTTTGAACCTGGCCAAATGTTGTGCTCTTCCACCTCTATAAATAAGATAAAAGATTGCCTAATTTTGAATTTTAAATTTCTCTTTTTGTGTTAGACATATAAACAGAGTATAATACACTTGATATTCAGGAATTATTTAAAAGTTCATAAAATAATCTAAAATTGATCTAAAAATTTAAAAAATCCATCATACAACTATTCAAACATAATTTTCATGTGATATACTCTCTTCCAGCCTTTGTACAAAAACATGTTTTTCCATAATTGTAATCAATGTTGTGTTCTTATCAATAATGATTAAATCATAATGATTTGATGTTTCATTTTAGGTTTCATAATTATTTTTAATACCTTCATAATATTTCATCAAGATAAAAATAACAATTTGCCCAATCATTCCTCTACTTGTCAAACATTTTGAGCTTTCCTAACCATCCGATTATTCTGCACACGTAAACTAGGGTTACTTTTAATGAAAAAATTCAAAGCCCTGAATCACCATATTGCATGTCGATGTTGAACTGAGCATTTCTTCAGCTGTCTGCCTTTGGGCTTCTGGCTGTAGAACCCCGCTATTCTTCGGAAAGGCTGCTTAGTGCTTTCTGGAGTTTTTAAAGCCTGGCTGGGGTTGCACTTATGTGATTCTTTCTTGGGATACATAGGATAGCCTCCTCAAGGAAACATCCCCCTTGAACGTTATCATCACGTATACTTTACCTTTGGAAGTGGACGAAGGCGAGAACAAACAATGCCAACCTTTTATGGAGAGAAGCACATTTCCTGCTGCCAGTCACCCCTGGAAACGGTACCCAGGGTCAGCCACTCTGCTACAGTGCACTTCCACGCTGGTTACATGTTTTCTGTTGTCTTCCTCTTCTCGTTATCCTTATAGTTATACTCAGAGCATTGCTGTGAATGAAAGAATATCCTCCTTCTATTTCACTCAAAAGATGCTTATTATGCCTCTGCAATTTCTGGATCCAAAAGGCATTTTTTTTTCCCTAATCGAATCCACCTGCACTAGAATTACACGTTTCATTCTCCTTACTGCCTTCATTTTAATAGTTTTTGACAGAATATGAGATATTCATACTCCTTTCATTCACTGGACTTTTTTCTGAAGTTATGGAACACCTAAAGAGATGGCTTGGCTGTGATATATTTTGCCGTCTAACTTTTAGTTACTGAACAATCCTACATTATCTATTTATGGATCATATTCATTTAGAAATAAAAGTTTACTGAAGTTTAAAAACTTTTTTTTCCAGAGTGAAGTATACACTAAATTTGGTATTACAATTTATCCCCAAAGTGCAGAACCTGCTTAGGGAATGGCTCATTTTTCCGGAGAATACCGAAGGGCTAAGCTTCGGGTGCCTTCTGCGAGGGTGAAAGACAGTTTGTCTGCATTCACAGTCCTGGAGAAGACGACCACTGCGTGAACTTCACACTTTAAAATGGAGAAGAAAAAGCAATAACTCTCCAAAAGCTCCTTTAAGAAAGGCAAAATTAGGGAACTTGAATATTTTCTGAAAGGTTTGGCCTTATGATATATTTATGTTCGGAACCCAGTGTTTTCCTTAAGCCTCAAACTTTTATTTTAAGACCTATATCATTCTAAAGCTATAAGTTAACTGCCGAAGGACGGAATTTTATAGGACGTGCTGCAGACAGGGTGAGGGCAGAGGAAAGTTTATGTTTTCACACTTTAAGTTGTTAGGGAAATAAGGAATTTGGGCATAAATTGGCATTAGAAGGCAGGAAAGTCTTGGTTGGTGGGGAAAGAAAATGTGTACTCTGTTAAACCACAATGTCTGAGTTCTTCAAAATCATGTACAATTTTTTTCATGTTTCACATTTTAAGCAAACTTGTAAGAAACGTTCAGGAGGGGATCTTGTGACCCTAGATTGAGTCTGGATTTCCATGGGCATTTCCACTTTCCATTGTGGTGCCAGTGCTGCAATAACTGTTCTAGCTGAGGAAAGGTCAACGAGAACTTTCCCTCAAAGTCTCCAACCACCAGACATTTCCACTTAAATATCTCCCACCATCTGAAACGTATTTACTGTTGTGCTCATCCTGTCACTGCCCCTTGCCTGGTCCCTCTCCCACCTTCCCTGCATTAGTCTCGAGATCATTTTCTCATCCCTCAACCAGGAAATCTTGAAATTCATTGTGACTTCATCTCCCTCACATGCAATGAGTCACCGAGCCCCTCTGATTTTGCCTTTATTCTATTACTGAAGTTTAGAGCGTGTCTGTTCCCTCCTGCTATGCCCACAGTCCCTCATTGCACTGCGCCTTGGAAGCAGCACGCGTCTGAGCAGAATGAGCTTTGGAGTTAGATACCCTGGGATCAAATCCTAACCATGGCACTGACGAGCATGGGTAAACAAAATAGGGCTGGTACAGCCACCTTATAGGTTTGGGGTAGCTGTGAAAAATAATGTCTATAAAGCACAAAGTTTGACACAAACCAGGCTCTCTAAATGAAAGTTAGGGTTATTAACCACTTTCCTTCCTGATGCTCCGCCCCTTCCAGGTTCACCCCCACCAAGTCGTCTAACTAAAACATTTCCAGCATCCTCTCACCACCTCTCGGACTCCCTAGCACTCAGTGGCACCCCAAGCCTAACTCTGAGCTGGGTGGTCAGCATTCTCTCCCTCTGCATGCTCGAACACTGCACTTCAGCCAACCAGATTGTTTCCAGTCCCCAGAAGCTGGTTTGCATGTTCCTGCCTTTCATGCTCCCTGCTTTGGCTCACTGGAGTACCTGCTCTCTGGAAGTCCTTTCTACCTGTTCAAATCCTGTAGACTCTTCAGGGTAAGGTCAAATCCAACCGCCTCAGCAGAGTCACCCCAACCATGGCAGATGGGAGTCATTTTGTCATCTTCTGAATTCCTGTAGTTCTTAAAGTCAGCTACTAACTTGTTGGGAAGTTAATCACCATATGCCTATGATGTGGTTTTCTGTGCTATTCTCAACTTTCATTGAGATGTACTATTGCTATTAAACCTTTCACATATTTATTTCCTAGCTCTTCACTTGTTTTCTTGTCCCCTGGAGGCAGAGAGCATGTGTTTTACCTTGTAGAGTCTGTTATATTATCTGGCACTTAGTAAATTTGACTAGACAGGGGGTGATTTAAGAGGATACAATGATTTATGTCTGACATTGAGATATCTTGTGTTAGTGTTTGGGACATAAATTTTTAAAGAAATAAAGCTGTGGCTTGAGAATGAATGAGCTCACTCTCATCTAAGGTTAATGTAAAGAAAACTGATTCACAGATTTTCATATGGGCATTGAAAGAATTTCTCAAGAGTGGGGATTTGCACAATCCTTGAAAATCACAGTGGAAGTATATGTTTTAATTTTTCACTTTCTTATGTGATTTTCTGAAGCTATTTTTGAAGTATCTTGTTTCCCCAGACTGTCAGACATACATTTTGTTAACATAGTTCAATGACATAGTATTAACATAGTTAAATACATACTAATTGACTTGAGTCTTCCCTTAATATAAAACTGAGTAGACATGATTGGGGGTAAATTACGTTTTATATCTCCCCAAATTCTTTGTTTGTTTAGAATGAAGTTGGGAAAGATGATCACTTGCAGAAACCAAACTCTCTTGTGCTTGATGCTCAGCAGGAAGATTGTCCTGATCTCCACTTGTGCATGGACACGTGTGTGTCAGGGAGGTGTATTCTCACTATGGGATTGGGACTTTTGAACAACTCTAACTAGAAAATTAAATAGATATAGAAAACTTTAAGAATTATCATCTCCACCCTTTTCTTTTTCTTCAGTCTGTGTGTGTACGTTTTGATCAGGCCATTGTGTGATATGAAAATTTTTCCTGTACTAGAAAGCAAAACGAGGTTAGTGATGTATTATTATTATTTTTTTTTACTTCTTATTTTTTTAAAGTATGCTTTTTGGTGAGGAAGATTGGCTCTGAGCTAACATCTGTTGCCAATCTTCCTCTTTTATTCTTTTTCCTCCCCAAAGCCCCAGCACATAGTTGCACAACCTAGTTGTAAGTCGTTCTAGTCCTGTGTGGGGTGCTGCCACAGCATGGCTTATGAGCAGTGTGTAGGTCCACACCCGGGATCTGAGCCAGCGAACGCCAGGCCACCGAAGCAGAGCACCCAAACTTAACTAGCACATCACCAGGCTGGACCTAATGATGTATTATTTTTTGTTGTGTTCATTATCCTTTTATAGTAAAAATTTAAGGAGATAAAATCAAAACAGAATTATAAAAACTACACTATGTATTTAACTGTATGCCCCTCTATGAACAGTTATGCAAACGTGCTCAAATTACGCCTAAACAAGTTGTTTTTTGTACATTCATTTAAGCTGTAGTGTGAACTTTTACTCTCATTTTTGTTAGACAGTTATCATAAATATCTACAAATGGGTCTTTTTTTCTCTGACTTATTTTTTTTATAACCCTGAATCAGACCATGCTTTTTAAATTATGTGTTTGTCATTCTTGGCGGTTCGCTCCATGTTTGGCCATTCCTAAGCTTCTGTAATTCTTTTGAAGGCTCCAAAAGGTCGTTGTGTGCCCTGACCTCCTGCTAGGTGAACCGCTTTTTTCTCTCTCCAGATGTTTTCCGTTCAAACTTTTATAGCCATAGTCTGTATACAAGTCATATATGCAAAGTTTCAAATATCATTGTCCAGCAGTGAAATTGGGATGCTCTCAAATTGGAGGGAAATGTTAACAAAACGCAAGTGTGTCCTGCCAGGGTTCCTCCTGGTGAGCTGGCTCTGAGAGGCTGCCTTCCTTTAGCCATCTGTGCTTCCACAAACAATCGGCAGCGATTGCTTCTTCTAATTCAAATTCTAGCAGCTGGTTCCCTTCCCAGTTCCTTTTGATGTTGTGACACCAGTAGCAGCACACTCATGAGTCTTGGTGCTTCTTTCTACGTTCAGGGATTATATCACCAAAGATGTTAAATAAGTTCATATGAGTCTCCCACACGGGGATCTGCATAAAGAAGGCCAATTGGGGCTTGAAGAGAAAATGAAATAGAGTATTGTATGTGCCCCACCCACCTCCAAAGGTCCATGTTTCTTCTTCTCTACTTAAAAACAAGTAAATCCTCCTACCTACTTAACATTTTTCATCTGCTGAGAAGTCCTTCCGTTTCTACCCTACCCCCACTATCCATGAGGGCTGCCTGTTTCTGGCGTCATGCATGTCAGCTCCTTGATTTGTTTCAGAGAAAGTCCTTTCCTAAATAAACATCTTACTTTATTAGGTATTTGTAGGCCCAACGCTTCCTAGTAAAAGTCTTTAGATGTACACTTAGTTAATGTGTTTGTGTCTATATAATGTAGAGAGCATATAGACACAGTCTTCATAGAACACAATACACAGTCTTTGCTCCTGTTTGAATTCATCTAATGCACAAATATTTGTTTTTCAATAAAATCAGCAGTCGTTAAAAATTTTTGAATTTTTCAGAATATATTGCATTTGTTCTTTTACAATTTAAAAAAGTTAGAAACAAATCTACAGTAATGATTTGTTTACTAATATTTCCTTGCAGAAAGAGATATGTTGCAAAGTCTATAAAATAATTTTTCTTTAAGGAAAAAGAAAATGCCAGAAAGTAAGTTGGCATATAAGCAAGAAGAAAATTTTAAAATACCGTCCTTGTAAGCAGTTGAATTGGCAACCTGATAGTTGAAAACTAAGCTGAAGGCCAAGAGAGAACACAATGATCTTGCCCAAAACAGTACCAGATGTCTAAATAATATAAACAACATGCAGGTGAACATTAAATAATCATTCACCATGGTACTAAATACCTGAATTTGACAAAATATTTGAATGATTGATCAACAGGTCCTGTTTTCATTAACGAGTTTTGTTGATTTTGTAGGATAAAGACATTAAAAATGAGTTTGGCTGTCAGACACTCTTTAATGCTCAGATGTCTTTGCTTTCATGTAGAATTATATTACTAAGGTTAGGAAAAAACGTTTTTCTGAATTCAATCAGAGTAAAATAATAAACTATTCCCCTTAAAGAAATAAGCTACTCATAAATTCCTGTGAAATATCAATGAATTAATGAATTTTTATAAATAATGTTGAATATCCAATATTTCATTCCAGGAACCTGTTAACTAAAAGCTCCTTGAGCTCAGTGTCTATCTTGTTCTTCATTGTGGCCCCAGTGCCAGCATAGGAAGCACTTAACAAATGGATGGAAAAAGTGAATGAGCACTGGTTCAGTTTGAAATTCTTTACACTTAATTGGTGTGGTGGGGAGACAAGGGCTAAGAAGCAGGAAGACCAGTTCTGCCACTTGGCCAGTTGCACGGCCTTGTGCGAGGCACCCGACGTCTACTGATTTCCTCAGTCAAAAAATGAATGGGTTGGAGTAAACGGTTTTTAAATTTCCTTGCAGCATTATTCCAGTGTGATCTCTAAGAGGTGCAACATCATCTCATTTGTGCAATAAATATTTATTGGACATTTTGTTACAATCATGCACAAATAAATTAAATAGAAGTTAGGATATAATGGGAAAAATATATTGAATAAGCAGATAAACTTTGATAAATGCTATAGAGATAAAGCAGTGGGCTTTATAAGAGAGTGTAAATGGGGGAATCTGGTCTGGATCAGCGTCTGATAGGGCCTCTCTGGGCATGTGGTGCTTCTGTAATTTACAGTATAAGTTAGACAGAAGAAAAGAGGTGAGAAGAGTATTAGTGGGAGATAGTAAAAAGGGTGAAAGCCCAGAGGAACAAACAGAAGACCTTGTGTGGTAGGAGCGTATTGGATGATGGAGAAATAGTATAGAGAGCAGCAGGAGAGGAAAAGGAGAGAGAAAGTGGGAGGCTGTTTTACTGGTACAGAGGAGGGATGACAGAGGCTGGTCTATGGTGGGGCAGTGGAACTGGTGAAAAGTGGATGAGTTGGAAATGCATTTTGTGCATAGAGCTGACAGTGGTTGGGATGGATTTGTTTTTCAATGCAAACTGTGTGATCAGACACTATCAAGAGTGATTCTCAGAATTCCTGCTTGAGCAACTGGTTGATGGAGGTGGCATTGGCTAAGTGGGGAACACAGGTGAAGGTGGAGTTTTACGTACAGCAGGTGTGATTTACAAACATCAAATGGAGGTACCAAGTATCAAGAAGGCAATCGTATGCATGGAGCTCAGAAATGAGTCTAGGATGGAAATGTAAATTTTGAAGTCATCAGAATATATGGATGGTATTTAAGAGTGGCTATACCAAACCTTGAGCAACTCCAATACTGTTTGTTTCAAGAGGTGTGTAATGCTACCTGACCCATTAGAATGTCTCTTTTGGTTGAAGCTATAACAACTAGTCACTAATGGCCAGAAGTTTTAGTGGCAAAATCATGTAGATATTTTGTCATTTTATTCATATTTTCCAAAGTTTACAAAAATATTTCTGTATCAGAGAGCAGTCTTTGATTAGAGGCATATTTATCCAATATGTGTATTTAGATATGAATTTGCTCCATGAAACTCAGATGGGAGAAGAGTCACATTTTAATATTTCCTGTTATTCAAACTTAACCCAGCTTCTAGGATCCGTGCTTTATCTGTGGGACTTTAACCTTGGTTCTGCTTTTCGTAGAGGGTTCTATTCTTCTAGAGGCATTGACAAAAGTTCCAGAGGGTTAACTGGTCAGAAAACTTGGGCAAGTACCCTCTGAGCTCTTCACTTTCCCATGGTTGACCGCTCATGGCATCTATAGTTTAATCAAGCCATGAGAACTTGTCTTTGCTTTAAAGAAAGTCACATAGAATTTAATTTTGAGAGAAGCTTGGACTGATCTTCCAACCGGTATCTCTAAAATATTCTTCACTTGCCCTCAGCCTTAAGCTCAAAAATTTGGCTAAGGAATTCCGTCTTTTGTGTTTAATCCCCTTTCTGTTTCTATTACGTCCCTGGGAGAGGAGGATCTGGCTGTGAAGGAAGAGGACTGGAGGCCCATCCTGGGCCCCTGAGAGCTGGCACTGCCGAGTCACAGCCACCCATTTTCTACTGCATTCCTACACCATGGGTAATTTTAGGACTTTTCTCTTCCCTAACTGGATCAGAGATGAGTTTCTGTGGGACCAGGGTAGTCTCTCTCCCTACGTGGACTGTGCTCTGCAGGATCCTCCAGCCTGCTTGTGCTTTACGTGATTCCCGTGTCTTTGACTTCGTATTGGTGAGTGCAGCCTGCCACCAACTGCCCGCTTTGCCCCCAAGGAAAGCTGGAAGATGGGCAGTTGCACTTCTCTAACCCTGACAGGTGTCGCTGAGTCCTCCTGTTGTGGTGTGCAGTGTTGTTCTTAGTCTCACTGTGGGCTCAGACCTCCTCCTGCAAATCCTGGTACCTTTGCTTGTTGCCCAATCAGTCCCAGGGCAGGCAGATTGATGACTTGCCCGTTTGCAAGTAGGGCCACCCTTCTCTCACCAGTGTGTTTTGGAAGGGGCCTCAGGAGAGGTGTTTACACAGTCTTCCCCAAACTGACAAAGCAGCTGACGAGAGATTAGACCAATTGCCCTGGAATCATCCATCTGACACCTGCTTCTCAGATCCTGGATGTGAGCCCTCACTGCCTTCCTCTGCTCTTTCCCCTGGTAGCACCAGTAGTTGAAAGAATGTGAGAGAAGTTTAGCCAAATTGATCTCAGAGCAAAGCAAGAGGCTGAAAATTGCCCTGCTACACTTGTTTTAAAGAGACCTTTCGCATTTCCTGAGTCTAAAGGTGCCCTGGCCAGAACCCTTCTGATCAGTCTGTTGTTATAGCCTGTATATACACAGACACCCTTCCAGCCGGCCTCCTGGTGTTTATACAAAAAGCCGACATGCTCTGATCTCTGGTATTCAACGCATCTTTAAAAATCTGCTTTGCTTAGTTGAGACATTCATTCAGTCACTAAAGCACCAATGGATGGGAACGCCATTCCTGGAAAATAAACTCAGTTATTAATAATTTACATTTTGCATCAAAGGTAATACAGCTTTCCCCCCTGCTCCAACACGTTAGCACTGTCTTGGGTGGGATGTTTATGTGCGAGCCCACAGGAGTGTTTTCATACCCCAGGACTCTGGCATTCCGGGCACCACGTATGTTTCTTATTTAGGAAGAGGTTTCCTGTTTGGAAATTCGGAGACTGAAATAAGGACTTTTAACATTAATTTCTAAGTTCCTTTAGTTTTGCTGTTTCTCTGGCAAGGACAGGGAAATCCACCTCTTGGGTAAACTCTTAAGACTATACTCATCTTTTTTCCCTTTCTAAACTTTTTGAGTATCACTCTATACTTTCTTAGGAGATTTAAAGCATTCTGTAAATGCTTTCAAATTCAGTTCTATCGCATCCATGAGTGTTTCCCACATTCATCTTTTTCGGAGTCCACCTTGATCCTTGCACAGCAGTCCCCCCACGGAGTCACAGCTGTAATAGGTTTCTCAAACAGTCTGAACTCTGTGGGGAACGAACATAAAACAACCCTGTTTTTCTCCAGTCACTGATTGGAACCGTGCTCAGAGGAATTCCTCTTTCTTGTATCTTGGACAACATCTTGGACAGATTAAAGTTGGGGTCACTTGATGATTTAAAGATGATTTAAAGAGAGTCTATTTTAAAAGTCTGATCTTCTTTTGTGAGTGAAACCTTAGCTCCTCCTCTCTCCCAGTAGATCTGGGAGGGCTGGGTAGGGTCTGCTCTTTTATCTCCCCGCTGCTTGTCAGGAGGGAGGCTAAGACTTGAATACGTTGGGGATAGCTACTCTCCTTCTCTCAGGAAAGGCAGTCTGTGGTGGTTATCAGGGCTGCTCACAAGTGTTTCCATTGTCCTTTCCCGCACGTGTAAGAGTTTCTCACTCCCTTATCTACTTTCACAGGGACAGATGAGGAAAAAGGCACTGTGGGGAATCCCATATTCTTAAAGCTGCCACCTAGAAATGCCTTATCTCACTTCCAATCAGTTTTTATTGGCCAAACGGAGCAGCCCTAATGACCACCATAGTCAAATATTTGGCTGCTTCTTACTCAAAAGTTTCCTGCAGACATTGCATCCTGCCCTGAGTCCAGAATCTCTGTGATGCTCCACAGCCTCTTTACCAGGTCTGACACAGCTCCTCTTAGTTTGAAGATCTATGGATGTAATAAATTATCTATCTCCCACACACCCGTGACACAATGGTGGAAGAGGGGTAGGACAAGCAAAGTAAACATTCCCGTTTACAAAGGGGGAAGAGAGGAGACACAGAGCAGCTACAGGCCCATAGCAATTCTGAAATCCAGCGAGGGCCCACCCTGACTGTGAGAAACGTGCCGTGATTAGACCCTAATTCTGCTCACTGGGAGAACTCTCTGGTCCACTGTTGCCTGTGGCCCTTGAATATGTCACTCTAGAAGATTCTTCCTTTTCCATTACTCTTTGACCTAACTAAAACTGATAGTGGAAACTTTGTCTGCCATTGAATTTGCTTCATAACTGGAAAGTCAGAGACGTGAAATCACTGTGACTCTTGGATGGTCACTGACCTTTTCAGTTCAGACATGTGGTTTCTTTGCTAGTATAACCTGTGGAAAACATAGCAAGCACTGTATCTATTAGATTCCATTCAGTTCTATGTGCTGATAACCAAACACAGTTCATTTTTAGACATATTAATTCATTTTGCTGAAGTTCTCTCTTTGAATTGAGTTAGATCTTTTTTTTCCTTAAGTCCTTTTCCAGTTGAAAGAAATAAATGAGAATTAAACCTTTAGTTGCACCTTGCTCTTCTTGTGTCCTTAATCTAGTCAGAGGTTTTAACAATGGATTTGAAAGCCACACTTTTGATTTTATCCTTGATGAGTTCTAATTTGCTTTTATCATTCTAAGGAATCCTTAAGTTTTTCTTTTACAAGTTGAGAAAGGAGATGTAATAACTTCATGCAGCTTTTTTTTTTTTTTTTTTTTGGTGAGGAAGATTGGCCCTGGGCTAACATCTGTGCCAGTTTTCCTCTGTTTTGATGTGGGATGCCGCCACAGCATGGCTTGATGAGCGGTGTGTAGCTCCATGCCCAGGATCTGAACTGGTGAACCCCACGCCACTGAAGCAGGGTATGCAAACTTAACTGCTACGCCACCAGACCGGCCCCTCTTGCAGCTTTTTTATTTGTAGGTTTTAACTATTCCATTTTATTTCCTTTTGCTTCTCCCTGAAGATAGCCAATTCTTTTCTGAACTATTCTCTTTCTCATAATACCTTATCAAACAGCCAACAGCAACCGGCACACAACAGTTACATTATTGTCTGATCTCTTTCACTAAGGCTACATGTTCTTTATATATATTATCTTCCTTCCAAGTTATTTTAGGCAATAGTTTTACCAAAAGTATCACTTGTATATAGCATTGATAATCATCCTTCCAGCCTCCAATAACAATTTTCTTGCTGCCCAACATCTGATTACTAACCAATGCTGCATGTTTATGGTTTTATATCATATATCGTGACTGTCTCTCACATTGAGTACTAATTTCTGTGTCAGCAAGAATACACTGTAGTAACAAACATCCTTAAAATTTCAGAGGCTTAACAAACTTTATTTCTTGCTCCAGCTACATGTCCAACACAGGATAACAGAAGAGCTTTGCTCCTTATGATTGCCCAGGGACTCAGATTGATGGAGGCTCCAGTTGACCGAAGTTCCATGTAGCTAGCGTTCATTGGCTATAGCTAGTTACTTGGCTACACTTAAATTCAAATTGGAATGAGAAATGTCATATTGCCAGATGCCTGGAAAGAATACTAGAATGTTTGTGAATAGCCCTAATGAATATTATAATCATTGTAGCAAAACGGTAATTGGTTCTAGCTTTTTATATTTTAATTTGCCTATCTGTGGTACAGATGTGGAATGCACAAGAATTCTTAGCAATTCTGACATCTCCCCTGAGCCTGTTTCCTCCATATTCTTCCCAATCTCTTTAACAGCTATTGCATTTGCTCAGTTTTTTGATCAAAAATCTTCCCTCTCATGTTTCTCTTTCTTGCACACCCAACATCCAATCTGAAAGCCAATCCTATTGGTTTTGCCTTTAAAGCATATCCATAATGTCATCATTTCTCTCCATTGCCACCTCTACCATTTAGCACTAAGCTGCTATTGTTGTCCACCTCCTAATCGATTGCCCTATTTCAATACCTTAAACCTGTGTAACTGTTCTCAACACATTTGTCAGTATAATTTTTAATGCATAAAGCATATCATATAATTCCTTTGCTCAGAACGCCCCACAGACTTCTCATTTCACTACATGATCCAGTCCTCCACGTTCTTCTACCCACTCGCATCCTTTCCCTTTACTCTTCCCTTGCTCGCTCTGCTCCAGCCGTTTTATTTTCCTTATAGTCTCTCAAATGTGGAATGACTTGCTGTCTATTTTTTTCTCCCATAGATCCAATGAGTCACACCCTCCCCTCTTTAAGGTGTTTCCTCAAATGCCTCTTTGCTAGTGAACCCTTTGCTGACCATATATTAACACTGTCACACTTCCAACTGCCTCTCCCTTTTTTCTGCTTTGTGTTCCTCCAGAGAAATTATCACTATTTAATATATTAAATTTTTAGTCGTTTTTATCCATTAGAGTGTCAAATTCAGAAGAGGAAGGGGGCTCGTTTCCCTCTTTCTTTCTTCTTGTTCCTCTAGTTCTTGCAGCCATCGTGTTTTTGTTGTTCTTCTTCTTCACCATCATCATCATAATCAATGTTATTTTGTTTTGTTTTTATAATTTTTTTACACTGCCATGCCCCTAGTGACTAAACAGAACAGTGCCTGGCACATAGTAAGCACCCAGGAAAGTTTGTTAGAGAAATGAAGAGAGGAATATTGGCTCATGAAAAGACAAATAGATCCATGAAACCAAACTGAGAATTCACATGATAGTTTTGTATATGGTGAAGGTGGCATTTCATGTCAGTGAAGAAAATAAGGTTTTTCCATAACCGGGTAGCCATCTGGAAAAAGGTCAAAGTTGAATTCACTATAAAGTTGCAGCTCACGCTAAAATAGATTACTGATATATACAAAACTTAAATTTTTGAAAAATGATAAAACACTAAAGTAAATAATTGGAACATGGACAAGTATTTATGAACATGATGTAAAGTCCAGAAACCACAAAATAAAGGGTTGATAAGTTCAACTTATCGCTTGAATTTATGAAATTCAATTACATAAAAGTTTTAAAAAATAGTATATGGCAGCTTCTGCACAAAATAAACAAAATAAAAAAGCAACTTATGAAATGGGAGAAAATATTTGCAAACCATATGTCTGATGGGGTTAATATCAAACATATATAAAGAATGCATACAACTCAACAGCAAAAAACCAAGCAATCCAACTGAAAAATGGACAGAGAACCGAATAAACAGTTTTCCAAAGAAGACATACAAATGGCCAACAGGTACCTGAAAACTTCCTCAAAAAATTAAAAATAGGGCTACCATATGATCCAGTAATCCCACTTCTGCATATTTATCCAAAGATAAGGATATCTTTGATATCCCAAAATGAAAGCAGGATATCAAAGAGATTTTTGCACTGCCATGTTCATTGCAGCATTATTCAGTTATTCACAGTAGTCAAGATATGGAAACAACTTAAGTTTCCATTAACAGTTGAATGGATAAAGAAGATGTCGTATATATATATACATACACACACATAAATAATGAAAACTTATTCAGCCATGAGAAAGAAGGAAATCTTGCCATTTGCAACAACATAGATGGACCTTGAAGGCATTATGCTAAGTGAAATAAGCCAGACAGAGAAAGACAAACACTGCACGGTATGACTTATATATGGAATCTAAAACATAGTCAAACTCAGGAACAGAGAAAGAAAAGTGGTTGTCAGGGGCTAGAGGATGGGGAAATAGGGAGAGGTTGGTCAAAGGGTACAAACTTTCAGCTGTAAGATGAACAAGGATCTAATGTAAAACATGGTGACTACAGTTGACAATCTTGTATTATATTTTAAAAATCTGAATTTCTTCTCTAAAGACATAAAAAATAACAATGCATGAATTCATGTTTTACCTGGGGCACTATTTTGAGTTATTCATTCATACATTAATTCAGCAAATATTTTGAGCCAGCTAGAGGCAGGTTCAGTTAGGTGCTGGGTACACATCAGTGGACAAAATAGACAAAATTTTGTCATAGGGGAACTGAAACATTTATTGAGCATCCAATATGTACTAGACACTGTGTGGAGGCTGTGAAGATAAATATAGTTCCTGCTTTCAAATTTTTTATTAAAAAACAGATTCAAACATATAGTCACAATCCAGAAATGTTACAAGCCAATATAGCTCTAGAAAGAGGTTTGGGGGGGCGGGGGAGGTTTTGCATGGCAAATATACCATAAAAAGTCAAAAGAAAACATGACAGAAAAGAAAGTATTTCAGTTAATAAGATAGCCAACTGGTTAATTTCCTTGCTATATGAATAACTCTTACAAATTAAGAAAAGAAATTCAGGAAAATCCTCAATAAAATGCACAAAGAATGTGACCAGAGAGAAAAAGAGAGAGAAACGGCTCTTGAACATGTGAAGAAAAAATCAAGATCTCGCTGGTAATACTGAAAAAAAGCAAATGAAAACTTTAGAGATACAAATTTTAAAACCATAAAATGGACAGAAATAATTTTTTTAAACATCTGGTGTTTGACAAATAGGGTAAGTTATAATTCTAGAAGAACGGATAAACACCAGATTAAAAAGAAAAATCTATCACAAGCTATAAAAGCAGATAGAACCCTGTGATGAATTTAAGTATTTTCTGATAACACTTTACTTTCCCAAGAAGTCCTGATGTCTTTTAAAACATTCTGAGATTCTCCACATTTGGAGAACAAATGATAGTGTCCATTCTATTGCCCTGAGCTAACCATTGGATCGACTACTTAGTTCAAAGAGAGTTGTCCCTGGATTGCTGATATTTTGTAGAAGGGTCTTTGAGAAGACTTTGTTTTATTCCTTACTGAGGAACACATTTTCTAAGAGGGAAACATTGTTCAGTTTGTTCTCGACAGATATACCTATTATCAGAATCATATAGTTATGGAAACCCTGGATATAAAAGTAATAGAGCCGCCTCACTCAGTGCTGAGGACCTGCCAAGGGGAGGCAGCTTCTCTGCAGCCACGTTGCTGGTGTTCATTTCTTGCTCCTACACCCTCTGCAGCAGCCCCTGCCTTCCAGCAGGATCCTGGACCTTGATTTATTTCACTATCTGTGGCAGCTGGGCTCTAGAGCATTTATTAAAAAGGAAAGGCAACAAGTGAATGCAATACCTCCTCTTATGGAGGGAGGAAGAAGGACGTTTCAAGCAACTGAACAGGATGCTTAGCTGTTTGGCACAGTGCTTTTGGATCCTTTAACATCCTCCCCCTACTCCTTGTTCTCTTTGGCTTCTAATTCATCCAGGGTGTCCCACAGAGGCCTCTTGCACCGCCTAGTGTGGCCAGGTTTTTCCCAGGCATTGGAATTGGAAGGACTTTCTGTTAGGCAGGACTGGGTTTTAAGGAAGGCCAGTAGGAGGATGTGTGGAGAGAACAGGCCGTGGGGGCAGTGCATCTGTCTCAGAACATACACCCAAACTACCGGTGGGAAGCTGTAAATCCTTCACTCCAGTGAAAGGATTGTAGCACACTTTCTCCAGCTCACAAGGAGGTTAAACAGAGAAACACTTATCTTGTCTAACCTTGTAAAGTTGGTCCAGAAGCAGGCTGGTAGAAGGGGACAGAAAAGACTGGAAAGCACAAACTGCAGCCTCTGTTCTCACAGGCAGCTCTCTGCTGGAGGGAGCTGTGCCCCCGCAGGGGAAGGCTCTCCCGGCTGTCCCACCTCGCTAGGGTTTTGTCGCTTGGATGGAAGGCTGCATGCAAGGGCTTCCTTCAGGGAGATCTGTTTGCGATTTCACTTAGCCTGGGCCCGGCTTCACTAGTTACATTTTTCTGTCTCTGATACTGACGATCCATAAACAGTCTCCGCCTCTGTGTTGCAACCCAGATGTGAGTTACACACTGTGATGCAAAGAGAATTTTTAAAAAATTGGTCCAGTATGTTCTTTGCGACATTTAGAATTCCTTTGAGAGGAATTTTCCAACTTAAAGGTCGTCTTTTTCCTCTCATAAGTATTTTATAAGTCTTGCAGAATGATTAATCATTTTTCTAAATAAAACATTTACTACTCAATGTCTAAATAAGGTATTTGAAATGCAAAGAGGTTTCCCTTTGGCTCTTCTTGAAATAAAGCATTTCTAAAAATTTCTTGGATGAAAGGATATTGACATTTTCAGGTTTAAATGTGTCAAAAAGTTTGAGAAGATGGTGATGGAACTTATTTACCTGGTGACCTGGCTGCACAACTGTTCTGCGTTTGTATTTTGTTAAATGATTTGTAGAAGATTGAGGCCTTAACACTGTTCCAGAGCATTCCATTATGTTTTCATTGCTGATATAATTATGGACATCTATGGACTAGCATGTGTATCATAAAAATGAATCATTGTATTTCTGAAGGCTTAATGGGCTTCTTGAAAGAAAAAGAGAGAGATAACAGACGGCGCCTGTTAAGAAGGCCCCTTTCCCTCAGTCCCTCCCTTCAGTTTCCCAGTGTAGTGAGTTCCCTTAGCTACTGTGTTTCCTTCTTAATTTTTTCTCATTTCCAAGTTTAGTCAATAACAAACTTCCAAACTCCCTCTCTTCACAACTAAAGGAACATGCTTAATCATTTCTCTTTGTGAAAGAACTCTGAACACCATAAATACTGTAGTAATGCTAAGTAACTTCTGTTATAGAAATAAGAAGGAAAAGTAAGAGAAACAAAAAGGAGGAGGAAAGCACAGATATTGCTAAATTTCATCACTTAGTGATAATTTGAGGAGAGGAAAAGTTTAAGGTGAATCTCATTCAGAGGTTAGGAAACTATGATTCTAGTGATCTCTGATCAAAAATATTAATATTTTTGATGATTGGGTGAAAACTCAGGATGACATGAGGACACAGAACAGGCACATTGATCTGTTAATTATCACCTTCTATGTGTAATTTTGGAAATCAAAAGTTTGGGCAGCTTAACCCATTAGTTCCCATCTGGGTTGTTTTACCTACCCCACCGCCCCCAAGGGCTATTTGCAATGTCTGAAGACATTTTTGGTTGTCACGAAAGGGGAGATGGGTGGTACTGGTATCTAGTGGGTAGCGGCCAGAGATGCTGATGAATATCCTATATCACACGGGGTACCCTGACAAGAATTATCTGGGCTAATATTTCAGTAATGCTGATATTGAGAAACCCTGGTTTAGTTGAATTTATTATTATTTAAAAACAAAAACTCAACATAAGCAAACAAACATAAAAACTAAGCTTTATATCGTCTTCAGTCATTCTTACCTTTCTTTTTAAAAGAAAAAATCGGGTCTGTGATCCAGTACTATTGAACTATCCAGAGTCCTACTACATAGAACTTTACCACTCTGTATTTAGTACTTTTTCTTCTTTTTCCTTATTCATGTTTAAAGATATTCAAGACTTTCTTACACGTAACCCCTCCTACATGAAGCTTCCTATGACATTGTCTCTTTATGACTCTGTCTCCTGGGAAAGACAAATTACGTTTGAAACAACCGCAGTGTGTGCTTCTATTATTTACCCTCCACATGCTATTTATTGTTTGTTCACATGCAAGCATCTTCCCCAGACTGTGAGTACTTGAAGGCGGAAGCTGGATTCTACTCATTTTTAAAAACCCTGGTGGAGAGTTTATCCCTTAGCATGCTCCCATAAATGTGGTTGAACAGATGCCTTCATGAATGGAAGTCTCAGGGAAGAAGCATTTCTGGGTTAACCTCTGTCTTACCTAAGCCTGGCTTATCTTTTTAATACTTTTGTGAATGTGAGCTTTGTTCACCAGCTCGTGATATTATTTTCTAGTCCAAAGCTCTTGCCTGAGCTTCATTATTGTTGTGAACATATATAGTTACTTACAATTTTTCCTAGATTTCTCCTAGGTATCTCAAACTTACCTTGATCAAAATCCTCCCTAGGTCACTTCTATTATTCACCACACATTAGTTTTTTCCCTAACTTGCTTTGGTCTCCAAATACACTGTATTGAGACAGATATAGCAAAATGAAGATCATCATAGACCCTTCTTTGTCTCTCAGCCCCTAAATAACTAAGCTCTACATCACTTCCAAATAACTTTCAAATTCTCTTCTCATTCCATGACTACTGCTCTAGTTTAGAACTCTAACTCATCATTCATACTGCTTCCAGGATTATATTTTTATGAAAATCTCTCCTTTCCCCTAGTTAAATGATTCAGTGGCTCCTCATTGCCTGTAGATAAAAATCCACCTTCTATAGACTGGCAATATAATACCCTTCATGATTTATTCCATGGTATTATCTCTCCAGCCTCATCTGATCTCATATCTTCATATGTGCTCCCAGCATACCAAGCAATTTGTGGTTCCTTAAAGTACTATGCTTTATTGACAGCCTTCATGTGTTATTTGCCTTGCCTAAAAGCACCTCCTCTTATCTCCCACTCACTTTTGTCATCCACCCACTGTCACCTGCCAAGGATCTCTCTCCTGAAAGTATTCACTTTTTTTGTGTGTGAGGAAGATTCACCCTGAACTAACATCAGTTGCCAATCCTCCTCTTATTTTGCTTGAGGAAGATTAACCCTGAGCTAACATCCATGCCAATCTTCCTCTACTTTGTGTGTGGGACTCCTCCACAGCATGGCTGATGGAGTAGGTCTGCACCCAGGATCTGAACCTGTGAACCCAGGCTACCAAAGTGGAGCATGGAACTTTAACCACTCAGCCACGGGACTGACCCCTGAAAGTATTCCCTTTTATCTTCAGGCTGGATTGGTGTCCCTTTCCTGGGTTCCCAGCTCATTCTGGCTGTATTTTTAGTACAGTCCTTTTCTCGTGATATTGTCGGTGTCTATCTTCTCTATTAAACTATGAGCCCTTCAAGGAAGAAAAATGCATGGCCTCTCTTTCTATCTTCTTATTGCTCATTACAGAACCTGATAGAGAAAAGTTAGTAAACACAGAACCTTTCATGTAGGAAGTATTCAGTAAACACGTATTTAGTTAAACTGAATCTCAGATGAAGAGCCCACTGAGAACACATCTGGCAGTGGAGTGGTTGTAACATATTCAGCTTATCTTTCTTCATCTGTCAATGTCTCAAATCACCTCCCTGAAGTGTGGGGCTCCAGTCTCCTGGTTTGTCTGCTCTATTGGATTCTGCTAGTCTCCATTCCAATGCATGCTGTTTAACTATTCAAACTCACAAGGATGCCATTTAGTTGCTTTACTGATGGAATTTAGTTTGGCCTTTAGAAAACTACCCTAACTCTTTCCAGCTACTAGGTTATCATTTAGTCAGAGTGGTTGGGAGTGGTTGGAGAATGAACGTGGAGGTGATGGTGGTCTATGACAATATTGCAGGAAGCACATAAATGACAGGAGCAATAGCCAAGTGAATAACACCAGGGAAAGGACAATCAAGCGTTAGGTGAGATCCAACAATGAGATAATTCAAGTCTAGTTTCCAGGTTTCAGCGACTACAAGAATTTTGAAGATTTAAAAATAGATATAATATGTTCCCTGTCACATTCCCAGACGTGGAAGTGCTCCTCTGTCGCATTCTCAGACGCTGTGGGTCCTGCAAGACATATAAAATAGAAAAGGGGTGTTTAAGTCTGGACAAAATTGAGGTATGAACTAACTTTCCACATTCCAGAAGTAAAAAAACCCTCCAAACAAAATCACATCACTCGATATTCTTGCAGACATAGCTGAGGTTAATATTAAAAGTGTCACGTCAGTTTTATTTTATTTTATTTTTTCTCTTTCTGAGAAATGAAGTAGTGGGGAAAAGAGGAAATGAAGTTTAGGAAGGTGGATACATGGCTTATAGTTTATATTTAATTAAAAAAACAGTGTAGAAGACTTTCTGGAATAAATGCTGAAAACTGGATTGGGTTAGCATAAATTTTGAATGCAGGTATCTTAGATAATTTATCAAAAAGAAAGTCAAATAGTGTTCATAGCCCAAAAAACATTCACTAGGGGTGGTGAGTGTGATGATGGTTAGGAATTTTCTCAACTAGGTTTCAAGAAAAGAAAAAGTAAATGCTATGACTTGGTTTGTTATTCATACTCTATTGAATTATATGTCAGATTCAAACTTCACAAACCCTTAGGCTCATTTTGGGAAAAAAGGAACTAAAAATCTTTTCTTTTGTTGATATAGTTTAAACTTCAAACATTGAATATTTTATTCAGCTGCTTTTGTTTCCTAATTTAACTTTGTTACTAAACAGAGTTAATAGTATCACCTGAGAAATCACTTATTTATTAGGAAAACTACGCATATTATTAATAATGATTAAAAAAATATGTTAAGAAAGATTTTGTTGAAGAAAAGCTGTGAAAAGAATTCCTTTTTTTGTTTGTGAAAATATGTGGAAGTCAAACATGAAGCTTCTACTATCTTTTATGGTGAAAAGTTTCATTTAGTTTATTTCAAATGGGTTTATTAAGAAAGCCGAAGTGGAGAAAATTTCTACAACAATGATTACCACTTGTTTGGGGAAATCAGCTCAGCGGTCTGTGCTTTGGTTGCCTCATGTATAAAGTGAGGTTGGATTAACTATGTGAAGTTTCTTCAGGATTTAAAATTCAATGTTTCTGTTATCTTCTTAACTACCTAGAGCAAAGGTGATTTAGAAAACATATAATCCATAAAGTGGGTACTATGGCACTGTGCTTCTGAAAAGAAACATTATTCAAGATCAAGTAATATTTAATTCATTGTCCTGCTTTTGTAGTCAAGATAATTTCTTTTTTTTTTTTCTTTTTTTTGAGGAAGATTAGCCCTGAGCTAACATCTGCCGCCAATCCTCCTCTTTTTGCTGAGGAAGACTGGCCCTGAGCTAACATCCATGCCCATCTTCCTCTACTTTATATGTGGGACACCTACCACAGCATGGCTTGGCAAGCGGTGCCAGGTCCGCACCCAGGATCTGAACCAGCGAACCCCAGGCAGCCAAAGCGGAACGTGCGCACTTAACCTCTGTGCCACTTGGCCGGCCCCTCAACATAATTTTTAAAATGGACTAACAGTTTTACAGCTTAAACTGTTTAAAGAGGTAACAAAATAGACGTTTTGGCCAGATGTTGAAAGTTCAGTTATTAAATTCAATGTCTAGCTTAAGCTAAGGCTGAATATCACCATCACAGAATGAACTTCTGGGGCAATAGAGGAAAATGAAATTTTATCCCAAAGTTTAATTATTATTAAATTTCCCTGGTTCAAATGTTTACAGTAAACATTTAAAGGTGTTAAATAATGCAGGAGCAGTGATCGCTCAGCACCGTCAGCAATAAATGGCTTTGGAGATTCCTCTAAAACACATTTGTGTTGCCAAATAGATGTTTTGAACTGATACTGGAAGGGTCTCACTTTTATCTAATACCATTTGTTTTCCATATTCTTTATTGTTTGTGGATAGAAGATACTTTTCATGGAAGTTGTCAACACGATTTTGAAGAATTTTTTCCCCGTAATCTTGATATGTTAAATTAATTTTCTCCTCTCAGTCTATCACAATAAGATATAAAAATCACGAATTAGTATTACTCCTTGAAAAATATATGACCTAAAAATAAATAATTAAATAATAAATACAGTTTTTAAAGATATATGTCTAGGAGAAATCACTGACTTTATTTTTTTCTAAACATTATAACCTTTATTTTACAATCACTTATTTGCCAATACAAACTCCCCAAAAACTTTGAAAATGTTAAGTTTTTTGTTTTTTGTAAATATGTGACAAACTCATTTGGTGGCAAAACATGATCTGAACTGAATAATCTTTCTGTAAAGTCACGTTACTTGGAATTAGAATGACTGTTTCACTGGCAACATATTAATATTCTCTATTACAGGTGCCTCACCAGATCTGCTGGGGATTTTACATAAAAAGCATTACATCTACCATGTTACCTTTCTAAAATCTAAAAAATTCTGAATTTTGAAACACATTTATCCCCAAAGATTTCAGATAAGGTTTTCCATATTCTTAGCTATATGTTGTGGAAGAATGTATTTTCCAAAGTTATCCTCAACAAAATTTCCCATTCCACATGTTCCTTCGGAAATTCACCACTCTCTCATCAAGAGGCATGGCCTAATTCCTTTCCCCTGAATTTTGGCATGTTTGTGGTTTGCATATAACCAATAAAATGTGGCATTAGTGATTTCTGAGGCTAGATTAAAAAATAACGTAAAATTTTCTTGTTCTTATGGGACATTCGCTCTTATAATACAGAAACCCAAGAAGCCCTATGAGAAGGCTCTCATGGTGTCCTCTGTTCCATAGTCACAGCTGAGTTCTCAGCCAATAGCCTCCACCCACCGTGTCAGCACTATGAATAAGCCATCTTGAGAGTGAACTATCCAGTCCCCAGTTGAGTGACTTTAGCTGATGCTGTGCTTAGTCCTGCTCAGCTTTCAGATTCATAAAATTTTAAATCATTCATGAGCAAATGATTGTGTCAAGTCACTAAGTTTTGGTGTAGCTCGTCATGCAGCAATAGCTCTGAAGCCCTAAACTGCCTTGTAAGCAGTTCAGTTGCCCTGGGAAGACCATGCGTGAGGAGAGCACAGACCGCCTCGCATGGAGAAGCTCTGAGACTACACTTAGAGAAAGAGAAACCAGCCAGGGACCTGCCCCAGCCACAGCCAACTTTTGAGGGCAACCACATGAGAGACTCAGAGCCAGAACCCCCATCTAAGCTCTTTCAGAATTCCTGATATGCAGGAACCAAAAAGCAAGAACTATGAACTTTAAGAAATGGAAGAAGCAGTAGTATAAAACCTGTTTGTGGAGCAGACCAAACGGGCTCTGAGTGATATCTGTAGTCGTGAGTTCTGAGGGTTTCACTCTGATCATTCTCAACAAGGGCAGGCCGGCGCAGAGGATGCACCAGCATGTGTGTATGGATGGATGGATGGATGGATGTGTGAAGTATACAGAGTGTATGTTACATAAAGGAATACAGAGAGGAGAATGATTAATTCTTCTCTGGGACATTTACGAACACTTTGTAGAACAAATCACATTTAAACTGCTTCTTGATGGGTGGCTAGGAATTTTCTGCAGAATGCAAAGTACCTTGTTTGGATGTGCTGTGGCTATGTGATCAGAGAGAAAGAGGGAAGGAGAGAAGAACTGTGAGAATCGCTACTTAGATTTCCAATGTCTTAGTTCTTGGTTTCTACTCTTTGCTCTCCTAACAAATTTCTTTTTTTTAATTTCCTTGAGATAATCCCACTTAAGATAGCGTGTTTTTTTTTTAAACTTGCCGTCAAAAGAGTTGTGATTAAGACAACTCATTTGTTTAGTGACTACCCTATTCCAGGTGTGATATTTGTGTTTATATGTTAACTAATTTAATTCTTACAACTGCTTTTTGAAATAGATATCATTATCCCATTTTGAAAATAAGGATGTTGAGATTAAATAATCTGTTGAAGTCACAAAGCAGGAAAGCGACAAGCCTGGATCCAAATCTAGACTAACCCTCTGTACACTGTCTCTAGTGTTGGATCTGATTCTCATCATTGCTCACTTGGTGTTTATATATTTGTGGTGTCCATTCTGTTTATATGTGGACATGCTCTATCCCCACAAATTCAGAGTAAGGTAGAATTTGTATTTTTAGGTCTCTTTTCCTTTCTAGTTGGCTTGTGCTTTTTCTAGAGTAGATGATCTATTAATATTTAATAGACTTGATTAGTAAAAAAGTAATGAAAAAAAACTAATGGCAGACAGAAAGTTTTGAATGATGACTAAGACTTGGATGAAAATGAGAAAGTACTATGTTTCTTCTGTTTCTTTCTTTGGGAGGGAGGAAAGATGGCTGTGACCTCTGGATGTGCTGAACCTTGCAGGGTATCTATACTAGGCTGGAGGTCTGGAAGGCCCTGCTGGAAGAGCTGTTGATCTTTTTTTATAGCTGTCTCCTGAGACAAAGTAGACATTGGAGAGCAATTCTTGGATTCTTTGCAGATGACTGGATTCAATATTATTTTCTTTGAAAGAATCTTGTGGGGGCCGGCCCCATGGCTGAGTGGTTAAGTTCTCGCGCTCCTCTTGGGCAGCCCAGGGTTCAGATCCTGGGCGTGGACATGGCACTGCTCATTAGGCCACGTTCAGGTAGCATCTCACATGCCGCAACTAGAAGGACCTGCAACTAAAATATACAACTATGTACTGGGGGGATTTGGGGAGAAAACAGCAGGGAAAAAAGAGAAAAGATTGGCAACTGTTGTTAGCTCAGGCGCCAATCTTTAAAAATAAATAAATAAATAAAAGATTCTTGTATTTGTTCAGCAAGATTTTCCTTAAATACTGCAAAAATCTTTGTTTCGGCACTGGTATTATTTATGATTATTTAACTTTTTTCTTTGCCTCAGATACTTTTCTTCCGTTCTTGCCATTATAATGAAAGGTGACGACAACAACAAGTCTGATATTTAATTGATTAGCGTATTTTGGAATATGGATAAATTAGGTTAGATATATTCTATCATATAATTTCAATTTAGCTTTTCTCAAATCTTTCACCACCATAATATCTCTCAGGTTAGCCTAACATATTGCATAAATGTTCAATTTGAATCACAGAATGATAGATTTTAGTGCTTGAAGAAGAAAAAGAAAGTATACAGAGTGGGGTCTGAGCATTAAAAAAAAGGCTCTCCAAGTGACTGCCAATGCCCAGCCAAGGTTGAAAAACCAGCATCCAATCTTTTTATTTTACAGATGAAATAATTGTCAGAGAAAATATTGGTAAAATATTTGAGTTCCAGAAGCAATGCAGAAAACAAAATAAATTAAAAAACAAACCTACTAGGAATGATTTATTTTCATAATATATTTAGTAATAACACTTTTATTTGCAAATGACTGAAAGCCAACCCAAATCAGCACACGAATAAAGGCAAATTGATTGGCTTATAGAATTCAGGAAAATGTTGAACAGCAAACCATGAAAAGGGCAAGTATGCAAGGGTGCTGGGTACATTCTGCGCCAGGTACTCAAGTGCAAGCATTGCTGTCTGTTGTTGAATTTTATTCTCTTTCATTGCAGAGAAAATTTAACCATATGGCAGAACGTGTGGTTGCGAATGATTTCCAAATTTTACACCTCATTATTTAAGACACCAAGAAGAGAATGACCTAAAGTTTGCCTTAGGGCTGAGTTAAAATATCCTAGAAAAGGGATTCAACTTGTGTTGGGCACAAACTCTAAATCAGATTGGGCCAGGGTCAGGGTTACACCATACTGAAAGAAACACTTCCACATGAGCCATGTTGATGGG
The DNA here is from genome assembly GCF_037783145.1 of Equus przewalskii. Lineage (NCBI taxonomy): Eukaryota > Metazoa > Chordata > Mammalia > Perissodactyla > Equidae > Equus > Equus przewalskii. The sequence goes on along the minus strand of NC_091839.1, from coordinate 29,194,796 downwards.
GGAAAAGGCAGTTTTTATACAAAAGATACTTAGCAAATCAATTCAAGTACCTACTAAAACAATCGATTATTTAATTTGGAGAAATACATTAAAAAAATCTTTAAAATCTTTTCATTGCAAAATCTTACGTGAAGTACAGGATTTTTTCTTGGGAATCGTTTAGTTTCTCTGGAGTAGAAACTTCCAACCCTCAGGGCAGTAGGGTGGCCCAAGAACTCCACAGCCCAATATACAGCATTGTATCTACTTGCCTTGTGTTTAGTACTGTGCCTCATTTCTGTGCTGCCTGAGGCGTAGGTCCCTAGTATAAGACATCTTGGTTCAGTTTCTCAGGGAATAAGTCACCCATCTGGCAAAGCGGTGGAGGAAGAAGAAGTCTTGTTGTAAAGGTTAGGATGGGACTGTACAGAAGTTAACATAGGAGGCCTGAGGCTACCGTCTTCAGAAGGATGTGCTTGCAAGGTTGATCCTTAGCTGGCATCTAGTACCTTGACTTTCAAAATGTTCCCTTTCTTGCTAACTGATAAGGTTATTTTGCTATGCCTTTGCTGTTTGTAGAAACACTGTGATTTATGGTGAAAACCTGCTTTCCTTCTGGAAGTCTGAAATTTTTGAAGTTGCTGGACAAATGGTGCTTACAAGACCAGCGCCCAATAAAAACTCTATTTAAAAGTCTCAAACAGGCTTCCCTGGGTAGAAACATCACACATGTGTTGCTGCATTTTCCCTGATAGAAGGAATGTGTGCTCTGTGACAGAGCAGGGAGAGAGCGCAAGAAGCCTGCACATGGATTCCTCCAGACTCCACCTACGTCTTTTCCCTTACTGATCCTTTTTGTATCACTGCGATAAATCTTTGCTGTGAGTGCAAGTATCTGCTGGGTCTTGGGAAAGAAGGACCTCACTTTCCAGGTTTATGATTTGCCCCAATTCTGAATCTCTCTTCAATATCACTTTCCATGGCCTTATATTATAACCTGTCAGCTTTCCTTCTTCCCAAACCTGTTGGAATCTTTGTCACTGGTGTCCCCTTTCAAATTCTTTTTGTCCGTGTGGGCTAATACAATGTTTTATTACTGTGATGTGATTTTAGTGCCGATTTGTGAAAGGAGGACAGAAACGAGTGTGGCTAAGCTGTCATACTTATGTGGAAGCCCTTTATTGTATCTATGAGGATTTTTCCTGTTCTATTTATTGTCATCACTTTTTGAAGAGCACCAATTCTCCATATTTTAGATCCCTCACATCTGTCCTCATACATACCTATGATAATTTTTCTCTCTCTGTCCATTTCTTCACTTGCGTAATTTTTCTGAAGTTGCTTTTCCATACCACTATTACAGTCTTGTGTGTATTAATGGTTCCAACTGAATTATAAATCATACATTGGTATTATTTTTCTCCAGAACTTTTCTTTGGTTGTGCCTATTTGATTTTCAAAATAAAATGTTATCCTAATGCCTTATTAACTCATGTTTCCTAGAGTTAATGTTTTCTCAGCATTCCTTGAGAGTACAGACACATGTTTAATTTTTTATGTTATACATAGTAATTTCTGAAAATTGTTTCTCATTTTTGACATCTTCTGTTCCTTTTCTTTTTTTATACTTGAAGTCTTTTTGCGAAAATTTAAGGTTATAGTATTTTCTATCTATTCATCTTGGAATGGATGGTTATCTCTCCACCTATTATTTATTCCAGAATAGTGTGGATGTACTTTTCTTGACTTCATTATTTGTTCACTTGTGCATTGTATAAACATCCCCTAGAGCTTAAGAGTGAGATATTGATAGTTCATATTTTCTTCATCAGTCAACAGTGTGAATATGACACCACAGGCAGCTACGATCTGAGTTTTTGTTTTGTTCTGTTTTGTTTCTGTATTTGCTTGATTTTTCTTTAAATTGGTTGAGACTCTCGTGCTGGGCTACAGTGACAGCAAATTGTGGCACTTAAATTTTGCTTCTGAGCGAGCCGGTGCCTTGGTGAGGATGCAGTTTAGAGAAAAGGTTAACTGATGTTTTTGTTTCTTAGGTCAATACATGTTTTCTTTTCTTCCAGTTATCTTTGTTCTGAAATTGCAGAATTGGCTTGGGGAATATTCGTTTCCATCTCACACAATCCACCCTAACCTTACACATAACCCCTGTCTTTTAAGAAGTGAGGGTAGAGGAAAAATAATGGAAATGTGTAGGTTCCTGGTCTGTCTTCCAGTCTCGCCTCCACCAATGATCTGTGGACTTGGGGAAATGTATTCCGGTTTAGGGATTTCTCATTTTTTTCCTGTCTGGATAATCTCCCATGCTTGTGCCTATAGGCTGGGGAATATTAGTGGGGCATTTCCTTCTTTACTTCCCACTTTATACCATATTTTCAAGATCCTCCTTCAATTTGGACAAAATTATATCTTTCTCATATTCTTTCATGCATCTTATATGAGTTGTGAGTTATTCCTGTTTGAGTATAGATGACCTTTCCCCCTTATTATTTGTTTTCTCATCTCACATTATTGAAATTTTTTTCAACGTACAGCAATATTATCATCTATTCCATAAGCCTTTTAAATAACAAACCTCTTAGATTGATATTATATGAACTTCCTAGCCTTAATGGAAACTCTAGATAGGTTTAACTGAAAATAAAATGACCCCAAAATGGGGATGCCACATCATCACATACAGTGACCTAGTAAAGGTACTCTTTCTGCATTGACAAACTAGAAAAAAGTTTCCCCCTCTGCCTTGACAGAACTCAAGCCAAAGAGCTATGTTTGGTTTTTGTTGTCACTCAAGCTTCTTGGCTGGGTATAAACTACATAACATAACAAGCCACCCTGTGTAAACTATGCTAGATATCTAGTAAAATCAGCAGTGTTTAATTTCTATGCAAAAGAAAACAGTTGGAGCCCACAGCTAATATCATATTCAATAGTGAAAAACTGAAAGATTTTCTTCTAAGATCGGAAACAAGACAAGGATGCCCAGTCTTGGCCACTTTTATTCAACACAGTAATAGAAGTCCTAGCCAGAGCAACTAGGCAAGAAAAAGAAGTGAAAGCCATCCAAATCAGAAAGGAAGAAGTAAAACTATCATTATTTACAGAGGCCATGATATTACATATAAAAAATCCTAAAGACTCTACCAAAAGACTGTTAAAACTAATAAACAGGTGCTGGCCCCGTGGCCGAGTGGTTAAGTTCATGCACTCCGCTGCAGGTGGCCTGGTGTTTCGTTGGTTCGAATCCTGGGCGCGGACATGGCACTGCTCATCAAACCACTCTGAGGCGGCGTCCCACATGCCACAACTAGAAGGACCCACAAAGAAGAATATACAACTATGTACTGGGGGGCTTTGGGGAGAAAAAGGAAAAAAATAAAATCTTAAAAAAAACCTAATAAACAAATTCAGTAAAGATGCAGGATACAAAATCCATATATAAAAATCTTTTGCCTTCCTACACACTAATAATGAGCCATCAGAAAGAAAAATTAGAAAACAATCCCATTTACAATTGCATCAAAAAGAATAAAATACCTAGGAGTACATTTAACCAAACAAGTGAAAGACCTGTACACTGAAAACCATAAGACATTGATAAAAAAATTGAAGATGACACAAATAAATGGAAAGATAGTCCATGCTTATGGATTGGAAGAATTAATGCTCTTAAAATGTCCGTACTGATCCAGCCCTGATGGCCTAGTGGTTTAAGTTTGACGCTCACTGATTTGTCAGCCCAGGTTTGTTTCCCGGTTGCAGAACCACACCACTCATCCGTCAGCTGCCATGCTGTGGTGGCAGCTCACATAGAAGAACTAGAACAAACTCACAAGTAAGACATATGACCATGTGCTGGGGCTTTGGGGAGGAACAAAAAAAAAGAGGAATATTGGCAACAGATGTTAGCACAGGGCCAATCTTCTTCACCAAAAAGCATACTTAAATTAAATTAAAATAAAATAAGAAGAAATATTATTTAAATTTTCTGCCTCTGAATTTTTTTTGAGAATTGATATAAAATCCCTTACAGCTCTAAGGCATTGGGGAATGTAACCTCAGCTTTAAAGTTACTGAAAATATCTTTAGCAGTCTTAATTTTAATTAAGCTCTTAATAAATCACATAGTGTCAAGACAACAGGTGATTTTTAAATGTTCAGTGGTAAGAGCTAAGATTCCTGTAATTTCAGTTGTGGCATTTGCTTAGACCATTCGGTATTTGTCTACCAATCATGTGATGCAGTTGGAATAACTGGCATTTATAGACTAAGAACCGTTCTGCCTGTGGACAGATATAACCGGCTTAATTCTCCAAGTTTTTGAGAGTACTGTTGTCATAGGTGTGGGTGTAGGTAAATAGACAATATAAGAAACGAAAAGGTAGTGGTTTTTTCCTGTAATATTAAATTTTAAGTTATTAACTCATTTTTCCCCATGTATTTCCAAAATGTTTTAGAGAGAAAGTTGCCAAAGAAGAGACACACACATGTGCACCCACACACACACAGACACACACTAATTAAAATGTGGAATTTAAAAAGTGATGATAATACATTTAAAAGGAGAAAAACTATTGTTCCTGATGTAAAACTCTCCACGATTGCTCTGACAGCATAAACTTTAATAATAGTCCACTAAGGCAAAAAAGGTAACATTTGAAGTTATATGATTTTCATAATCATAGACAAGGGAAAATAAATTGGCTACTGAGAAAGACAATTCTGCTCCTAGTTACCAAATTCAGAAAAAGTGGACAACAGTAGTTTTAGAGTCAATCTAGAACCCAGATTCAAAGGCATGTTTCCAGTATTCCTCTTGATAAACTCCAAGGCTAAAATTAAAATGTGAGTCTGTGACCAGCTCCCTGCAAGGAGTTAGTATGATAAAAGTCAAGGGATTTATTTGGTATAAAGGTCTGTCAGCTTGACCTTCAATGACACATTCGATCCAAGGGTAGTCTTAGAATCCTTAAATGAATGTGCACAAAGCATACTTCACAAATTACCTTCCATTCTGGACTGCAGACATCAAGTATCACTTACTAACAAATGGTGTGGGGACTGTGGGGAGCCAGAGAAGCAGGTGGCATGATTACTCCGTGCTAGTGAAAACCAAGAAGGCTGCCAATGTTCTCTCCTGGGTGGAAGGACCTTCTGCTGCCATAGGCGTTGGAGAGATGGCCTAGACGTGTGCATTAATCACTCCAGCACTCGCACTCACGACTGCTGAGACTCACAGTTGCTGTGGATTGAATCGTGTCCCCTCCAAACTCATATGCCAAAGTCCTAACCCCTAGTATCTCAGAAATGTAATCTTATCTGACGATAAGGTCTTTACCAAGTTAAAAGGAGGAAGTTGGGCGGACTCTAATCCAATAGGACTGATATCTTCATAAAAAGAAAATCAGAAAAATGCGTACAGGCAGAATGCCATGTGAATATGAAGACGGCCATCTGCAAGCCAAGGAGAGAGCCTGGAACAGACACTTGCCTCCCGGACCTCAGAAAGACCAGCCCTGCCTACACCTTCACCTTGGACTTCTAGCCTCCAGAATTGTGGGACCTTAAATGTCTATGTTTTAGCCACTCAGTTTGTGGTGACTGTTATGGCAGCTCTAGGCAAGTAATACCATGGTGATGAGGTAACTTCTAGATTTAGGACTTTTGACCACACACCAGAATAGAGCCAAAAATTAAAATAAGCTGAAGGAAAAATATAGCTTTCTTTCTATTAATCTTCCTATTTAGTTGTTATTTTCCACCGAATATGACTGTATAGTTGTAAACAAATATAGATTTGCAAGCTGTTAACCAGACACAAATTATTACATTTAAAAGAATTAACAAATATCCTTAGGGAATATGTGAGAAAATTTTGTGTTCATAACAGTATTTTCTAAATGAAAATAACCTTATTTTTGTTCTGAAATTTTTTTATTGCTTTTTCTCCCCAAATCCCCCCAGTACATAGCTGTATATTCTAGTTCTGGGTCCTTCTAGTTGTGGCATGTGGGACACTGCTTCAACGTGGCCTAATGAGCAGGGCCATGTCCGAGCCCAGTATCCGAACGGGCAAAACCCTGGGCCACCAAAGCCAAGCACGCGAACTTAACCACTGGGCCATGGGGCCGGCCCCTGATATTTTATTATGACTGTGTATAAACATATTTTTCAAGCTAATTTGTTTATCCTTTTGAATCTCCACTGTTTTTCTTTGTTTACTAATTAAAAAAAATCTTCTACCAAAAGATTTTGATCTGTGGACTATCTTTTGCTGTCATAAGGTGGAATGCTGAAACATGACCACAACTTTCACTCCACCTTATTTGAAATTTTCCAAACACTGAAGGTTTAATAAAGTTAAAGTGGGGGCTTTTTTTATTCAGTGTACTTACTGACTTTTTTGACAATAAAAGTATTTAAATTTGAATTTAAACCTTTGTAAAGATGCCGAGAAATAGTCCTAGACTGAATTAAAAAATATACAATAAATTTAAGGTTAACCTTTTTAATTTTTTTTATTTTTTAAAACCTGGCACCTGAGCTAACAACAGTTGCCAATTTTTTTTATTCTTCTCCCCAGAGCCTCCCATACATAGTTGCATATTCTAGTTGTAGGTCCTCTGGTTGTGCTATGTGGGATGCTGCCTCAGCATGGCCTGATGAGTGGTGCCATGTCTGCACCCAGGATCCGAACCAGTGAAACCCTGGGCTGCAGAAGCGGAGCACAAGAACTTAACCCACTCTCCCACGGGGCCAGCCCCCCTAAGGTTAACCTTTAAATATATCTACTACAACACAGTTATTGAAATTTGAAACACAAGATTCTTATTAAAACTATTGTGTTTTTACCAAAGCATAACCTGAAACTCTGAACCAAGATTAAGTAGCTTAAAATAACTTTTTTTCTCATTTTTTGGCACAGTAAATCTATTGCTATTTGATAGTTTATGCCTCTTTGTTCACAGTAGGACCCATAAACAGAATTCACATTATAAGCAAACTGCTGGCTTTCTCTTGAACTTTGTACCCAGTGATGATCACAGACTCCTCATGAATTTAGAGATGTTGCATATATGTTTCTTTACATAGAGGAGAAAGCGTGTGTTCCGTCGTTGCCAGCTCCGGCTTCTGCTCAGACGCTCACCCCTCCTCCTTGGTAATGTCAATTAGTAACATCTCACCTCCTTTTTAAAATTCAGGTCTTGGCCTAACATGACAGAAAATTTTGTTATACTTTTCTGACCCTTACTTAAATTATTTTTATATTTAGAATTCTATGTAGCCAAAAGGAGGACACATAGAAAAATGAGTATGTATCCTCCTTTGGCTTAATCCTCCTACAGCACTTGTGGGTTCCTAGTGCACATATAAACTCTTCCATTTGTCATTTAAGTGAAAACCAAGTGATTTTGCTAAATGACGTTTTTTAGGTTTATGTGGTTTGATGATATGGCTTTTAGTGGTAATAGTAACTAAAATCAAGCATGCAAAAGCCAGCATACTATTCTAAACCATCTGGATTTCCCCCACCCCCCACTAATTTCTATATGTCTTATGGCTTGTCATCTACTGGGAGACTTGTTTTCCTGGGCAGCAGTAGTCCTGCTCACTAGGTGGCACAGGGAAACTCTATTAATGGAGAAAAATTATGGGACAAGTGAGGTTGGAGGTTGTCATGAGAACTCATTGGACACAAAAATAGAGTCAGCAACCTAGGACAAGACCTGGCCAAGACCAAAGATTAAGCAATCTCAGCTGGTTTACAAGTACAATTCCTCCTTACAAACCATTTATAATGTCACGTTCCTTAAATTGATAATCTACTTTGATTAGCAACATAATCAAAGATTACACTGGAATCTGGGCTCTACCATTTCACCCATTTAAAGTGAAATCTCAAATATAGCTTTAAATTTATTATAAAAATCACTCAAGGAAATAATATTGTGCAAGATTTCATAAACAACTCAATTTGAAAATTGTGTACAAATTCTTTATCAAATATTTTTTTTGAGCCAGAGGCAGAAAGACCTAGCTGCCCATTACCCATGTGCTTCCCCTTTCTTGGAATAGAATTCTCTCTGGGAAGCAGCTGCCCATGCAGTGACTAAGTTCCCTGGTGACCACCCCCATCTTACTAGTAGGATGTGGACAGAAATGACATGTGTCTCTTCTCGACCACCCTTCTCCATACTCTCTTTCTCTCTTTGCTGGTATCACCCAAACGAATTCACCAGCCCAAGTCTCTAATGATTTTCTGAAATGCTCCTTTTTTTTCTTTTTTGGCTAGGCTTTCTGATGTGGAAGATTGGCACTGAACTAACATCTGTTGCCAATTTTCTCCCCAAAGCCCCAGCACATAGTTGTATATCCTAGCTGTAGGTCCTTCTAGTTCCTTTATGTGGGACACTGCCTCAGCATGACGTGATGAGCAGTGTGTAGGTCCGCGCACAGGATCCACACCGGTGAACTTGGGGCCACTGAAGTGGAGTGCACAGACTTAACCAGCTGGCCACGGGGCTGGCCCCTGAAACACTCAGTGAATCACAGCCTCGAGACTTTGCTGAAGGCTCTGAATCTAGAGGCTGCTTTGAATTTCTGAAGCCGTCTTTGACTTCCAGAACTTTTACTGTTTTCAGTATGGTCTACCTTGTTGTCATGAAATCTTTAAACAAAGATAATGCCTAGTCCTGAATATTTTATCTCCCTCAGTTGTCTAGTAGACACCAGGGCCACGTACACTTGAGTCAGCTGTCTGGAATCAGCTGTTCCTCAAGTACTGGCATGGATTCCTCCCCTTCCTGGCTGTCACCAGTTCTTCACAGTAGAGGTGGCAGATAGGAATTTCTCTTTTCACCATGACCAAGAATATCTTCGGATTCTTTTTAAAATTGATAAGCTGTTTGTAAATTTAAAAAATTACAAAGTTACAATAACTTAGGCTAGAGAGAGGAAAAGAGGTCGCCTCCACACAGAATGCCTATCTTTTGCCCCCACTACTTGTTCCACATTCAGCTGTGTCACACATGCACAGTTGTTTATGCGACCAATGTGTTTCTAACCTATGGTGTGCACAGATTTCAAACTTCTCATAAAATTTCCTTTTTTATTAAGGGTAAAAATAAATGTTTGACAGAGGGGTTATAGTAAAATCCACTTTATGTTTACCTCAAATTTGTAGCATTTATGACAATTTAAAAAATTCAATATTTGTTTTGTATGAAGTCAAAACGCAGTGTGCCTCCAGCCACTTCATGTCACATACCAGGGAGAGTATATTTGGAAGAAACTTAGAAATAATGGAGGCAGGGATAACGACACTAGGTTTCTTCAATATAGAAGATGGTCAAAAAAGTTCAGCTTAATGGGAGAAAAATGAGGAAACAGCAAGTTATCAGGCCCGAGATCTTCAGAATTCTGCAGCAAGTGCTGCTCTTTAGTATAAATAGTGGATCCAGGTGAACTGAAGAGAAGTGGTTTAGACACCATTGTTCCCAAGAGAAAGAAAGGATCATGGATTTGGCCCTTAAAAGTCAATGGAAATAAAATGATCAACAGGCCTTGCATTTATGTTCCCTTCTTGTCTGCTTTTCACTGCAGCCCTTTGATAAGATGAGCTCATACGGTTTGATTCTGTCTTAGAGGTGAGGAGACTGTCACTTGAAGAGGTTATGATTTGTGCAAGTTCTCAGAACTGAGACTAGGTGAAGTCTCGCCTGTATTATTGTAGTCCTTGCTTCATGTATAACGAAGATGCTCCAATCAGGCCGGCATGTTGAGTCGCTTGAGGAGATGCTGCTCTTTGTAGGGCATACAAACCTCTGAGAAATACAATTAGTTGACTCCATATTGGCTTATTTTGTCTATGTTGGAATTGTAAAATCTCCCAAATGATGTTCAGAATTTTTATGTTACTATAAAGTAAAACCATATCACATATCACTGAAATAATATAGTTTTAAAATTTAAGCTGAATACTTGCTATAACATTATAGTCAGGGGAGACATTCAGAATATTTAAGCATCTTTCATGGCACAGACACTAGCCAATCAAAATAGGGCACTGACCAATGGGAGTAGAAGTGGATCATGAACAGCCAGTGTACCCTAGTGACCATCAGCTCTAACACTTAAGTAACCATACACTGGGGCTCCTAAGGGCAGAGGGGGTGTCAGCCTCTCCCTGCTCTGTCCCAGCATCAGGCACAAGGCCAGACACTAAGACTTTTGGATGAGTGAATCCATAGACAGTGAATTTTTAAAATTTTCTGAAATCATAGGAGAACTTACTTCCACGAAGGACATGCTTATATATTTCTGATGGAAGAGAGAAAACTGGCTAACAGTGACTGAAAGAAAAATCTGTGAAAAATAACTCACAAACTGTGCTTGTATCCAGGCTCTTATTTTTCTAATTTAATAGTTCAAAGTTTCACAAAATACTACATTCATCAAAGCATTATCACATACTAAAAATCAAATACTGATGTCTAGACTCTGTTGTGAAATTTTGAGTAAACTGGGTCTCCCTCCTTGATATTTTGAGCAACAAGAGTTTGTTACTTGGAGACCAATCCCGTCCCTGCTCGGAAAAGCAGCAGCAGCAGCACGGCAGCCCCTGCTCCCTCCACGCCCCGTCCCGGCCCTCAGCTGCCCTCTGGACTCCACTCTTGCTCACGAATGATCCCATGTGAAGCACGTATTTCATGCTTGGATGATAGAATTATTTTATAAGCCTTTTTCATAATTTCAAAAGAAGTGTTCTTTCATAATGTTTCTAGATTGAATTTTGTTTAAAAGTATCTTGAAATTTAATGACAAATGTGGTCTTTTGCATGCGACAAAGCTTCCACCGTTAAAAATAAGAGCAGAGAATGGTACAATAGCTATTTTTAATCTTTTAATCGGGCTGACAACCCCCACAAAAACTAAAGTACAGTTGTAAAAATTACATTTTGCCAGTAAATATTTTCTCTGAAAAATGTGGAAGACATATATAAATTCAGTTTTAAAATTATCTGGAAAAGATTTAGGGAAAGCTATTTGTGTAATTTCCAGAACTCTAACAACCACCCAAGGGAAGTGTGCTCACTGTTGACATTTTGTGTGACTTTTGTTCACTCAGAGAGGCAACTAATCTGCGAGGAGAGGCTGTTGAGATGATATATTCTCCAGGCGCAAATGATTTTCTGACCTCTTGTTAGTGAGTTTTATAAAATAGACTGCAACAGATAGGGACACCTCCTCTTAGAAGAAGCATTTGCTAATAATAATGTAATTTCCAGATTCCTGGAGCTGGTTCTCCTGCCTTGCAATGACAGCTCTCCTTTTTAAAGTCATGCTCTTATTTTCAAGTGAAATTGAGTGAAAACTGAATCTTTGTGTCCTTGTTTAATTCTTGCTTTCAACTTTCCCAGACTTCCCCCTGGGCATTGAATAGACTTTTTAGTATACTAATAACATGTGCAACCACTGGATGTATACTTAGATGATTTGTGACTGTCATGGACTGAATTCTGTCCCCCTCCCCTTCATATGGTGAAGTCCTAACTCCCAATGTGACTGTATTTGGAGATGGCACCTTTAAGGAGGTAGTTAAGGTTAAATGAGATTATAAGGCTCGGGCCCTAATTCCGCAGGACTTGTATCCTCATAAGAAGAGGAAAAGACACCGGAGATGGTCCTTTCTATTGAGCACACAGAGGAATGACCATGTGAATCTATACCCTAGTACAGCAGAGAGACATCGCATTGAAATGTTGGCAATGGCCACCTGTTCATAGATGGGCTGTGATTCTTTTGTGGATGTCCAAATAATTTTGGAGAATGTTTGTTCACACATGATTTGAAGAGTTACAATAAGACCAATGTGCAGCAGATCCAGACCACAGGTATTTGGTCATTGCTAAAAACAGATTTACCAATGGGAATTTCCCAATTTCTTTTTTTCAAAGCAGCTGTTTGCTTCTATGTGCTCAGTAACATTCAGTTTTATTTACTGATTTGTCATTTTGTGTAGATCACTGTGCTAGCCACCATGAAGAATTATAAAGTAAATCAGACTTCTAGACTTCATATTGAAGATACACATATTTATATGAAACCTTCCACAAACTTCACCAGAATGAGTGTGGAAGAACAGAAAAGGTATAAACTTGTAGTTAGAATAGGACCAAATGGCTAAGGAAATGTATCAGTTAAATTTGGGGCAGTGGGAGTCTGGGTAAGGAACTGGGAGGCAAGGAACTGCTATTTTTTTCTTTTTAATAAGATTTAGGACTATTTGAGTTTCTGTTGTTAAAAATAGATGTATTATTTGGTAAGATATCAATTAAAATTTTTAAAAAACAAAGAAATTATGAATACCGTCTCGGTTTCCAGGAGAGTCAAACAGAAAATATTTAATTCTTTAGATGGGCCTTTCTAAGTTATGAGATTCTAAATTAGATGCCATGTAAGAGGCAGTCACTCTATTACTGAATCTGCTGTTGACACAAATGTGGCTGTACTTTCCAACAACACTGGTCAAGTGAGGAAGTTTTGAAGAATAGAGCCATTAGAAAAGCAAAGTGTAGATGTTGGATTGAATCTGATAGTGGAGGCGCTTTTAAAGGTCTCAAAGGTTTGGTCGTACTTTCTGGAGGAGGAGGGTTTTCTGGATTTGGTAATGGCACTGGAGTGAGACCTTTACAAGGACTTTCAAGTGGTGATAGCAGTAACTAGTGTGCCTTCCTTCACTAGTCCAAAGGCAACTTTTCTTTCCATTATTACTTAAAAGGGCAAGGAAAAGATTTCAAATCCCAAAACTAATGGTGACAGTCAGTAGCCTTCTTCCTCTGTTGTTATTGTAAATAAAGCATGCCAAGGGAATGCTGGTAACATGCCATCAACTGTGTTCAACTGTTCTGTTCGTGACTGGATAGGGAATCGCCTGAATATAAACCCGCTCTCATCTGACATCTGTCTTTAAAGACTCTGAGAAATATTTAGCAAATGTTGAACACGGGAACAGTGGTAGTGTTATTGCACAAATTAGAGTTCTCTTGCCCAATGCACATAAAAAAACCCAGTTAACTACAGGATCAGATTTTGGGGGGGAAATCAGCTTTATTCTGCGAGATCAATCTGCAGGGAGACAGGGAGCGTGTGCCCTCAGATCTCTCTCCCTGATTCAGGATTTGGGGTGAAACTTCAGAGGTTCAGGAGAACAGGTTGGCATGCAGGAATGCAGGCAGGGCAGGTTTGGATTGGCATCCTTCACACATTTATGGTAAGGTTCTAAACATTTATGACAGAGTTCTAAACGTTTGTGCTGAGGTTCTGATTTTTAAGACGGGGTTCTAAACGTTTGTGATGAGGTTCTGATCTTCTAGGACAGGGTTCTAAACGTTTATGCTGACGTTCTGATCTTTTAGGACAGGGTTCTAAATGTTTGTGACGAGGTTCTAATCTTTTGTGACAGGGTTCTAAACACTTATGATGAGATGGGGAAGGAATTTTAACACCGGACCTTCCTGGATGAGGGACCCCTTTCTCCTGATAAGAGTCCGACTTTTAAGTCCTTCTCCTTTGGTTCCTTGGGGAGGAGAATCTTTGGTTCTTCAACATTTCCTTTTCTGCACATGCTCTGGCAACGTGATTTTGCAAATTTTCTGAAAGACTATTCTTAATCACTCTGTTGATAAGAGATGGGGTCTGTTCGAACTTGCTCTAAATGGGCCAGTTGTGGTTACAGCAGTAGTAATTATGAAAGCAAAACTAACAAAATGCTGGTTGAAACAATCTCCTTCCCTACTTGGTTCAACCATATTACAAGGAGAATCAACATTTTTTTTTTTTCATGGAAGCAAAACTGAGGATACATCTGAAAAGAAGGTGGAGTTTCCATCTGAAAAGAAAATGAGCCCATCACTAAGTGCAACAAATGCCTTTACAAGAAAATTGATAGCTCTGTTTTGGGCTTGTTAAGTTCTGAGCCCCTGACTGGATTTTCATTTTCCCCTGGAAACTCGATTTTATTTGGCAAAAATATTACCCAGAGTGAACCAGTTTATTCAACACTTTCCACTAAAATGTTGGAAAGCCAAGTGGAAGGTGGCAGAAATGAATGCAAAGGTAGAGAAGAGGGAAGGGAGAGATGAGCCACCAAAATAGCAGTTACTCACGTCACAGAAGATGCTTCCTGCTCCAAAACCTAAAGACTAGTTTATAAGTATGGCAATTAATTTGAAGAGAAGGCTGTAGGTACTCTGCACTAAAATCTACAGCAAATTAGAAGCACAGCTTTTAGTGCAGGTAGATGCCAATTTAGGCAATATGCTGCTGAAAGTTCTGATCCGCCTGCTGTCCTGAGTACTGGAACACAGAAGAACAATGTAGTTGTTGTCTGTCTTGTAAATCCACCAATGGATGAAAAAATGCCACCATCCCAGTTAAAGTGTTAATTAGAATATGAAGAAATAAAGAAGTAAAGATGCAGATGAGCTGCCCAAAGTGTTGCTGGAGAGCAGGGATGCCTGAAAATATAGGACGGTTGAGGAATCATGGCCAAACTGCTGCTTCCCCTGCCGTCCTCTTCAACTCAGTTTTTCTTCTCTACGTTGACATTCTAAGAATCCTGGGTAACTTACAAAGTTTTCTGAGAAAAATTAATATGTCCAATAAAACCTTTAAACATTAAGCATGAAGAAAAAACTATAGAACATCTAGTTAAATTTGAATTTAAAATAAAAAATGAATAATTCAATATTTGGAACACACTTATACTAGATATTATTCATGTTTATTTGAAATTCAAATTTAAATGGGCATCCTGTATTTTACTTGGCAACTTTACTTTGATATTGCATACATCATGTAGTCAAATCATAGGCATATCTCCTGCTTTTGTTAGGAAGAAAAGAAGGAGGAAAAAGGAGAGGACGGGGAAAAAAGGATGGATGGATGGAAGAAAGAAATTTAAATCCTAAACTGAATAATTCTCTTGAAAGTAACTGTTTTCAAGCAATATTGCCTAGAAAATAACCTGATTGGCCTCAAACTTTAAGTCTGTGAGTGGGCGGAAGACCTGAACAAATACCTCACGAGATGAGACATAAAGATGGTAAATAAGTACATAAAAAGATGTTCCACATCATATGTCATTAGGAGAGTGCAAATTAGAATAACAATGAGATACGACTACAAACTTATTGAAATGGCCAAAATCTAGAACAACAAAGACACCATACATTGGTGGCAATGCAGAACAACATTCATTACTGGTGGGATGCAAAATGGTACAGCCCCTTTGGAAGACTGTCTGATGATCTGTTACAAAACTAAATATACTCTTACCATGCAGTCCAACAATCACACTACTTGGTATTTACCCAAAGGAGTTGAAAACCTATGTCTATACAAAAACCAGCACATAGATGTTTATAACAGTTTTATTCATAATTGTCAAAACTTGGAAGCAACCAGGATGTCCTTCAGTAGATAAATGGATAAATAAACTGGTACATCCAGACATTAAGACATCATTCAGTACTAAAAATAAGTGAACTATCAAGCCATGAAAAGACATGGCAGAAACTTACTGCATATTACTAAGTGAAAGAAGACAATCTGAAAAGGCTATATACTGTATGATTCCAACTATATGACATTCTGGAAAAGGCAAAACTATAGAGAAAGTAGAAAGATCAAGCGTTAAGGTGGGGGGGGGGTTAATAGGCAGAGCACAGGGGATTTTTAGGGCAGTGAAACTATTCTGTATGATACTATAATGGTGGATACTTGTCACTGTACGTTTTTCAAAACCCATCGAATGTACAATACGAAGAGTGAAGTGTAATGCAAATTATGGAATTTGGGTGAAAATGGCGTGTCAATATAGGTTCATCAATTGTAACAAATGTAGCACTCTGGTGGGTGATATTGACAGCCAGGGAGGTTATAAATGTGTGGGGGCATGGGATATATGGGAGCTGTCTGTACTTTATGTTCAATTTTGTTGTGAACCTCCAACAGCTCTAAAAAATGAAATCTATTTAAAGGGTGGAAAGAGTCTGTGAGAATATAGGAGATCACATTCATATTTAATACTCAATATTTGCTGCATCTTTATGTTACTTCAAAGTCTCATCAGAAGTATCTGGGAGTCCCCAAGGTTGTCTCACAGGTGCTCAGGAAATAGTGAATTCTGGTTCTTTGACTCAGGCTACTTATGTGAGTTCACTGTACTAACAACTTGAGAAACACGCCCACTGCCATCAGCACTGCTGCTGGAGCCCCTGAAGGGAATGCTGCCCTGTAGGGGAAGTTGACCTGTAGACCTTATTGTCTCTGTCCAGCAAAACAGCATAGTGGGATTCCATTGTGATTGTCGTGAGTGGTCCGGTGGTGAGCTGACTATCCATGACCAAGTAGGGAGAACTGACCCTCTGTAGCTCTGCAGTACACTTTGTGATACAGCCACTCTAGCAGCACAGTTGTGTGTTTGGGTCTTGAGTATCTCAGATGAAAAAATTCTTTCACTTCTTGGCTTTAATCCTTCTCTCCTTAGGGCTACCTAACGAGGTGAGGCCACTGTCATCCCCTTAGTTTTACTCTTCCTTTCGCTTTCTTATTGGAATTGAAAAGTCCAATAACTGAAATGAAAGATTAAAATCACTAGAGGAATTCAACAGCAGATTTGAGCAGGCAACTTACAACAGGTGGAGAAACAGATATAATTAGGAAAAAAGTTCTAGGAGGTACGGAAAGACACAAGACATATAGAAAATAAATAGAAAAATGACAGCATAAATCATTGCTTATCAGTAATTTAGTTAAAATAAATTTATTAAACTCTCCAATTAAAATGCAGAGATTAGCAGAATTGGTAAAACAAAAAAAAATCCACATGATCCAACTACATGCTTTATACAAGAGACAACAGTTTTCCTTCAAAGACACAAAATTCAAAGAAAAAGAATGGAAAAAGACATGCAGTTGGTAATCAAAAGAGAGCTCAATTGGCTATCCTAATATCAGACAAAATTGACTTTAAGACAAAAGTTGTTGCTAGAAACAAAGAACATCTTATAATGATAAAAATGTCATTCCACCAAAAAATATGACAATTATAAACATATATGCATCTAACAATACAGCCCCAAAGTACACAAAAGAAAAGCTGACAGAATTAAAGGGAAATATAAATACATCAACAATAATAGATGATGATTATTATACCTCATTAAAAATTGGATAGAACAGGGGCCAGCCTGGTTGCATAGTGGTTAAGTTTGCGTACTCCGCTTCAGTGGCCTGGAGTTCACAGGTTCAGATCCCAGGCACAAATGTACACATGGATTATCAAACCATGCTCTGGTGCATCCCACATACAAAACAGAGGAAGATTACCAGAGATGTTAGCTCAGGCACAATCTTCCTCAAGCAAAAAGAGGAAGATTGGCAATGGATGTTAGCTCAGGACTAATCTTCCTCAACAAAACAAAAAGGATAGAACAACTAGACAGATGATCAGCAAGGAAATAGAAGACTCGAACATTACTATAAACCAACTAGACCTAATAGACATCTATGGAACACTCTACTGAAGAAGGGTTGACTATACATTCTTCTCAAGTGCATATGGAACATTCTACAGTATAGATCATATCAAAGCCATAAAAAAGCGTCAAAAAACTTAAAAGGATAAAAATCTTACAATATATGTTCTCCAACTACAAAGGACTGAAATTAGAAATTGATAACAAAAGGACATTTTGTAAATTCACATATATGTAGAAATTAAACAACACATTCCTATATAACCAACGGGTTAACAAAAGAAAATTGCAAGGAGAATCAGAAAATTATTTGAAATGAATGCAAATGAAAAGAAAACATATCAAAACTTATGGGACTTAGCAGTAGCAAAAGGGAAATTTATAGATGTAATTATCTACCAAAAAAAAAAAAGAAAGAAAACAGATCTCAAACGCATTACCTAACCTTCCTTCTTAAGAACCTGAAAAAGACAAATTAAACCCGAAGCAAGAAGAAAGAAAGAAAGAATAAAGATTAGAGTGGAAATCAATGAAATATAAAAGAGAAAAAAAGTAAAGAAAATTAATTAAACCGAAAGTTGATTGTTTGAAATGATAAACAAACTTGACAAGCCTTTAGCTACACTGGCCAAGAAAAAAAGAGAGAAGACTTGATTTATTAAAATCAGAAGTCAAAGAGTGGAGATTACTACCGAACTTACAGAAATCAAAGGACTGTGGGAGAATATCATCAACAACTGAATGCTAATAAATTACATAACCTAGATGAGATGGACAAACTCCTTAAAAGACACAAACTATCAAAACTGAATCAAAAAGAAATAGAATATCTGATTAGATGTATAACATGTAAAGACATTGATTTAGTAATCAAAAAACATACTATAAAGAAAATCTCAGAACTACGTGACTTCACTGGTAAATTTTACCAAACACTTAAAGAATTAACACCAATCCTTCATAAACTCCTCCAAAAAATAGGAGAGAAGGGAATACTTTCTAATTCTTTAAGGCCAGTTTTATCCTGATAGCAAAACTAAACCAGGATATCACAAGAAAAGAAAGCTATAGACCAATATACTTTATAAATATGGACCCCAAATCCTCAACAAAATACTAGGGATTAAATACCAAGACCAAGTAGGGTTTTTCCCCGGAATGCAAGTTAAGTTCAACATATGAAAATCAATCAACATAATCTATCATATTAATAGAATAAAGTAAAAACAAAAAATCCAAACAAACCACATGATCAGCTAAATAGATGCAGAAAAAGCATCTGACAAAACCCAACACCTTTTAGTGACAAAAACACTCAGTACACAAGGAATATAAAAGAGAACTTCCTCAACCTGATAAATGGCATATGTGAAAAATCCACAACTACCATTATATATAATAGTGAAACACTGAAAACTTTCCTCCTAAAATTAGGAATAAGACAAGCACATCAACAATTGCCACTTCTGTTCAACATTGTGCTACTGGATCCAGCCAAGACAATTCAGCAGGAAAAAGAAACAAAAGGTATACAGATTAGAAAGGAAGATGTAGAAGCTCTCTTTATTTGCATATTATATGATCTTATATATAGAAAAACTTTTAGAGCTCATAAAAAACTATTGGAGCTAAAAAAACAAGTGTAGCAAGGTTTCAGGATATAGGATCAATATAAAAAAATTAGTTATATTTCTATACATTAGAAAGGATAATCCTAAAATGAAATTGAGAAAACAATTGCATTTACGATAACATTAAAAATACTTAGGCATAAATATAACAGAAAGAGTATAGGATTTTTACACTGAAAACTACAAAATATTGTTGAGAGAAATAAAAGAAGACCTAAATAAATGGAAAGACATCCTGTGTTCATGGGTTGGAAGACTTAATATTGTTAAGATGGCAATAGTCCCCAAATCTATGATTCATCACAATACCTATTAAAGTTCCAACTGCCTTTTTTACCGAAATGGGCAAGCCAATCCTAAAATTCACATGGAATTACAAGGGTCCCCAAATAGCTAAAAGATCTTGAAAAAGAAGAACAAATTTGGACAACTCACACTTCCTGATTTCAAAATTTGCTACAAAGATACATAAACCAAGATTCTGTGGTACTCAGATACACAAATTGATTAATATAATAGAATTGAGAATTCAAATGTCAACATTTATGGTCAATTTATTTTTGACAAGGATATCAAGACAATTCAGTGAAGAGTGCTGTCTTCAACAAATGGTGCTGAGACAACTGGATATCAACATGCAAAAAAGATGAATTTGCAACTCTACTTTTTACTGTATAATATAATTAATACAAAGTTGATCAAAGACCTAAATGTAAGCACTTAAAGTATAAAGCTCATAGAAGAATCATAGATGTAAATTTTCATGACCTTGGATTAGGTAATGTTTCCTTAGATATAGCACCAAAAGGACAGGAAACAAAAGAAAAAATAAAGTGAATGTAATCAAAATTTAAATTTTGTGTTTAAAGGACACCATCAAGAAAATGAAAAGGCAATCTACAGAGTGGGAGAAATATATGCAAATCATTTATCTGATAAACGTCTAGTATCCAGAATATGTAAAGAGCTTTCACAACTCAATAATAAAAATATAAGTAGCTCAATTTAAAAATGAGTAAAGCATCTGAAGAGACATCTCTCTAAAGAAATTCTAATGGCCAATAGGCACGTGAAAAGATGATCAACATCATCAACCATCAGGTAACAGCAAATCAAAACCACAATGAGATACCACTTCACATTCACTCAGATGGCTGTAATAAAAAGGATGGACAACTCCTGACAAAAATGTGGAAAAATTGGAACCTTCATACATTGCTCGTGGGAATGTAAAATGGTACAATCACTGGAAATTTTGACAGTTCCTCAAAAAGTTAAATATAAAGTTACCATATTGCACGGTGATTGCACTCCTAGGTATATATGTAAGAGAAATGAAAACATGTCTTTACACAAGAACTTGTACACAAATGTTCATAGCAGCATTCTTCATAATGGCCAAAAGGTAGAAAGAACCCAAAGGTCTATCAACCGGGGAATGGATAAACAGTAGTGATATATCCATACAATGGAATATTATTCCATCATAAAAAAGAATAAAGTTCTGATAAATGTTCCAACATGGTTGAAATTTGGAAAGGTGTTTTGTGAAAGAAGTCTGACACAAAAGGCACATTTTATATGATTCTATTTATCTGAAATGTCTAGAAGAGGAAAATCCAGAGACAGAAAGTAGGTCAGTGGTTGCCAGAGAATGGGGGGTTAGGAGGGGAATGGAAGTGACTGAAAACAGGTACAAGGGTCTTTTTTCTGAAGTGATATAAATATTCTGGAATTAGATGGTGGTGATGGTTGCCCAATCTTCTGAATATACTAAAACCACTGAGTTGTAACTCTTAAAATGGTGAATTTCATGTTATGTGAATTATATCTCAATAAAAAAGAAAAAAACCAGAGGACTTCAGTCAGAAACAAAAGCCTTTATCACATTAATTCAGACGTTTATATTGTTTGAAATTACATATATTTATAAATTTATTTTGACAGAGAGTACAAGACACATCCCATTTCTTTATTTCACCCTCCTTTCTCTTTGGGGAAAGTAGGAAAGTTCTGTCTTATGCTACATTTAATGTTCAGGAAAAAGCCTCATTTCATATTGTTCGCTGCTGATGTCATCTTCCTCCAGCTTGTAGGTGGGTGGCTTGAGTGCTTTTGTGCTGACCGTGGTCTGGGCATATTTTTGTCACGGCTTCCAATGCTCAGTTCTTAATTTGGGGAGACTTGCATATCTCTTAGCTTCCTCAACAGAAGTCTTATAACCTCTTGGGTTGTTTCTGCAATATAAAAGCTCCTGGAAGATAAGGTTTGGCTAATTTCTTGGGACAAAGGAAGAAAAATACCTACAGCAGAGAACAAAACACTCAACAAATTGTCTTGCCATATAAGCAGAGGGATAAAAAGCTGCCTGGAATGATTTATACCAAAATATCTTGAGTGGTTATCTTTGGATTGTGGGAATAATAATGATTTCAAATTTCTTTCATGTACTTTTTGTAGCAAAACTATATTGCTCGGTAATTTTTAAAACCCTAATTAGATAATTTAACTTACCCAGCAAAGTAGACTAATGACCAATTGCAGCAATATATAGTTAATAGATACCAAATAATTTGCAAAATTATAGGGAATGTGATCCCATTGATAATGTGCAACAATAAGATGTGGCCAGAAATGACCCTAAAAAATTTACTTTATTACTTTCAAATGGGAACTTGCAAAGGAGAATAGCTTCTCATTTCTACATTCTATTTTGACTCAGTAGCAAAAAGTAATCAAAACACATAGTGATGGTGTCTTCAAAGCTATGATTTCCTTTAATATTCATCGACAAATATTTATTTGAGTGTGGTTAAAATCGGGGGCTCTAGAGTCAGACTGCTTGGGTTTCAATCTCAGATCTGCAATTTGCTACTGAGTCAACACAGGGCACGTTGTTCGGCCTCCCTGGGCCTGTGTTTCATTCATCTATAACAGCACTTGCCTTGTTGGTATGTTTGTGTGATGATCATAGGGAGTGCTTAGGTAAACGCCAGGCACTTAGTAAACATAAAATAAATGTTACCTTAACCCTTTAGCTTAGCAACCCCCATAGACAAAGTTTATTAATAGAAATGAGTTTGGCCTTTCCATATATATACTACCAGCTTTTAAAAATTTGAAAGCAAAGGCTGTATGATATATAACTTGATTTTAGACAACACTTCTAATACTAAGGCTCTTAGATGTAAAATCACTTCTCATCTGAGACCTCAGAGGTTATTACACTTGAACAACAAGAGAGCTGCTTTTGTAAACTCTAATCAGAATTTGATTAAATTCTAAGGATCTAACTTAGATCTAATGATTCTAATAGTCAAACTAAATGTGTTGTAGAGAAGCAGAGTCCAGCGGAGGCTTAGAACAAATTATTGGCAATTGTGTTAGTGGTCATAGATGTGCCTGCTATATGTGCTTAAGTATTTTGATTAAGTCCACTCTCTGAAAATTTGTTATTTCACTCAGCTAGATGCCTGTTGGGTTGAGGCTGTAGGGCACAGAGTCCTTTTCTCTTCTGGCTGCACAATGCCGTTAGGTTGGGATACACGCATCCCTGTTTACTCCCGGAATCGTTAGACGGTGGGGAAGTTTGCCAAGTCCACTATCTACGCATGTGTAACTTGGGGTCAAATCTGTTTTTTCTTAAGATGCAATTTCCTTATAAAAACAACCCTGGCCTCAAGAAATCCTCATGCAATTTTTTGGGGGAAAAATAAAATTAAAAAAAATTATCTACTCCACTCTGCAGTTCTCCTGTGGTCATTTCCATTGTTGGGTTTTCTGAGTTGTTCACATTGCAGAAGAAACATGTTTACCTCCTTTCAAATGAGTACAGAATATTCTTAATAGATTTATAAATAGTGACATTATGAATTGATATCAGGTTTTAAGGATACGAAAAGTAATGCTAATTTATTTTCATTTTTGAGCTAGCAAGATTTATTACCAGAAACACATAATTTACAAAAAATAAGTGGAAAATGGAGATAGTTTCTCTGCATACTTAAGCGTAAGTGAAAAAGTTATGGATGTAATAAGGAATTAATTATTAGTCTCTAATTATTACAAAAGGTGGTTTCACTTTGAAAATTAAAGTCAATTCCACGGAACTTAATGCACCAAACATTGCAGAATGCGTTCCCACTTTGTTAGGAAAAACTGGATTGTTACCTTCTTCAGCAGACGGTATGAAGAAGTTTCCCAGGGGACAACGCTTTTATTAAATCTCATGGACAACATGATGTGCTAAATTTTGAATGGAACAAAATGTTAGCATATTTTTTTAGTGGATGTGCCTGATATATGTGGTTAAATATTTCAGTTAAGTCCATAGTCTGAAAATGTATTACTTTACTTAACTCGATATTTTATGTCAAAACCCAGACACTCTCACTGTGTAAAATTTTCTCTCTGGCATAAGCCAGGCCTTCATACTAGACATTCAACACCCTTATAACCAATCTTCCACTTTCAGTTTCTCTTTCTTTTAACACCAATGTCAAATTAATCATCTCAGATGATGCTCCTCTATTTTATGAAAATACTCTGTTGCTTCAAGGTAAAGTGCACCCTCCTTAACTTGAGATACCCAGTCCTTCACAACCTGGCTCACTCATCTTTCCAGCTTGTTCTCCTAAAAGTTTCCATTATGGATCTTCACAGTATTTCAACCAACTTGCCTAGTTGACCTTTAAAAATTTGTTTATGCTTTCGTTCCTCTAAGCTATCAGGCTGTTTGGACCCCATGAATCAGAATCCCAGCAACAGTGTGTGTATGTAAGAAGCACATGCTTGTTGAAAATGTAGATTTCTTGGTCACTCTCCAGATCTACTGAATCAGAATATCTGCGTACAAGGTCCCTAAATCTGCATTTTGACAGGGATCTAGATGATTCTGACTCACATTAAGCATTTTTCATGTTTCCAGCCACCATTTCCCAGCATGTCTGCCTATTGGAATTCTTCTATGTAACTCTGAGCCCTTTAGAATTCTGTTCAAATCTTACCTCCTTCAAAACGACTGTTCCGACTCCCCAAGAAAGATATTTTTTATTTTCTTTACTTTCATGTTGCTTATTGTTAAGACTCCTCAGATAAGCCTTATGTGCCATGTCTCTGGTCTGGTGACAACATTGGAAAATCCCTTAAAGCAGAGGATTTGAACTTTATTCTTGACTCATATATAAAAAATATATTTTGCACCAGAGTATCATGCACACACACATGTCTAAATTGAAACAAATTTCATGAAACAATATTTATCCTTATTACATTAAATGCATTTTAGTTATTCCCATTGTATTGAATTGTATTTCATCCAAAAAATGCCTATAGAGACATACTTTAAAAATATCATGGCTCGCTCATGAGTCACTATAAATGGTTTGAAAAATACAGATTTAGAGAGCTAGTTTGCTCCTAGCAAAACATAGCATAATGTTTTCCCAAGTGTTTAATTCCTGGAGAAATCATTAGTCTTTGTAATAGAAAGCAGATTTTAAAATGGTTGGATTGTGAATTGGTTGCAATTAAATATTCAAATGCAATGAGTTTAACTGGTTACCTGATAATTTTGATTTGAGCTGGTTTCTGCCAGTAATGCTTGTCCAGGCAAAGAATTTAAAAGGCTGAAGTAATTTAATTGATTAATCATATTACGATATATAAAAATAGTTGGATTTCTTCGTAGATCCAGGTATAGCATCTGTCTCTTAGAGAGAGTTTAGCCCTTGTGTTTTCAGAAATAGCCCCTTGTCCCTAAATAAACCTCAACAGTCTACATGACAGACTGTGAGCATATCTACTGATGGTGGTGAGGGGATGTCTTGAGGGTTGTAGCAGGTAGATTTTGTCATTTTCTAGTCAATGACCTAGCACAGTGCTACTCATATACTAAGTTCTCAATAAACATGTATGAGTACATAAATAACAATGACGAAACTATGGCTTAATATATGAATTTCCATTGGCTGACAATAAAACTATAATTTGACACTTCATTAATTTCACCTTAAGCCATTGCAACTGACTCTAGAATTTTAAAAATTCTATTTAGAAATAATTTTATATATATAGAAAAGTTCCAGAGATGATACAGACAGTTCCCATATGCTCTTTACTTTGTTCCCTTGGTGTTAAAATCTGTGATAGACTGACTGCGTCCCCTCAAAATTCACTTTGTTGAACTCCTATCTCCCAATGTGATGGCGGTTGGAGATGGGGCTTTGGGAGGTGATTTGGTCACAAGGATGGAGCCCTTATGAACGGGATTAGCACCCTTATAAAGAAACCCTGGAGCGCTCCCTCACCCTTCTGCCATGTGAGCACTGTAACAAGACTACAGGCTGTGAATCAGGAAGCAGCTCTCACCAGTCACGAAATCTGCCAGCACCCTGGTCTTGGATTTCCAGCCTCCAGAACTGTGAGAAATAAATTTCTATTGTTTATAAGCCACCCAGTCTACATTATTCTGTTATAGCAGCTGGAACGGACTAAGTCAACATCTTATATAACATGGTGTTTTTGTCCAAACTAAGAAATTAACATTGGTACATTACTATTAAAAAATTCTTGAATCAGTTTTCCACTAATATCCAGAATCCAATCCAGGAAAACACATTTCATTTAGTTGTGATATCTCCTTAGTCTCCTCTGGTCTGTGACAATTTCTCAGTCTTCCTTTGTTTTTCACGATCTTGACACTTTTGAAGATTACCTGTTGGGTATTTTGTAGAATGTCTCACATTTTGAGTTTGTCCAATTTTTTCTCTTGATTAGACTGGGTTTGTGGATTTTGGAAGTATACCACAGAAGAGAAGTGCGCTTCTCATTACGTATGCATATTGGGGGATACATGATATCAACATGATATTGATAATGCTAATCTTGATCACTTGGTTAAGGTATTGTTTGCCAGATTTCTCCACTGCAAAGTTACTATTTGTCCCTTTCTGTGTTCTTTGGAAGTGAGTCACTACGTCCATTTCACACTCAAGGGGGTGTGTATTAAGCTTCACTCCTGGAAGGAGTAATATCTACATATAGTATGTACTTGGAATTTTCCTATAAGAAAAATGTATCATTTCTCCCCCCATCTATTATTAAAATTATTTATATCAGTATGAACTCACGTATGTTTATTTTATGTTTTGGGTTATAATACAATACTATTGTTATTTTGCTCCTCAAATTGTCCCAGCTTTGGCCATTAGGAACTCATTCAGATTGACTCTTCTGTCCTTTTCACATGACCCCATCATTTTTTTTTTTTTTTTTTGAGTACTCCCTTCCTTTCTGGCACTAGAAGATACTCCAGGCTCATCTTATATTTTCATTGCCCAAGTCCTGGAATCAGCTATATATTTAAGTAACATTATATACTATAATAAAATAAATTACAACAAATTCAAGAAAAGAAAGAGAATAAAAAAGCAGAAGAAATTAGCAAAGATAAAGTAGAAATTAGTGAATTAGAAAATAGAAAAATCGTAGAAGTAATAAATAAATCTAAATGACAGTTCCTTGAAAAATATCCATTTTGTTTGTGGAAATTCTTTGTTCAAAGAAAATTCTTTTGGGAAGCTACCAACAAAATAAACAAACCACTAGCTAACTTATTAACATAAGAGTAAGAAGACACAAACACAAAAAATTAGAAATGACAAGAGGAAAATAACCATCAGAAAAGAGAAAAATTCTAAAATGTTGAGAGTAATTTACACAACTATGCAAATAAATTTGAAAGTCTAGATGAAATGGATAATTCCACAGAAAAATACAACTTGTCAAAATTGATCTTGGTAGAGACAGAAAATCTAAACAGATCAATTACCATAGAAAAAAATAGAGAAATAAAAGGTCTCCCATCCAATAAACATTCAACATATACCAGGTCCAGATGGTTTCATAGGGAAATTCTATCAAGTCATTAATGATCAGATACTTCCAATACTATTTAAATGATTTCAAATTATAATCAAAAAAAGGAAAACATCCAAATTCATATTTAAAAAGAAAACCCTGAGACAGATCGTATACATTATGCACATTTTGTTGCAACTTGTGTTTTTGATTTAAGAGTATATTTTGGATATCTCAGGGGTTAGGGTGTGTGAATTCTAAATTATTCTTCTAGTGTCTAGATTTATACTTAGTAGAGATATATAGTAATTTATTCAGTCATTCTCATATTGATGGACATTTAGTTTGTTTCCAACTTTTTACCCTCACAAATAATGCTATCTTAAACATCCATGTACACGTATTCTTTTTCTTTTTTGAGGAAGATTAGCCCTGAGCTAACATCCATGCTCATCTGCCTCTACTTTTATGTGGGGCATCTGCCACAGCATGGCGTGCCAAGCAGTGCCATGTCTGCACCTGGGATCTGAACTGGCAAACCCTGGGCCACCGAAGCAGAACGTGCGAACTTAACCACTGCGCCACTGGGCCGGCCCCCCTGTAAACATATTCTTGAAGGCCAGAGCTTTCGTTTTTCTAGGACTTAGAGGCAAGTTGATGTGATGAGAAATAGAAATTATTTAGGGAATAAATATAACACAAAACTGAATTCAAATGCACATTCATGATCTGTTTCTAGAAAATAAGTTGTATATTAATACTGTTGAAAATCGTTGATATAAGTAAGTGAATTTTAATCAACATTTATCTATGTTTTTGTGTGCAAAAACCCCAGGAAGTTCAAGGATGTAACCCATTTGCTACCTCAATGCCATTTTTCCATAGCAAAGCGTTCTCTCTTCCAGAGAACATTAGAGACCACATTTCCAAAGAAGCAGGATAACAGCCAACCATGTCTTCCTCTTAGATGATTTTAGTCAATTAAGATCAAACAAAGAAAAGAAACACCCTAAGGGTATATCTTAAAATGGAAATTATTCAGAGATATTATAAGCTCTTTATTTCATACTCATTTTACTACCTGAATAGTATGTCATTTCAAATGGAAATTGCCCTCTTCCATTATTATTCGGACTGTTTAGCCCATTGCAATTTCATGGTATTAAGAAGTTGCTTTATTACGGCGTATTCACATCAATAATAAAAACTTACCTATTCCCTAAATGAAAAATGTGTGACTCTGACAAATTAAATATCCTATTATACTTAACGCATAATAATTGACTTAATTTATATCTGTGCGTATATCTATGTGTTCATGTGTCTATAGGTCTGTGCACGTTTGTTCACTACAATTCAGATGTACAGAGGAAAATGTGCCACATTATTTGGTTTAGAGCTAATCTCTGCTTCACAAGTCCTCGTATACTGTTTAGCTGGGGAAAAAATGAACTCATTATACATTCTGGTTTTAAACCTCATCTGAGCTGATATTATTATCAATAGTCAGTTAAGTAATATTTTGTCTCTTAATATCTCCCTTCCTCTGCCTCTTTCCTTAAGATACTCCTGGGTATAAGTGAACAAGGGGTGCGGCTTAAGTGTCTTAGTGGTAGAGAGGGAAATGGTAGTTGTTTCTTTTCTTTGAGGTAGACCTTGGATGTGTGTTGCCTGGGAGCCACTGGGGTCTGGAATGATAACTCTTGTCCTCTAGCAGGTGGTTCCTATAGGCCTTCCAGAGTCTGTAGCTGGTGAAATTGAGGTCCCTTATTTCAGAGGGCGAATAAACAATTTGCCCTTCACTGATTCAGATTCCTCTCAGTTCCTCTTGGATCTGCCACATACTCCATTCAGTCCCAATGCCTGTTCTTCCATTCCAGCCACTTTGGTCCTGTGGCAGCCCTTCAGGCTCTCCCTTTGGTCTCCAAGTACTCGGGAAGTGAGACAGACTAGGTTGCTAACCAGATCCTCTCTCTGTCTGACCATGCTCTCTGTTCTCTGAATTAGGCTGGCATCTGGGTTTCTATGTAGTGATTTCCTGATACCCAGATTGGGCAGTTGAGCATTAGCTTCTCACTCTCCGCGTTGCCCTTCAGTTTAGCTAGCACAAACCCAGAGATGGGAAATCAGAATGCACATTGTATCATTTCTCTCATTTTCATCATGCATAATACTATTCTAAATGTCAGAAGCAAAATGTGACCTCATTGCATTCCTTCGTAACGTTTCTAATTTCCTCCATCCTCTCTCCTAAATATGTGGATGCCTGGACCAATCAGATTGTAAATTTCAAGTACACTGGAAGGCAAAAGAAAAAAGCACACAAAATTAGTTTTATTATACCTTGTTACATATACACAAATAATTTAAAGTGATATTTTCTTCTAATTCTTTTTTATTGTCTCACCATCAGAAAACTAAGTCTAGTATAAAACCAGCTCACCAGTTAAAAAGGATGTAAATCAGTATCCTGGGGAATTATTAGCACCAATGGCTTTTTCATATACACTTACTCATTTCTGAAATTTGGTAAAAAGGAACAACAATCCATTTCTCCTTAAATGAATTTCTTCTTAAATATTGAAGCTCACATTTCTCCTTAAATACTGAAGCTAAAAAATTCTGATGTTTATAAGATATAAATGCTTTAGTTATAATGTTCAATGGAAACTTCGTTGTTCACATTAGCTATACTTGATATGAAAACTGGATGGTAATTACTTCTGCAGATGGGGAGAATGGAATGGAATGAGGGAGCTGGGCAGAGGGAAACCACTATTATCTCTAATGTCCGATTGCTGGAAAAATCTAAGGCAAACACGACAAATGATTTGGGTGTGGTCAAGTTAAGCGGTGACACGTTGTTACTTTTTCTCTATACTTTTCTGTATTTTTGACCTATCTGATAAGAAAGAATTTAAAAATGATGTGCAAATAATCTAAAGTTAGTTTATTATTATTAGTTGTTCATTCTAATGATAATTTGGACTAAAACAGTTTGAGAAAGAATATGTAGAATATGAAAGTGAAATTAATGACCAAAGTAAATTTCAGGAATTTTCTTTATTCATGCTTTGCCCCAGTTATCTGAAATAATAAAATCACGGATTTTCATGTGTTTTCTGCTGAATGTCCTTACACTTTAACTTAGTCCTAATTCACTCTCCTTTTGATTTATGCAACTAGCTAATGACAAAAATACAAAATAAGACAAAGCCAACCAAACTTGAATCCCTAGGATGCCCAAAGTTAGGATGGAAAATTCACTTAATCAGCTAAACATTTCAAGAGATCTAAATTTTTGACACTATGTAGACAAACAGCCAGCTGACTAACTGAATTTTGAAATTTTTGTCTAAACATTTTTGTATAATGCACACTCAAAATTTTACCCAATTTCCCCAGAAGTTAAAAGTGTGTAGTTTCAAGGATAATTTTATTAAAATAATGGAGTGCAAACACACCAAAATCTATTTGATGGCTTGTACTCTCAAATCAACAAACTTATTCAGATCTTGTAGCTTTTAAACATGGAGCGTTAAACAAAGCGTGTAAGATGCCTTACCGAAAGAAGAGGTGCCAGCTGAACATTACGGAGAATTTGGGGTCCGTCATTAAATTTAATCCCATTAAAGCCTAATTATCTAATGCTTATTTTGTTGTTTGGCTAGTTTCAAATAGTTTCAAGCCATGGTATTAGGAAATTTAGCAAAAAAGCAAATGAAACCCGTATTAGCTATTCATAGTGTAATGATAAATGTGTCTGAAAAAGATTATTTATGTAGTAAACCTTGTATTTTCTTTATTTTGGGGTTAGCTCTGTAAAAATTTTTTTATTAGATATCTATTCTGGGGCAACTGAAAACATAAGTGGAAATGCTGGGAGGCTAAATCATTTTTATTTATTTAAAAAATTTAATCTCCACACTACATTTGAAAAGCCCAGCAGAAAACATATTATATATTGAGGAGAAAATAAAGACATCTGCAGAAGCCAGGAAAAATTATAAAAGTACCATAGTAGGCATTAACTCATAAAATCATAATTGTAACCACCTTCAAAGCATATCGGCAAATTCAAAAAGGAGTATTTTCAGATTTTTAAAAACTAAGGTATGGATTTCACAGCACATTATAGTGAAAAAAATACATGTACCAATATATTTTCCTATATTTGGAAGGCTTGTGAATAGAAAGGGTGCTTAAATATAAGGAGGTATTTTTAGCGTGGAAGAAAAGTTACGCTAAAATTGGGTGAGATTTATAAAGTCATAGATTATTTTTAGCAGCGTTTTAACTGTGCAGTCAACAGGCTAGGATAGGTCTTAAGAGCCCTTCTCATTTCTCTTCTTCCTCTCCATGCTCATTCATTGATCACGTTTTAAAATATAAATGCTAAATAGCACTTTGTGGGCTGTCTGCCATCTAATTATTTGCATTCTTGAAAGAGGAGAGCTGGATCATTGATAATATGATAAACAGC
This sequence comes from Equus przewalskii, assembly GCF_037783145.1. Taxonomy (NCBI): domain Eukaryota; kingdom Metazoa; phylum Chordata; class Mammalia; order Perissodactyla; family Equidae; genus Equus; species Equus przewalskii. The sequence goes on along the minus strand of NC_091839.1, from coordinate 29,163,282 downwards.
CTTCTTTTTGTAAAACTGGGTCATTTCAATTCTCTAGGCCTCCTTTTCCCATGCAAAAACAAAGAGTTGAACTATGCTCTCTCTGAGTTCCCTCATTTGTTCAAATCTGACGACTCTATCTCATAAGCTGTGAACAGAATGTGTCTCCAGAATTTCAATGTGAAAATGACAGAGAAATGGAGGAATCAGTGGGAAAGTGTAAAAAGATCAAGCACCTCTATTTTATTTTATTTTTTAAAGATTGGCACCTGAGCTAACAACTGTTGCCAATCCTTTTTTTTTTTTTTTCGGCTTTATCTCCCCAAGTCCCCCTGATACATAGTTGTGTATCTTAGTTGCAGGTCCTTCTAGTTGTGGCATGTGGGACGCAGCCTAAGCGTGGCCTGACCAGCGGTGCCATGTCAGTGCCCAGGATTCCAACCGGCGAAACCCTGGGCTGTCACGGCGGGGCGCTGGAACTTAGCCACTCCGCCACGGGGCCGGCCCTCCAATCCTTTTTTTTTTCCATTTTAATAATTCCTATACTACCCAGATCACAAAGGAGCAGATAATAGAGACAACCACATTTCCAGTTGTGAGAAAGGAGACTGTGCTAGGAAAGAACAAGAACGGATTTTTCTGCTTTTAATATAGTCAGAACACCAGTTATGGCATAGGGGTGCTTGATAAGCTTCCGTGTGAGAATGCGATATAATTTAGTAGTTAAAGTAGAAATTTTTATTTAACTGCTAAAGGCTGAGTTTAGGCTACTGTGAAAGCATGCAAACACTAACAAAAAGAAAGTTCTAGCAGCTATATCGACTTCAGACAAATTAGACTTTAGAACAAGAAGGATTATAATGGATAGAGAGGATACATTATAATAAAAGAATCAATTCTCAAAGAAGGCATGGGATCCTAAATGTATATGCACCTAAAAACAGAGCTTTGTTGACAAATTTGAACATTCTTTTCTTTTGATACATATGCTTTTCCAATTTACAGTTGTTAACAAAATTAATGTGTTTGGCTTCAGTTCAGAATGTTTCAGTTCAGAAATACTGTATTTCATTATATTTATGTGAGGAATATAAATATATTTATATGATGGCATATATATTTATGTCTATATATGTTGAAATAAATATAGATGTAGATGTAGTTTTCTATGTAATTTCATATATTCTTACATTTTTTATTTATTATATCATATTTAGAAAGATTTGTTTTCTTGCCCTAATGGCTACCTCTATGTTAATTATTTTATACAATTCTTTATTTTATTTTATTTTTTTGGTTCTCAGGTTTTATTTTTACTTATTTTATGTGAAATATGTGGATTTTTATAGCCATAACAATAGTTTATAACATCATATAAATTTCAGGGGTACAGAGTGATATATTTTGAATTATGTGTAGATTGCATCGTGTTGACCACTCAAAGACTAATTATAATCCATCACCACACACAGGTGCCCAATTACCCCTTTCTCCCTCCTCCCTCTCTGCTTCCCCTCTGGTAACCACCAATGCAATCTCTGTTTCTTTGTCGTTGTTTTTATCTTCTACTTATGGTTGAGATCATGTGGTATTTAACTTTCTCCTTCTGACTTATTTCACTCAGCATAATACCCTCAAGGTCCATCCATGTTGTCACAAATGACTAAATTTCATCATTTCTTATGGCTGACTAGTATCCCATTGTGTATATATACTACATCTTCTGTATCCATTCGTCCCTTGATGGGCACCTATGTTGCTTCCATGTCTTGGCTACTGTGAATAATGCTGTGATGAACATAGGGGTGCATGTATCTTTATGCCTTTGCGTTTTCAAGTTCTTTGGATAAATACCCCGCAGTGGAATAGCTGGATCATATGGGAGAACTATTCTTAATTTTTTGAGGATACTCCATACTGTTTTCCACAGTGGCTGCACCAGTTTGCACTCCCACCAGCAGTGTATGAGGGTTCCCTTAACTCCACATCCTCTCCAACACTTGTTGTTTCCTGTCTTGTTAATTATAGCCATTCTGATTGGAATAAGGTGATATCTCATTGTAGTTTTGATTTGCAATTCCCTGAGAGTTAATGACGTTGAACATATTCCATGTGCCTGTAGCCCATCTGCATATCTTCTTTGGAAGAATGTCTGTTCAGATATTTTGCCCATTTTTTAATTGGGTTGTTAGCTTTTTTGTTATTGAGATATATGAGTTCTTTGTATGTTTTGGATATTAACCCCTTATCAGATATATGGTTTGCAAATATCTTCTCGCAATTGTTAGCTTGATTTTTTGCTTTGTTGATGGTTTCCTTTGCTGTGCAGAAGCTTTTTAGTTTGATGTAGTCCCATTTGTTTATTTTTTCTATTGCTTCCCTTGCCTGCTCAGACATGGTACTTGAAAATATGCTGCTCAGACCAATGTTGAAGCAGGTACTGCCTGTATAGTCTTCTGGAAGTTTAATGGTTCCAGGTCTTACATTCATGTCTTTAATCCATTGTGAGGTAATTTTTGTGCATGGTGCAAGATAATGGTCCACTTTCATTCTTTTGCATGTGGCTGTCCAGTTTCCCCAACACCACCATTGAAGAGACTCTCCTTTCTTCATTATATGTTCTTGACTTCCTTGTTGAAAATTAGCTGTCTGTAGATGTGTGGGTTTATTTCTGGGCTTTCGTTTCTGTTCCATTGATCTATGTGTCTGTTCTAGTGCCAGTACCATGCTATTTTGATTATAATAGTCTTTTAGTTTATTTTGAAATCAGGGAGTGTGATACCTCCAGCTTTGTTCTTTTTTGTCAGGATTCATTTGGCTATTCAGGGTCTTTTGTTGTTCCATATAAATTTTAGGATTCTTTGTTGTATTTCTGTGAAGAATGTCATTAGGATTCTGACTGGGATTGCACTGAATCTTTTTGTATGTTGATTTTGTATCTGCAACTTGACTGTATTCATTTATTATTCCTTAAAGATTTTTAGTGGATTCTTTAGAGTCTTCTCTGTATAAAATCATGTCATCTGCAAACAGTGACAGTTCACTTCTTCCTTTCCAGTTTGGATCCCTTTTATTTCTTTTTCTTGTCTAATTGCTCTGACTAAGACTTCCGATACTATGTTAAATAACAGTGGTGACAGTGGGCATCCTTGTCTGCTTCCTGTCCTTAGAGGGATAGCTTTCGGTTTTTCTCCACTGAGAATGATATTTGCTGTGGGTTTGTCATGCATGGCCTTTATTGTGTTGAGGTAGTTTCCTTCTATTCCCATTCTGTTCAGAGTTTTTATCATAAATGGATGCTTTATCTTGCCAAATGCTTTCTCTGCATCTATTGAGTTGATCATGTGATTTTTGTTCTTCATTTTGTTCATGTGGTGTATCACATTGATTGATTTGCAGATGTGGAGCCATTCGGGCATCCCTGGAATAAATGCCGCTTGATCATGGTGTATTACCCATTTAATGTATTGTTGTATTCGATTTGCTGTTATTTTGTTGAAGATTTTTACATCTATGTTCATCAGTGATATTGGCCTGTAATTTTCTTTTTTTGTGTTGTCCTGCCTGGTCTGGTTTTGGTATTGGAATAATGTTGGCTTTGTAGAAGGAGTTAGGAAGCTCCCCCTCCTCTTCAATTTTTTGGAAGAGTTTGAGAAGGATAGGTACTAAGTATTATTTGAATGTTTGGTAGAATTCAGCAGCAAAGCCATCTGTTCCCAGACTTTTGTTTTTTGGGGAGGTTTTCGATTACTGTTTTAATCTCTTTACTGGAAATTCGTCTATTCAAATTCTCTGTCTCTTCTTGATTCAGTCTTGGAAGGTTGTATGATTCTAAGAATTCATCCATTTCTTCTAGATTACCCAATTTATTGGCATATAACTTTTCATAGTATTCTCTTATAATCCTTTGCATTTCTGAGGTGTCTGTTGTAATTTAGCCTCTTTTATTTCTGATTTTATTTATTTGAGCCTTCTCTCTTTTTTTCTTGGTGGGTCTAGCTAAAGGTTTGTCAATTTTGTTTATCTTTTCAAAGAACCAGCTCTTGGTTTCATTGATTTTTTCTATTTTTTTTTTTTTTAGTTTCTATTTCTGCTCTGATTTTTATTATTTCCCTCCTTCTGCTGACTTTGGGCTTTGTTTGTTCTTCTTTTTCTAGTTCTGTTACGTGCATTATAAGATTACTTATTTGAGATTCTTCTTGTTTTTTGAGGTAGACTTGAAGTGCTATAAACTTCTGTCATAGAACCTCTTTGGCTGTATCCCATAGATGTTAGCATGTTGTATTTTCATTTTCATTTGTCTCTGGGTATTTTTTTGATTTCTCCTTTCATTTCTTCATTGACCCAATCGTTGTTCAGTAGTATTTTGTTTAAGCACTACATATTTGTGGCTTTTCTGGTTTGCTTGCTGTCATTGCTTTCTAGTTTCATACTGTTGTACTCAGAAAGGATGTTTGGCATTGTTTCAACCTTGTCAAATTTTTTGAGACTTGTTTTGTGGCCTAATATTTGATCTGTCCTGGAGAACGTTTCATGGGCATTTGAAACGAGTGTGTATTCTGCAGTTTTTAGATGGAATGTTCTGTAAATAGCTACTAAGTCCATCTTGTCTAATGTGTCATTTAAGTCCAATGTTTCCTTATTTATCTTCTGTTTGGATGATCTATCTATTGGGGTAAGTGCATCGTTAAAGTCCCCTACTATTATTGTTTCTCTATTTCTTCTTATATGTCTGTTAATAATTGCTTGCTATATTTAGGTGCCCCTATGTTAGGTGCATAGATATTTACAAGTGTTATTTCCTCTTGTTGGATTGTTCCCTTTATCATTATGTATTGCCCACCTTTGTCTCCTGTTACAGTTTTTGTTTTAAAGTCTATTTTGTCTGAGATAAGTGTTGCTGTCCCAGCTTTCTTTTCTTTGCCATTTGCATGGAATATCTTTTTCTATCCTTTTACTTTCAGTTTGTGAGTGTCTTTGCGTCTGAAGTCTGTCTCTTGTATGCAGCATACACATGGGCCTTGTTTTTATCCAATCGGTCACTGTATGCCTTTTGATTGGAGCATTTAGTCCATTGACATTTGAAGTAGCTATTGAAAAGAATGTATGTATTGCCATTTTATTACTTTCTTCTGGGTGTTTTAGTAGTTCTTCTCTGTTCCTTTCTTCTCTTGCTCTCTTCCGTTGTGGTTTGATAGTTTTCTTGAGTGTTATGTTTGGGTTCCTTTCTCTTAGTTTTTTTGATATTTAATATAGGTTTCTGGTTGTGGTTACCATGAGGTTCATATATAATAACCTACATATGTAGCAATCTATATTAAGTTGATGGTCTCTTTAGTTTGACCTCTTGCTAAAACCTCTACTCTATTACTGCTGTCCTCCCATACTTTATGTTTTTGATATCATATCTAACCTCTTTTTGTGTGTGCATGTATCCACTACCCTCTTATCATGGCAATAGATAATTTTAGTACTTTTGTCTTTTGACCTTCGTATTATCTTCATAGGTGGCTAATCTGCTATTTTTACTGTAGAGTTTCCTTTGTGTGTAACTTGTTGCCTTCCTCTTGTGTCTTTTAGGATTCTCTCTTTATCTTTAATTCTTGATGTTTCAATTCTAATGTGCCTTGGTGTGGCCCTCCTTTGGTTTATCTTGTTTGGTGCTCCTTGCGCTTCTTGTACCTGGATGTCTGCTTCTTTCCTTACCTTGGGAATGTTTTCAGCTTTCCTTCTTCAAATATACTTTTTGCCCCTTTGTCTCTCTTTTCTCCCTCTGAGACACCTATGACATGAATGTTAGTTCACTTCTGGTTTTACCTGAGTTCACTCAGACTGTCCTCATTCTTTTTAATTCTTTGCTCTTTAATCTGTTCCACTTGGGTGATTTCCTCTAGTCTTTTGTCCAGCCTGCTGATCTATTCTTCTCTATCTTCTACTCTGCTATTGAGACCCTCTAGTGACTTTTTCATTTCCAGTATTGAATTTTTCATTTCTGATTGGTTCTTTTTTATATTTTCCAATTCTTTGTTAAAGTTCTTACTGTGTTCATCCATTCTCCTCCCAAGACCAGTGAGAATTCTTATGACCCTTAGTTTGTACTCTTTCTCAAGTAGATTGTTTATCTCTGTTTCCTTAGTTCTTTTTCTGTGATTTTGTCCTGTTCCCTCATTTGGAACATATTCATTTGTCTAATCATTTTGCCTCTTTCTCTGTTCTTAAATTTATGCATTAGGTAGATCAGATATGTCTCCTGATCTTGCAGAAGTGGCCTTATGTAAGAGACATCTTTTGAGGTGCAACAGCATGCTTCCCTCCTATCACCAGTTCCAAATGTTCCCTGAGTGACCCCTATGTAGGCTATCGGTGCTTTATGTTGTGGCAGAGTTGCTCCTGCTGCAGGTGATCAGGGAATCTAGGCTGTCCCTCTGGCTGGCTGGTTGTAATGGTCAGCTATGGGGGTCTGCTATGGACCTTTCAGTCACTTTATTGAGTTTGGGGAGCCCAAGTTCAGTTGGCTACTAGGTCCAACAGCACATTCCTGTTTCAGTTTTTCTGTTAAGTGGGTAGGTGCCCAGTATGTCTGGTTGCTTGTCTCAGGGTCTTACAATTGTTATACGTCTCTGCCCTTAAAGGTTGTTGTCTCAGGATTGCAGCTGAGAGGGGCTGGTCCCAGACAAGTGAGAACCCAATTGTTTCAGGCTTTGGAAGGCAGGGCCAATCTCTTATGTTTGCTTTTGAAGCAGAGGTTTTCTGCTCCTGACAAAACCCCACGGCCCACAGGGCCATGCAAACAATCAACACAGTCCTGGCCCATGCACACGTCCTGACCTCCTGGAGCGCACCCAGTTACCCCACTGCAGAGCCTCCATTACCCTCAATCAATGCCCCACCCACTCCAGCCTGCCTCACAGTGGCAGACCCACTCACCTACCTGCAAAGGATCCAGGCACACAGCCTATGCAGGTCGACTAGTTTCCCAAGGCCTTGCTGTTGGGTGGGGCAAGTCCCTAGGGCAGACTGCCTGCCCTGGCTGAACTGGGTTAAATTGGTACTCTAGTGGGCAGGGCAGACCCTGGCCTTGCCTGGGGTAACAAGTCAGGGGAAGAACTCCAATATCATCTGCCAGTGTCTATGCCAGCCTGCTTTTACTAGGTCACAATAATGGCTACCTCCAATGTCTCAGTCCCTGGGGCTGTCTCACCTCTCACTGAGATGAAACCAGAGCCTGTCAGGTGAGTCTCTTTTCACCAAAGGATTGTGCACCTTTCTTTCTGGTGATTTTAAGTTGCTTTCCAAAATGGGTGAATTTGTGCATGGCTCCTTTAAGAGCTGGCTTTTTATGCCTTGTGTCTGATAGCTTTTCCGGGGGTATTCCCTATTGTAGTTAATACCACAAAAGCCAGATAATATGAGACTCATCTCAGTTGTCCAGAGTCCAAAGGATGCTTACAGCAGTAATGCTCCCCTGCTCAGGTCCCCACTCTTCCAGACAAGGCTGCATACCTTAGGGTGGCTCTGGCCTGGCTCTGAAGCTCTGCTGCTCACGAAGGTGGCTTTTTTCTCTCCAGACAGGAATTTATGCCTCTTCTTCCTCAATCAGGACTGTCTCTTGTTGAGAGGGTTTTTTTAAAAATCCTGTTTTCAGTTCTCTCTCAGGGCAATTGTTCCAAGAAAAGCTGTAACTTGGTTTTGCTCATGGAGGAGGTGAGTTCAGAGTCCGCCTATGCTGCCATCCTGACACCAACCTCCTATACAATGCTTTTAAAGTCCCACTCTCTTTTTGGAATCTTTTAACTTATTTCCTACACATAGAAGAAAAGTGAGCTATTATTGTATTCTACCCCCTCCTAGTACTATCTTCTACTCTTTTTCATCCTCAACAGTGTAATTTCAAGCAATATGCTTAAAATCAGTGAACTATTCCACCTTCACATACACTGCCAATTCTTACACCATTGTTATAGTTGTACTGTTTCTACATTGTCAGAGAATATAACTATCATATACTATTCTATCTTAAAATCATCATCTAGCTTCGTTGTACAAGTAAAGGTAAGTTCTATGGTCATAACCAGTCCTTTATGTAATGCGTTTCTGGTCATAGCTGAGAGGACTTAAGAGAAATAGGAGTATTAATGAGCATGTCAAAACCCAAGATTCTGGTGTCTAATATTGTTCTTGAATAAATAGGAACTAGGGATCCTTGGAGAAATGGCTGATCCTAGAAATGAGGCAGGAAATATACAAGATAAACTTGGAGTATCACATAGTGCTAGAAAGTAAGGAAGTACTGAAAACAGAACAAAAGAAAGATCAAAACCCCCCACAATAATGGAGGCATCTGTTAGGCATCCAAAGACACAGGAGCCAACTGAAAGAACTCCCAATTACCAAAGCTGAAACCATTCAAACAACAAAACAAAGTAGCATTGGATTATAACTCTAAGTATAAAATAAATATCCAAGAGTTCATATTAATACCAATAAATGATTGGATAAATAAATAAATGGTGAGGAGGAGACAAACATGCACAGAAAATAAATGATTTAGGTAGATACTCAGCACTCAAGGAGGTGGAGCATTTTTACAGCATAGTGATTTTCTTCCAAAACATATAGTTTGAAAAACATGAAAAAAATAAGGTTAACACAGGAAGAGGGTGAGAGAGTGAGAGAGAGAGACAGACAGAGAGCTTGGAACTTGTTTAAATTCTTAAAACCAGTGATGCTGATTCTAACTCACCGTTGTTCTTTCTAATTTAGTCAACCAACAAATTCTTACTTATTTTTTGCTTAACTATTTTATTCTTTTTCGTCTAAATATAAGACAGTTGTATTCTTCAGGGTTCTCTTGAGAAAAAGAACCAACAGGATATATATTTAAGTATAGATATAGGTATAGATATAGACACAGATAAGAGGAGATTTGTTATAGGAATTGGCTCACATGATTATGGAGTTGAGAAGTCCCACAATCTGCTGTCGGCAAGCTGAAGAACCAGGAAAGCCAGCAGTGTAATTCAGTGCTAGTCTGAGGACCCAAGATCCAGGGAAGCCAATGGTGTAAGTCTAAATCCCAAGTCCTGAGAATGAGGGCCAATGGCATAAATCCTGCTCAGAGTCTGAAGGCCGAAGAACCAGGAGCACTGATGGCTGAGGATAGGAGAAAATGTATGTCTCAGCTCAAGCAGAGAGTGTGAATTCACCCTCCCTCCACCCTTTTGCTCTTTTCAGGCCCTAGACAGATTGGATCATGGCCACCAGCATTGGTGAAGGTGATCTTCTTCACTCAGACTACCGATATACCCCCACAGACACACCTAGAAAGAATGTTTACCAGCTATCTGGGCATCCCTTTAGCCTAGTCAAGTTGACACATAAAATTAGCCATCACAAAATTTGAAAATACACCCGTTTCCCAGAAACCTTTCTTTACTATTCCCTCCTTAAGCTTTTGCTTCCCTTAACTAATAACTTTCATCAATAAGCATCTCAAGTAAGTAATCTAAACCGAAATTTTTATTCCTTGGTTACCATGCAACCCTTTTACTTCCATCTCATTTTTTTTTTTTCTGTGAGGTCGATAGTTATGTCCCCACTTTCATTCTTCGTATTAGTAATTTGAATCTTCTCTCTGTTTTTTTCTTGGTAAGTCAAGCTAAAGGCACGTCATTTCTTTTGAACTTTTAAAAGAGTCAATTTTTAGTTTCTCTGATTTTTCTCAAATTTTTTCTATATTTTATTTCATTTATTTCTTCTCTAGTCTTTATTATTTTCTTCCTTCAGTTTGTTTTGGGTTTAGTTTGACCTTTTTCAAATTTCTTAAGGACGAAAGTCAAGTTATTGATTTAAGATATTTTATATTTTTAAAATATAGGTATTTACAGCTATAAGTTACTAAGTGCTGATTGAACCATATTTTGCAAGTTTTGGAGTGCTGTGTCTTAATTTTCATTGATTTCAAAGTATTTTAAAATTTCTATTGTGATATCTTATTTTATCCATTCATTATTTAGGAGTGTGTTGCTTAATTTCTACATACTTGTGATTTTTCTTTCTATTATTAACTTGTAATTTCATTCCATTCTGGTCAGAGAATATGTTTTAAATTCTTTTAGATTTATTTAGCCTTGCTTTATGGCTGGGTCTATGCTCAGAATATTTCATGTGCAGTTGAGAAGATTATATAGCCTGCTTTTGCTGGGTGAAGTGTTCTGTAGACGTCTGTTTAATCTAGTCAGTATATAGCGTTGTTCCAGTCTTCTCTTTCCTTGCTGATATTCTACCTAGTTGTTCTATCCATTATTGAAAATATGATATAAAAGTTTCTGATTATAATTGCTGAATTTTTCTATTTCTCCCTGAAATTATGCCAGTTTTTGCTTCATTTATTTTGGGGCTCTAAAGTTAGGTATATATATGTTTATAATCGTTATATTTTCTTGATGGATTCACTCTCTTATCATTATAAAGTGTCTTTCTTTGTCTCTAGTAACAGACTCTGTTTGATAGTTATTTTATCTGACATTGGTATAGCCATTCCAGCTCTCTTTTGGTTATCATTTACATGGTATATCTTTTCCATTCTTTTTCTTTCTACCTGTTTGTGTCTTTGAATCTAAAGTGTGTCTCTTGTATATAGTTGGGTCACGTTTATTATCCATTCTGCCCCTCTCTGCCTTTTAATTGGAGGGTTTAATCGATTTACTTTCAATGTAATTACTGAGAGATTGGATTTATATCTGCTGTATTGCTATTTGTTTTATATATATCTTATGTCTCTTTGTTCCTCCTTTCCACCATTACTGCTGCCTTTGTGGTAATTAGGCTTTTTTATTGTACCATTTTATTTCCCTTGTCATTAATTTTACTATATATTTTTAAGTTATTTTCTTAGTGGTTGCCTTAGAAATCGCAATCAATATCAATTTATAGCTATAGTTTGACTTAATATCAACTTAATTTCAATAGTATACAAAAATTTTCTCTTAGCTCTATTCCCCCACCTCCTTTAAGCTGTTATTGTTACAAACTACATCTTTATATATTGTGTATCTATTGACAAATATATAATTATTTCATGATAAAATTGTCTTTTGAATTAGACAGGAAAATGAATTGCAAACAAAAATACATTTATACTGTATTTTTTTAAATTGAGGTATAATTGACATGTAACATTAAATTAGTTTCAGGTATACAACATAATGATTGGCTGTTTGTATAAATAGCGAAATTATCATCATAATAAGTCTAGTTAGCATTTATTACTATATATAGTCACAATTTGTGTGTGTGTGTGATGAGAACTTTTAAGATGTGCTCTCTTAGCAACTCTCAATACACAGTACAGTGCTATTAACTATAGTCCCCCTGCTGTACTTTACAGCCTCAGGACTGACTCATTTTACCACTGAAAGTTTGTACCTCTTAACCACCTTTACCAATTTCACCCACCCTCCACCACCTGTCTCTCTGACAACCACCAATCTCTCTGTTCTGTGTATCTATGAGCTCAGTTGTATTTTTTTAAAATTTCAAATACAGGCATACCTCGTTTTATTGTACTTTGCTTTATTGTGCTTTGCAGATATTGTCCTTTTCACAAGACCTTTCATTAGCAAAAAGATTATAACTCTGAAGACTCAAACGATGGTTAGCATTTTTTTGCAATAAAGTATTTTTTAAATAAGATAAAACTGATTTTTTAGACATAATGCTATTGCACACTTAATAGACTACAGTATAGTGTAAATATAACTTTTATATGCACTGGGAAACCAAAAATTTGTATGATTCACTTTATTGTGATATTCACTTTATTGCAGTGGTCTGGAACAAAGCCTGCACTATCTCTGAAGTATACTTGCATGAGCAAGATCACACAGTATTTTTATTTCTCTGACATTTTACTTAGCATAATTTCTTCAAGGTCCATCCATGTTGTTGCAAATGGCTAGATTTCTTTCTTTTTATGGCTGAATAATATTTTACTGTGTATATATACCATGTTTTCTTTATCCATTCATCCATCAATGGACGCTTAGGTTGTTTCCATGTCTTGGCTATTGTAAATAATGCTTCTATGAACATGGAGGTACATATATTTTTTTGCATTAGTGTCTTCATTTCCTTCAGATAAATACGCAGGGTGAAATTGCTGGATCATATGGTAGTTCTATTTTTAATTTTTGAGGAACCTCCATACTGTTTTCCATAGTGGCTGGACCAATTTATATTCCCACCAACAGTACACAAGTGTTCCCTTTTCTCCATGTCCTCACCAACACTTGTTATTTCTTGTCTTTTTTGATAACAGACATTTTAACAGTTGTGAGGTGATATCTCATTGTGGTTTTGATTTGAATTTCCCTGATGATTAGTGATATTGAGCACCTCTTCGTGTACCTGTTGGCCATTTGTATGTCATCTTTGGAAAAAAGTCTATTCAGATCCTCTGCCGACTTTTTAATCTATGTTGTCTTTTATATTTACCTATTAGTTAGTTGAATGTCCTTCAACACCTCAAACCACTAAGTCTCCCGGTCTTTGAAATTGGGCTCTGAGTGCATTTTGGGCACATTGTCAACACTCAGCCAGGCAGTTGACAACTCTGCCTTAGCTTTCACTTCCTGATTTAACAGATCCTCAAGGTCAATCTGAAGAGGTAGCTTACAGAATTCTCAGATATTTCTTGAGAATGCATGCGCACTGGTCATGGACACATTCTGATATATGCACGTGACCTTCTAGAGTCCCAGGAATATATCTAAGCTTTTCAAATTCTTCCTATGGCTATTTCATTCCTCAGCTTCTCCTTTTAAACCATTTGGTTAGTCTATTGTTTTCCCCAACTGTTTTCTACTGCCTCAGGTAGCCACAGTGTAGATCATTGCCTGTAATAGATTTTGATAACACCCCCATAGGGAAAGACTTTTGGGCAAGGATGGAGAAGGAGAAGGCTTTCCACACTTGGTGAACTCTGAGTCAGGTTAAATAGAGACAGTTTTGCAAATGGGGTCTTCCAATGAACCATCAGGAGGGTAAAATAATGACAATTCTTGGGACGAGGTTTTGGAAGAGCTCTGGACTTCTTATGGTTGCTCCCAGGCTGCTGGTTTTTACTGGGGATGTGGATGGTTGTTTTTTAACGCTACCACGAAGCTAAAGAGTGGAGAATGGACCCTGAGTATGTTGAAATGCCACCAAGCTCACTGTTCTTACCAAAATATAGCCTTTTCTCTCTTTCTCTCCCTTCTGTCCTTCCTTTCTTCCTTTTTCTTTGTTTCTTCCTTCTTTCCTTCCTTCTGTTCTCTTTTTCTTCTCTCTCTCTCTTTTTTAAATGAATGCTTCCTGGGTTGCTGCAAACTTTGATTAATTTCCAGCATTCTGAAAAAGTTGATTCTGATGTTTTTGCCAGTTACCTCATTGTTTTTACTGACATCCAGAGCTACTGGATTTTAAGGCACCAAGTGGACTTGTCTGATGAACTTACTGGCAGTGATCTGGGTGGATCAACACCAGAGAGGTTTTTCCACGTTTGCTCTGTTTGGATTCCAAGAACTTTCCACATGTATGAGACAGATTTGGAGATGCCCAATGTTGATTGAGATTGAATTTACTACTGGATGCATATTCTGGAGCCCTCAAAGTCAGATTTAATTGATTCAAAGAAATTAAAATCACTTGATATTTTTTGTACATTTGATTTTGAGACAGCAAATTAATATCTGTTACACTGGCCTTTAGCTGGTCTTTTTATGTCTTTTGTCTCTTTCTCTCCAAATCCATTTCACATCCTAATGATTGGTTATTCTTCTAAAAACTCCATTAAATTAGTGTCTTGAGACCCAGTTTCCAACATGGGGTGAGGGAGTTTCCCCACATCAACAAACAAACCTCAGACACCAGCAGGGTGTCCAAGAATTCAACTCAATTCTGGTAGTATCTGCTCAGAGACAGCATCAGATTCCACAGATTAGGAATTCAGTCTTACAAGACTGCTCCCTCACCCCCACTTCGGATGCTACTTGTAAGCCCAGGCTGTTATCTGTGCTTCTGACCAACATGCTACAGATTGGAGGTTCCAATGGCCTCTTCTTTGAATTTGATTAATTTGCTAGAGGAGCTCACAGAACTCAGAGAAACATTTTACTTACTAGATCACTGGTTTATTATAAAAGGATATAACTGAGGAACAGACAGATGGAAGAGATGCACAGGGCAAAGGATGTCGGAAGTGCGAGGAATTTCCATGCTCTCTTCCAGTGTGTCACTCAGCACCTCCATGTGTTCCCTAACCTGAAAGCTCTCTGAACTCTGTCCTTTGCGGTTTTTACAGAGGCTTCGTTACTTAGTCATGATTGACTAAATCATTGGCCATTGGCAATTGATTCAACCTCCAGCTCCTCTTCCCTCCTCAGATGTTAGGGGGTGAGACTGAAAGTTCCAATCCTCTAATCATCTGATTGGCTCCATTGGCAACCAGCCCCGTCCTTAAAGTACTTCCCAAAAGTCACCACATTAACATAACAAAGGATACCTTTATCACTCAACACTTAGGAAATTCCAACGGTTTTGGGAGCTATGAGCCCAGATCTGTGGACCAAGGCCAAATATATATGAGAAATATATTTTGATCATCTGAATAACCAAATATATATTCCTTATAAATTGCCACATTGCACCCACTGTCATTGTAACACTTCTCTGTGATTTCCCTGTTAGTTATGATAGTTTTCTTCTAACTGAGACCTGAGAGCTTCCCGTGTCCCAAGAGTGCCCCTCCCCACACACATCCACCACTCAAACAGGGATTTTATCCATTTTATATCCTGAGTTTCAAATGTGATAGTTGACTGCTAAAAAAAAGTTTAAAAAACATAACTCTATAGAATTTGTTCTTAAACAAGAATGAACTTGTGAACTTGGTACAAAGCCAAATTTCCTAGCTTCGGCCTCAGAGATTCTTATACACTAGGTTTATGTGGGTCCCAACTATTTTTAATGAAGCAGTTGGTTACTGTGATGCAGGTGGTCTTCAGTCATTTGGAAAAAGTAAAAGTGTCAATTTACCAGAGGATAAAAAAACTAGCATTCCAAATACCTCATAAATTGTCCAGGTTTACCTTTGCAACCTTGAAAGTATCAGCTCTTCCAAGATTGTCTGATGAATGTGCTCTGCTCATGCTGTGCCTTGGCCCATTTTTGCCTCCATCTGACATGCATTATCCTTTCTCTGCTTGACTTCATCTTACCCTTCCTTAAGCCCAGCTCACATTTCACCTTCTCCATTTTACCAACACTTACCTAACTTAATCTACAATGATCAGAAGGATGAATTGGACTAAATGCTACTGCTTTCCTAAATAATAGCAATAGTTGCTTAGTTTTAAATTTTCTGATTTCATGACCTAAGTGACCTATGACTGCTTTTGCCTCACTAATAGCTGAGAACTCTTGCTGGGCCTGTCACTTGGCCTAAGACTGCAAGGAGGGCAACATGGACATCAAGAGCCAGGTGAACAGTCCCTCTCAGGTGGCGGCATGGCAGAGCAGAGAGGCAAAAATCCAAACAGAAAACAACTAGATAGAAACCAAGAGTCATAGAGTAGAGCAAGTTCTGAGTAACAGGAAGGAGCCACGCCTGTGTCTGGACTACAAGCATCAGTTTTGCAAAGGTTGGCAGCACTGGGCATGTGTGGAGGTGCCATTAGAGGCAAAGCAACAGAGAGACACAATTATAAATGATAAATTAAATTTCCTTGTTCTTATTAAGAAGGATAATAAACCAAAAGACTAGTCTTAAAGTGCTACAAGTTGCTTTTCTTAGCTCACTGCTGCAGAGACGTCTCTGACCTCAGCTGCACTTCCCTGGTGTCCTCCTTCAGTCGTAATGCTCTGAGTTCCTCAAGGTACTAGAGGCTGGAGAGAAACCACAAGGAGCAATCTTGTGCTGTGTTGATGGCTACAGTTAGAGTCAAAATTAATGTTTATTTCTTCTATTTTAGGTCTGAATTACTGACAGCATGGAGTGTCACGAAGTATATTGTACTAACTGAACATTAAAAGATATTTAATGATGATTTTTGTCATTAATATACAGAACATCTTCATGTCAGAAAAGGAGAAGATCTGTTTTCCATCTCCTAAAAAACTGTTTTTGGTGTCATTTAAAATTATCTAGACATATAGAGACAAAATATTTAAAAATCCTAACTAGATATCAAAAGTGTTCATATATTTTTTTCTTAAATCACTTGATTCCACTTGATGATGCTTTTATATCATTTTCTTAGGTCAGTATATATGTCTATGTGTGCACATACAGATATATGTTTATTTGCCTGAAAGTATAAGCATAGTAAGACAAAATAGAGCATTACTGTGTGTGTCCTTTTTCTCTTGTACTCTCCATTTCAACCTTTACTTTTAGTCATATTCTTTCTTAATCTCCAATGTAGCTTGCGACAGTGTTTATATTTTAATGTCATTGAGATTAAATAATTGTAAAAATGGTGTGTATAAATTTAGTTAAATACCTTCAATAAATAAGAGACATGTATATAATGACTGAAGAAATTGTTATGGTAATTCAAGAACATTAAATATAAGTAACAGTAGATAGAAAGATCTTAGCTTAGCACAGATATGTTTAATATGTAATTAAAGGCCAGTATTACACAAACACAAACATAACACATAAACCAAGGGTGACAACTCCTTGGACTTTCAGAGAGTGATTTCAGGTGAAGACTGACAGACAGGTGGTTTACTTTTTCTGTTTCTTTTTGTTCCTTCCTTTGTTTGTTGAGCACACACTAGGAGCTAAGTAAACAACACAAGCAAAGTCTCCCTTCTCGTGGAGCTGCTTTTCTATTGGGGAAAGGCAACATGGAAATAAGTGGACAAGTGTTAAATATGATAACATTTCAAATGGCTTTCAGGGTTGTAAGGAAAATAAAGGTGGGTTGTGGAATACAGAGAGAGAACAACTGGAGAATGCAGTGTTTTAGGTATAATGATAGGAAAGGTGTCCTTGAGGAGGTGTATCTGCTCCAAACCATGACATACACAAAGCAGCCAGACCTGTGAAAATAGGAGGAAACCTGATCCAAGCAGAGGGAACACAAGAGTGAACAGCTAGGGGCAGGAGCAAGATTGGGCATTTGGGGAAGAAGAAGAAAACTAAGAAGCTGGGTTCTAGTGAAACAGACTGTAAAAGATAATGTAGGAAAGGTAGGCAGGGCTGGGTGGTATAGAGCTCTTGGTTCTGGTACGAGATTTGACACTATTTTAAAAGTCATGAGGGCGATGTTAAGATGGTGGCATAGGCAGACTCTGAAAGCGCCTTCTATGGACACAACAAATTTACAACGACTCTTGGAACAATTACCCCTGAGAAAGAGCTGAAAACTGCATAAAAAGAACCCCCACAACAAGGGACAGAGCTGACTGAGGGTGAAGAAGCAGAAATTCCTTCCTAGAGAGAAAAAAAGCCACCTTCAAGCCACAGCTATTCATGGATTTCTGGGAGCAATCCTAAGGTATGAAGTCTTCCCTGGAAGAGTGGGTGATCTGAGTGCAAGAGCGTTTCCACAATAAATAGCTTTGGACTCAGCACAGCAGAGACAAGTGTAATAACATCTGGCTTTGCTGGCTATTAACTACAATGGGGAATATCCCCAGAAAAGCTATCAGACATAAGGGGAAAAAAAGCCTGCTCTTAAAGGGCCCACACACAAACTTACCTGTCTGGAAAGCAATCTAAAATCATCAGAGAGATAGGTGCATGGTCCTTTGGTGAAAAGAGACTCACTGGATAGACTCTGGGTACATCCTGGTGAGAAGTGAGACCACTCCAGGGACTGAGACATTGGCAGCAGCCATTATTGTGACCTAGTACAGGCATGCTGACACAGATGCTGGCAGATACCATTTGAGATCTTCCACTGACCTGTTAGCCCAGCGTCTGCCCCACCCACTATAGAACTGATTTAATCCAGCTCAGTTAAGGTAGGCAGGCTGGCCTAGGGACTGGCCCCACCCAACAGCAAGCCTTCAGGCAAGATGTGGGCCCACATAGGCCTGGTGCCTAGAACCTCTGTGAGGAGGTCTGCCTCTGCAAGGCAGGGTGTGTGCAAAGAGCAGGCCTGCGTTGATGGAGTGTGTGGGACCTCAATGGGGTCTGCTTCAGTGGGTCAGGGAGCACGCACAGGACAGGACTGTGTTGATGGTGTGTGTGGCCCTGTGGGCAATGGGGCTTGTCAGCTGCAGAAGACTTGTGCTTTGCAAATAGTCACAGAGGAGATCAGCCCTACATTTGAGAGCCTGAAACAATTTGGTGCTCCCATGCCTGGGACCAGTCCCACTCAGTTGCAACCCTGAGAGAGCTGACAACAGTCTTGCAGGCTGGAGGCCTACAGCAATTGTAAGCCCCTGAGCCTAGCAACCAGCCATGCTAGAGGCCTACTCATTTAACAGAAAAACTGCAAAGGGAATGTGCTATTAGGCCTTGCAACCACGCATGCTAAGGCTCTCCATGCCTGATAAAGTGACTGAGGGTTCACAGCAGCCACACAGAGCTGAGCATTACAACCAGCCTCCGAGGGGGACAGCCTAGCGTCCCAGGGGGACAGCCTAGCTTCCCTGGGCACTTGCAGTAAGAGTACCCTACCACAACAGAAGGACACACATAGCCCACAGAGGGGACAACCCTGCAACATTGGGAACTGGTGATGAGAAGGAAGCACACTGCTACACCTCAAAAGACATCTCTTACAGACATCCATGTACAAGAAATGCAGAGAGCACCAAACAAGATAAATCCAAGGAGGGCCACATCAAGACACATTAGAATTGAAACATCAAGAATTAAAGATAAAGAGAGAATCCTAAAAGACACAAGAGGAAGGCAACAAGTTACACACAAAGGAAACTCTACAGTAAAAATAGCAGATTAGCCACCTATGAAGATAATACGAAGGTCAAAAGACAAAAGTACTAAAATTATCTATTGCCATGATAAGAGGGTAGTGGATACATGCACACACAAAAAGAGGTTAGATATGATATCAAAAACATAAAGTATGGGAGGACAGCAGTAATAGAGTAGAGGTTTTAGCAAGAGGTCAAACTAAAGAGACCATCAACTTAATATAGATTGCTACATATGTAGGTTATTATATATGAACCTCATGGTAACCACAACCAGAAACCTATATTAAATATCAAAAAAACTAAGAGAAAGGAACCCAAATATAACACTCAAGAAAACTATCAAACCACAACGGAAGAGAGCAAGAGAAGAAAGGAACAGAGAAGAACATTAAAACACCCAGAAGAAAGTAATAAAATGGCAATAAATACATTCTTTTCAATAGCTACTTCAAATGTCAATGGACTAAATGCTCCAATCAAAAGGCATACAGTGACCGATTGGATAAAAACAAGGCCCATGTGTATGCTGCATACAAGAGACAGACTTCAGACGCAAAGACACTCACAAACTGAAAGTAGAAGGATAGAAAAAGATACTCCATGCAAATGGCAAAGAAAAGAAAGCTGGGACAGCAACACTTATCTCAGACAAAATAGACTTTAAAACAAAAACTGTAACAGGAGACAAAGGTGGGCAATACATAATGATAAAGGGAACAATCCAACAAGAGGAAATAACACTTGTAAATATCTATGCACCTAACATAGGGGCACCTAAATATAGCAAGCAATTATTAACAGACATATAAGAAGAAATAGAGAAACAATAATAGTAGGGGACTTTAACGATGCACTTACCCCAATGGATAGATCATCCAAACAGAAGATAAATAAGGAAACATTGGCCTTAAATGACACATTAGACAAGATGGACTTAGTAGCTATTTACAGAACAGTCCATCCAAAAACTGCAGAATACACACTCGTTTCAAATGCCCATGGAACATTCTCCAGGACAGATCAAATATTAGGCCACAAAACAAGTCTCAAAAAATTTGACAAGGTTGAAACAATACCAAACATCCTTTCTGAGCACAACAGTATGAAACTAGAAAGCAATGACAGCAAGCAAACCAGAAAAGCCACAAATATGTAGTGCTTAAACAAAATACTACTGAACAACGATTGGGTCAATGAAGAAATGAAAGGAGAAATCAAAAAAATACCCAGAGACAAATGAAAATGAAAATACAACATGCTAACATCTATGGGATACAGCCAAAGAGGTTCTATGACAGAAGTTTATAGCACTTCAAGCCTACCTCAACAAACAAGAAGAATCTCAAATAAGTAATCTTATAATGCACGTAACAGAACTAGAAAAAGAAGAACAAACAAAGCCCAAAGTCAGCAGAAGGAGGGAAATAATAAAAATCAGAGCAGAAATAGAAACTAAAAAAAAAAAAAAGAAAAAAATCAATGAAACCAAGAGCTGGTTCTTTGAAAAGATAAACAAAATTGACAAACCTTTAGCTAGACCCACCAAGAAAAAAAGAGAGAAGGCTCAAATAAATAAAATCAGAAATAAAAGAGGCTAAATTACAACAGACACCTCAGAAATGCAAAGGATTATAAGAGAATACTATGAAAAGCTATATGCCAATAAATTGGGTAATCTAGAAGAAATGGATGAATTCTTAGAATCATACAACCTTCCAAGACTGAATCAAGAAGAGACAGAGAATTTGAATAGACGAATTTCCAGTAAGGAGATTAAAACAGTAATCGAAAACCTCCCCAAAAAACAAAAGTCTGGGAACAGATGGCTTTGCTGCTGAATTCTACCAAACATTCAAATAATACTTAGTACCTATCCTTCTCAAACTCTTCCAAAAAATTGAAGAGGAGGGGGAGCTTCCTAACTCCTTCTACAAAGCCAACATTATTCCAATACCAAAACCAGACCAGGACAACACAAAAAAAGAAAATTACAGGCCAATATCACTGATGAACATAGATGTAAAAATCTTCAACAAAATAACAGCAAATCGAATACAACAATACATTAAATGGGTAATACACCATGATCAAGTGGCATTTATTCCAGGGATGCAGGGATGGCTCCACATCTGCAAATCAATCAACATGATATACCACATGAACAAAATGAAGAACAAAAATCACATGATCAACTCAATAGATGCAGAGAAAGCATTTGGCAAGATATAGCATCCATTTATGGTAAAAACTCTGAATAGAATGGGAATAGAAGGAAAATACCTCAACACAATAAAGGCCATGCATGACAAACCCACAGCAAATATCATTCTCAGTGGAGAAAAACTGAAAGCTATCCCTCTAAGGACAGGAAGCAGACAAGGATGCCCACTTTCACCACTCTTATTTACCATAGTATTGGAAGTCTTAGTCAGAGCAATTAGACAAGAAAAAGAAATAAAAGGGATCCAAATTGGAAAGGAAGAAGTGAACTGTCACTGTTTGCAGATGACATGATTTTATACAGATAAAACTCCAAAGAATCCACTAAAAACCTTTTAGAAATAATAAATGAATAAAGACATGTTGTAGATATGAAATCAACATACAAAAATCACTTATGTTTCTGTACACCAACAATGAAATAGCAGAAAGAGAAATTAAGAATGCAATCTCATTTACAATTGCAACAAAAAAAATAAAATACCTAGGAATAAACTTACCCAAAGAAGTGAAAGATCTCTACACTGAAAACTATAGGAAAATATAGAAAGAAGTTGCAGAGGACATAAAGAAATGGAAAGATATTCCATGTTCATGGGTCAGAAGAATAAACATAGTTAAAATGTCCATACTATGTAAAGCAATCTACAGATTCAGTGTAATCTCAGTCAGAATCCTAATGACATTCTTCAGAGAAATGTAACAAAGATTCCTAAAATTTATATGGAACAAAAAAAGACCCTGAACAGCCAAATGAATCCTGAGAAAAAAGAACAAAGCTGGAGGTATCACACTCCCTGATTTCAAAATATACTACAAAGCTATAGTAATCAATACAGCATGGCATTGGCACAAAAACAGACAAACAGATCAGTGACATGGAATCCAAAGCCCAGAAATAAACCCACACATCTACGAACAGTTAATTTTGACAAAGGAGCCAAGAATATATAATTGAGAAAGTAAAGTCTCTTCAATAAATGGTGTTGGGAAAACTGAACAGCACATGCAAAAGAATGAAAGTCAACAATTATCTTGCACCATGCACAAAAATCAACTCAAAATGGATTAAAGGTTTGAATCAAGACCTGAAATAACTCCTAGGAGAAAATATAGGCAGTATCCTCTTTGACACTGGTCTTAGCAACATCTTTTCGAATAGCACGTCTACCTGGGCAACGGAAACAAAGGAAAAAGTGAACAGATGGGATTACATCAGAGTAAAATGCTCTGCAAAGCAAAGGAAACCATGAACAAAATGAAAAGACAACCCACCTAGTGGGAGAAGACATTTGAGAATCAATCGTCTGCCAGGGGGTTGATCTCCAAAATATATAAAGAACTCATACAACTCAATAAGAAAAAAAAACAACCTGATCAAAAAATGGGCAGATGATATGAATATACATTTTTCCAAAGAAGATATAAAGATGGCCAACAGACACATGAAATGATGTTCAACATTACTAATTATTAGGGAAATGCAGATCAAAACTACAATGAGGGGCTGGCCTGGTGGCATAGTTGTTAAGTTTGCGAACTCTGCTTTGGCAGCCCAGCGTTCACTGGTTCAGATCTTGGGGGCAGACCCATGCACTGCTTATCAAGCCATGTTGTGGTAGGTATCCTACGTGTAAAGTAGAGGAGGTGGGCAGAGATGTTAGCTCAGGGCCAGTCTTCCTCAACAAAAAGAGGAAGACTGTTGGCAGATGTTAGCTCAGTGCTAATGTTCCCCCCCAAAAAAACCTACCATGAGATATCACCTTACACCAGTCAGAATGGCTATAATTACCAAGACAAAAAGCAACAAATGTTGGACAGGATGTGGAGAAAAGGGAAAAGTCATACAATACTGGTGGGAATGCAAACTGGTTCAACCACCGTGGAAAACAGTATGGAGATTTCTCAAAAAATTAAAAATAGAATTACCATATAATCCAGCTATTCTTCTACTGAGTATTTATCCAAAGAACTTGAAATTAGTGATCAAAAGAGATTTATGCACCCCTATTTCTTTGCAGCATTATTCACAATAGCCAGCATGTGGAAGAATCCAAGTCCCCTACTAGGGATGAATGAACAAATAAGATGTGGTATATATATACAATGGAATACTACTCAGTCATAATAAATGATAAAAATCATCTCATTTACAACAACCTTGAGGGTATGATGTTAAGCGAAACAAGCCAGCTAGAGAAAGATAAATACTGCATGATTTCACTCATATGTGGAAGATAAAAATACATGGATAAAGAGAACAGATTAGTGGTTACCAGAGAGTAAGAGGGTTAGGGGTGGGCGAAAGGGATGATGGGTCACATCTGTATGATAATGGACAAAAATTAGACTACTGGGGGTGAGCACGATGAAGTATATTCAGAAATTGATAAATAATAATGTACACCCGAAATTAAACAATGTTATAAAACATTATGATCTCAATAAAGTTATTTGAAAAAAACGTAAAATTTAAATTAAAAAAAATCCTCAACAAAATACTAGCAAATTGAATACAATACGTTAAAAAGATCATGCATAATGATCAAGTGGGATTTATGCCAGGGATGCAGGGATGGTTCCACATCTGCAATCAATCAACGTGGTGCACCGCATTAACAAAAATGAAGAATGAAAAATCATGTTATGGGGTCTGGCTCCGTGGCCGAGTGGTTAAGTTTGTGCACTCCACTGCGGTGGCCCAGGGTTTGGATCCTGGGCGTGGACATGGCACCACTCATCAGGCCATGTTGAGGCGGCGTCCCATATCCCACAACTAGAAGGACCTGCAACTAAGATATACAACTGTGTACAGGGTGGGGTTGGGGAAATAAAGCAGAAAAAAAAAAAAAGATTGGCAACAGTTGTTAGCCCAGGTGCCAATCTTTAAAAAAAAAAAAGAAAAAATAAGAAAAATCATGTGATCATCTCAATAGATATAGAGAAAGCATTTAAGAAGATACAGCATCCATTTATGATAAGAAACTCTAAATAAAATGGGTATAGAAGGAAACACCTCAACAAAATAAAGGCCGTGTAACAAACCCACAAGTAATATCATTCTCAATGTAAAAAACTTAAAGCTATCCCTCTAAGAACAGAAACTAGACAAGCATGCCCACTTTCACCACTCTTATTTGACATAGTATTGGAAGTCCTAGCCAGAGCAATCAGGCAAGAAAAAGAAATAAAAGGAATCCAAACTGTAAAGGAAGAAGTGAAACTGTCACTATTTGCAGATAATATTATTTTATATATAGAAAACCCTAAATAATCCACCAAGAAACTTTTAGAAATAATAAACGAATAAAGTCAAGTTGCAGATACAAAATCAACATACAAAAATCAGTTGCATTTCTATATACTAAGAACGACGTAACAGAAAGAGAAATTAAGAATACAATCCTATTTACAATTGCAACAAAAAGAATAAAATACCTAGGAATAAACTTAACCAAAGAGGTGAAAGACCTCTACACTGAAAACTATAAAGCATTGTTGAGAGAAATGGAATACAAGAAGAAATGGAAAGATACTCCATGCTCTTGGAGTGGAAGAATTAACATAGCTAAAATGTCCGTACTTCCCAAAGCAATCTGTAGATTTAATGCAATCCCTACGAAAGTTCCAATGACATTTTTCACAGAAATAGAACAAAGAATCCTAGAATTTATATGGAATGACAAAAGATGCCAAAAGGCCAAAGGAATCTTGAGAAAAAAGAACAAAGCTGGAGGTATCACACTCCCTGATTTCAAAATATACTATAATGCTATAGTAACCAAAACAGCGTTGTACTGGCACAAAAACACACAGATCAATGGAACAGAATGGAGAGTCCAGAAATAAACCCACACATATATTGGACAGCTAATTTTTGACAAGAGAGCCAAGAACATATATGGAGAAAGGAAAGTTTCTTCAATAAATGGTGTTGGGAAAACTGGACAGCCACATGCAAAAGAATAAAAGTAGACCATTATCTTACCCCATACACAAAAATTACCTCAAATGGATTAAAGACTTGAATGAAAGACCTCGAACCATTTAACTTCAAGAAGAAAACAGAGACAATACACTCTTCAACATTGATCTTAGCAGCATATTTTCAAGTACCATGTCTGACTGGGCAAGGGAAACAAAAGAAAAATGAACAAATGGGACTATATCAAACTAAAAAGCTTCTGCACAGCAAAGGAAACCATCAACAAAACAAGAAGACAACCTGACAATTGGGAGAAGATATTTGCAAACCATATATCAGATAAGGGGTTAATATCCAAAATATACAAAGAACTCATACATGTCAACAACAAAAAAGCCAACAACCCAATTAAAAAATGGGCAAAAGGTCTGAACAGACATTCCTCCAAAGAAGATATAGAGATGGCTGACAGGCACATGAAAAGATGTTCAATGTCATTAGCTATCAGGGAAATGCAAATCAAACTACGATGAGATATCACCCCACTCCAGTCAGAATGGCTATAATTAACAATACAGGAAACAACAAGTGTTGGAGAGGATGTGGAGAGAGGGGAACCCTCATACAATGCTGGTGGGAGTGCAAACTGGTACAGCCACCATGGAAAACAGTATGGTGATTCCTCCAAAAATTGAGAATAGAACTACCATAAGATTTAGTTATTCTACTGCTGGGTATTTATCCAAAGAACATGAAAACATGGATGCATAAAGACATATGCACCCTTTTGTTCATTGCAGCATTATTCACAATAGCCACGACTTAGAAGCAACCTAGGTGCCCATCAAAGGATGAATGGATAAAGAAGATGTGGTATATATGCACAATGGAATACTTCTTAGCCATGAAAAAGGATGAAATCTTGTCATTTGTGACAATGTGGATGGACTTTGAGGGTACTGTGCTAAGAAAAATAAGTCAGAGGGAGAAATTCAAATACTGTATGATCTCACTCATAAATAGAAGATAAAAACAATAACAAATGAACACATAGAGACAGAAGTTGGATTGGCAGTTACCAGAAGGGAAGCGGGGGGAGGGAGAAGGGCAAAAGGGTTTATTAGGCACATGTGTGTGGTGATGGATTGTAATTAGTCTTTGGATGGTTAACATGATGTAATCTACACAGAAACAGAAATATAATGGTGTATACCTGAAATTTATGTAACTTTAGAAACCAATGTTAGTGCAATAAAAAAAATAAATTCAAATAAATAAAAGTCATGAGAAGCAATAGGAAGATTTTAGGCAGGGGAGTAAAATAATCTGATGATGAACCATGTGGGTTAAAGAGCAGGCAGAGGACCATCTGGTTTGGCTTTAATAGATGTATCAGATCAGTAGACCTAAATTCTCTTCCTCTTTATCTTGTTTTAACTGCATCCAGAGCCAAGCAGGGGATTCTGGACAGGCTAACCTCTTTTGAAGAACTAATGACTTAAAGGAATCTGTTTCTTTTGGAGAGTATTGAAAACCATAAAATGTTTGAATATTGGTAGATTGTCCGTGAAAGAATGATTGCCAAAGGGATTTTAAAATCCATATCAGGAACAAAATGTTCCTGGAGCCATGGAATGAAGAGTAGGAAAAGTACAACCTCTCTCTCAATGCTTCCTACATTCTCTTTTTTTTAAGTTGATATATTGTTTAATCAATAGAATTTGTATCATTGTTGAAAAAAGACATTTAATAATAAATACCTCTTCTCAAATAGTAGTCATGTATTTTATAACAAAAGCCAAACAAATGGTTGAAATCTAAACTAAGTTATATTTCTAGCTCTCAATTTTCTTCTCTTTCAATAGATAACAATTCTCTTCTTTTGCTAGTGGTTCAAAAGGAGGCAATTGATAGGGCAGACAATCAATTTCACTTTATTTTGGAAGGAACAAAATTTAGATTAAAGTGTTATTTATTACTGTTGTGTTACTATTCCCTAGAGCCAAAAATATCATTCATAAAGATGACTATATAAACACTTTTGAGTATTTCCAAATAATTAGGTAATGGTTTTCAGAATATCATCAAATCAGTTAAATACCACTATAAATAATGAAAATGCTTGTGGAATTCTTTACCTAAGTATAAAGGGCTTGGCTTTTAAAAGATAAATTTAATCAGATTGCCTACAACACCTTAACAACCAATATCTGCAACTTCTCCTGATTAATTTCAAAGAAAAAGAAATTGTGCTCACATATTTTATTTTTTAGATTAATGGTTTCATTATTTTATGGAAGTTACACATGTTTGTGATAAATATTTAAGAAGTAAAAATAAAATTTTTTAAAAATCACTCCATATCTCATCGTTTAGAAGTAAAAATGAAAGATATGAGATTTCAACCAAAATCTCTCTTTCCTCTCTCTTTCCCTCTCTCTCTCTCTCACTATATGTATATATAGTGTATATAGTGTATATGTGTGTATATATATAGTATATATATGTGTATATATATATGCCATATATATAGTAAAAGAAACAATAGGCCATATATAATATATATTTTAAGGAAAACAGAATCACAAGATACATTGTATTAATTTTAAAAATATGTAATTTTTCTTGAATTTAACCAAAGAAAAGTTAATAAAGAAATTGCTAAACTTCCACCATCAGGAAAATTGATAAATCCTAGAAGATTATTTTAAGCTAATTGAAAAGATTATGAAAAAGTTAAAAGTTGATGAGTCTTTTTAAGTCACATATTTTAACAAAAGACAGAATCAGTTGACCACCCTGCTAAAAAGATGAGGAAATACCTCATTTAAGCTTCCCCAATTCACCCACCCACCTCTCCTATTCTAACTTTGATATATTTTAAGTTTTACATTCTTTTGTGTATCCATAATTTCCACAATTGTTTAGCTTTGTACTAATCAAAAACACATTATGAATCCATTTGGTGCCATCATCCATTTACCCAACATTATTAGTGGAACTCCTCCTATGTACTGTGCGCTGAGGATACACAGTGGACAACACAGCCTGTGCTCCTGCCCTGGTGCGGCGGCTCACAATCCATGGTGGACAGGCGAATTTTACATTGTGGTGCTTGTTGTCAGGGGAGGAAGCAGGGCAATGGGTTAAGGTAACTGCAAGCCACTTTAAGTGTGATGGCTGGGTAGAGCCTCCTTGGAGAGGACATCTGAGTTGAGATAGTAATGACAAAAGGAGCCAGTTATGTGGAATTGGTCGGAAAGCATTCCAGGTGAAAGAAATAGAAGAAAAGCAAGTGCACAGACTCTATGGTAGGAAAAAAAAACTTTTCTGAAGATTTGGAAGGATGGAGAGAAGGCCTTTTTCCCCTGAACAGTAGTGAATGTGGGTAGCGGTAGTTAGGAGATGGTTCAGAGTGGCGGGAGTGTAGACATGTAGGGCCTGATAAGACCACATAAGAGATTTGGGGTTTTTCTAATCACAGTGGGAAGTCCACTTTCTACTCTAGATACTGCCCCTTTTGTCTATGCCTCATCATGACAAAGTTCTTAAAAGGGTTGTCCCCAGTTTCTCACCTAATATTATTTCCTTCATCTACCCCTCTCAGACTTCTGTCATCATTGCTCTAAGACTTTCTTGACAAAGCTCTCACTTAAATGTAGAATCTAAAAAGGAAATAGAAAGTAGAGTGGTGGTAACAGGGGCTGGGAGATACGGGATGTGGGGAGATGTTGGCGAAAGGGTACAAACTTGCAGTTAGATCATAAATAAGTTCTGGGGATCTAATGTACAGCATGGTGACTGTAGTTAACAGCACTGCATTACCTACTGGAAAGTTGCTGGGAGACTGGATCTTAAATGTTCTCACCACAAAAGATAAATGGTAATTATGTGACATAATGGAAATGTCAGCTAATGCTATGGTGGTAGTCATATTGAAATACATATATCTAAGCAGCAGGTTGTACACTTAAGCTTGTACAATGTTATATGTCAATTACATCTGAATAAAAATTAAAAAGAAACTAGGCAGCCAACTTATGAAAACAAAACAAAAGTAGTAATGGCAATAAGATTGCTTCATCGAGTAGCTTTCTCGCTCTTTCAGTAGCATTTGATCGGCTGGCCACTTCCTCTGTTTCCATTGGTTAATATACATGATGGTTTTCCTGTTGTCTTACTGAGGACTCCTTTTCAGTCTCCTTCTTTTGTCTATTTACACACAGTCCCTGTGTGATTGCACACAGTCTCATGACTTTTATTATCATCTATGTTACAACTCCCAAATCTCATTGTCCTGGCCTTCCCCTGGACTTGTTTCATGTATCGACTGCCCATTTGATGTCTCCACTTGGATGTTTGGTATGTATCTCGAATGTAACGTCACCAAAATCAAACTAATGTTTCCCCATCTCAGTCAATGGAGACCTTGTCCACTCAATTGCTCAAATAAAACATCTCAGCATTCTTCATTATTCCATTTCCCTTACATTCCAATACAATGAATTCTTTAGCAAGTACCGTCACTTTATGTCTAAAATACACCTCCAATCAGAACAATTTTGATGACCAGCCTCAATTTTATTTTCATGTGCAGCTCAGAGATTATAGAAACTATATGAGCTTAAACAGTTCTTAGAGCAAGAATAAAAGTCTGGAAATAAATATTATTTCCTATAATCATTTGGAATTACATTTAGTTACCTGTAACAGCCAATTATAGTGCCTTTAACAATTTGAGGGTTCATTCTCTTGTGAAAAAAAAATCTAAAAGTAGGCTTTCTAGGGCTTTCCTGAAGCCATCAATGTCTCTGGCTCCTCAGACATCTTGCCTTGCCATTCTTTAATGTGTTTCATCTTTGAGGTTGCCTCGTGATTCCAAGATAGCTGCTGAAACTCCAGCCATCTTGTTCACTTTCCAGGAAGGAATTAGGGGAAGAGTAGAGGACAAAGCGGCACTTCTACTAGTTGAATAAGCCTTTTGGAAATCTCTTTAAAGAGTTCAGAAGCCTTATCTAGTGACTTCCACTTTGCTATTATCAATCACAATGAAATGCAAGGGAGCTAACTGTCACCTTGAATGAAAACATGCTTGTGTTACTAAAGAAGATAAGAAGAGTGAATATTGAGTAAGCTAATAACAGTCTCTACAGTTTCTATCCCTTTTCTTTCCACAAAACATGTCTTTTCCTCCATTTAATATCTAAAAACAACTTTCCAGGAAAAATATTTTAAAACAAAAAATATTGCTTTAAAAATTAAAAATCATTATTGATTAGTCACTTAATTCCATTTATTTTCTAATTAATGTAATAACATCATAAAAATGTATCTCTGAAGGAATATTAAATTTACTATTCTAATATGAACTTTTCAAAGTGTAGTGCAGACGAATGCCGGTTCATAGACTGCTTGTTTTGGCAAATTAAGTATAAAAGTTGAGTGTTTAGATACTTTTATAGCAATTTGATAGATTAATTATATGCCTGATCATTTAATAATTTTTCAAAAATGGCTTATAATTTTTTTCAGTTATTTAGAAATTTACTTTTATTATATTTCATCAAATTATCAATTTATGACATATAGGAAATTTAAAAATGAATAGAAATGTGAAACTGTCACTCTGTGCAGAAGACATGATTTTATATATAAAAAACTCTAAAGAATCCACTAAAAAACTTTTAGAAACAATAAATGAATACAGTCAAGTGGCAGGATACAAAATCAACATACAAAAATCAGTTGCGTTTCTATACACTAACAATGAAGGAACAGAAAGAGAAATTAAGAATACAATCCCATTTATAATTGCAACAAAAAGAATAAAATAGCAAGGAATAAATTTAACCAAAGAAGTGAAAGATCTGTACACTGAAAACTATGAAACGTTGTTCAAAAAAATCAAAGAAGACACAAAGAAATGGAAAGATATTCCGTGCTCTTGGATTGAAAGAATTAACAGAGTTAAAATGTCCATATTTCCTAAAGCAATCTACAGATTCAACGCAATCCCCATCAAAGTTCCAACAACACTTTTCACTGAAATAGAACAAAGAATCCTAAAATTTATATGGAACAACAAAGGACCCTGAATAGCCAGAGGATTCCTGAGAAAAAAGAACAAAGCTGGAGGTATCACACTCCCTGATTTCAAAATATACTATAACACTATAGTAACCAAAACAGCGTTGTACTGGCACAAAAACAGACACACAGATCAATAGAACAGAATCGAGAGCCCAGAAATAAGCCCACACATTTATAGACAGCTAATATTTGACAAGGGAGCCAAGAGCATACAGTGGAGAAAGGAGAGTCTCTTCAATAAATGGAGTTGGGAAAGCTGGACAGCCACATGCAAAAGAATGAAAGTAGACCATTCCCTTACACCATGCACAAAAATCAACTCAAAATGGATTAAAGACTTGAACGTAAGACCCGAAATCATGAAACTTCTAGAAGAAAACATAGGCAGTATGCTCTTTGACATCGGTCTGACTAGCATATTTTCAAGTACCATGTCTGACTGGGCAAGGGAAACAAAAGAAAAATGAACAAATGGGACTATATCAAACTAAAAATCTTCTGCACAGCAAAGGAAACAACAAACCAAGAAGACAACCTGACAATTGGGAGAAGATATTTGCAAACCATTTATCAGATAAGGGGTTAATATCCAAAATATACAAAGAACTCATACATGGCAACAACAAAAAAACCAACAGCCCAATTGAAAAATGGGAAAAAAATCTGAACAGAGATTTCGCCAAAGAAGATATATGGATGGCCAACAGGCATATGAAAAGATGCTCAACATCATTAGCTATCAGGGAAATGCAAATCAAAACTACAATGAGGTATCACCTCACTCCGGTCAGAATGGCTATAATTAACGAGATAGGAAACAACAAATGTTGGAGAGGGTGTGGAGGGAAGGGAACCCTTGTACACTGTTGGTGGGAGTGCAAACTGGTGCAGCCACTGTAGAAAACAGTATGGAGTATCCTCAGAAAATTAAGACTAGATCTTTCATATGATCCAGTTATCCCACTGCTGGGTATTTATCCGAAGAACTTGAAAATGCAAAGGCATAAAGATACATGCACCCCTATGTTCATTGCAGCATTATACACAATAGCCAAGACTTGGAAGCAACCTAGGTGGCCATCAAGGGACGAATAGATAAAGAAGACGTGGTATACATACACAATGGAATACCACTCAGCCATAAGAAATGATGAAATCTGGCCATTTGTGACAACATGGGTGGTCCTTGAGAGTATTATGCTAAGTGAAATAAGTCAGAGGGAGAAAGTCAAACACCGTATGATCTCACTCATAACTGGAAGATAAAAACAATAACAAACAAACACATAGCAACAGAGAATGGATTGGTGGTTACCATAGGGGAAGGGGGGTAGGGCAAAAGTGGTGATTAGGCTCACATGTGAGGGGATGGACTATAGTTAGTTTTTGGGTAGTGAACATGATGTAATCTACACAGAATTTGAAATATATTACAGTGTACATCTGAAAGCTATATGATGTTATAATGTTATAACCCATTGTTACTGCAATTAGAAAAATTAAAAAATTAAAAGAAAAAGAGGTAAAAGAGCATAGTGGGAATTGGAGTACAAGTGAGAACTCGGTGTCAAGGGCAAAAATCAAAAGTTCTTGTGATACAGGAATAAGATCACAGGCTAAATATGGAAACCAGAGCTCCTTAAAACTCTGGCAACTGGGGGCCAGCCCTGTGGCCAAGCCTTTAAGTTCACGTGCTCCGCTTCAGTGGCCCAGGGTCTCACAGGTTTGGATCCTGGGCACGGATCTAGGACCGCTCATCAAGCCATGCTGAGGCGGCATCCCACGTGCCACAACTAGAAGGACCTACAAACTATATACTGGGGGTCTTTGGGGAGAAGAAGGAAAAATTTAAAAAAAGAAAAAAAAAGAAAAGAAATGAATATATTCACAGATAGTCTGTCATTTTCAGTCTTTGGCCTAGAGAGGTAAAGTTTATAAGACTGACAGATAACCCTATAATTACTATTCAATAATTATAGAACACATTTTACTGTACTGGAGTCACTGTTTAGTAACAAGGTTAAGTTATAAATTCAAAATTCTAAGTACTAACCACAATATCTAAGCATTGCAACTTAGTAGCTTGGCAAGAGTTTCAGCGCACTTGACTTCACTATTTATTGATTCAACTGTAGTGGAAAGGCCTAAACTCAGGGCTGCTGTAGAATTGACATTTTGCCCGGATGGGGGTAGAGGGACTTGGGCTAGGTAATTTTGCTCTAAAATTCTTGAACAAAATTACATTAATATGTAAATTCAAGAATATGTGGTTAATTTATTCCACAAAAATATTAACCTACAAGAGAAAATATAATTTTTACTGTTATTCACTGCTTTCTTACACGTCCATTGAAGTCAGTCAATACAGACATGGCAGGTCTTCAAAAAGTACTAAATAGTAACCTGAAATTGACCTTTAAGGGATTAATAACATAATTATAAAGTCAAGAACATTTGACTGTCCAAGTTTAAAATTTGGTCATCTAGGAATGGGAAATACAATTATTAATCATTCTCTAATCTGTCTAATTTGCTTTAAACTATTTTATGAACCCAGCAATATCTTTTAACTCTTCTGTCTACTCTGTTCCAGCACTTCCAGATGGTAGCATGTTGGGTTAGACACATTATTTATAACAAAAATCTCTGCTTGAGTTGAGGGTTATTTGTGCTCTGAGACTAATACACAGAATCACAAGCCTTTCCACCTACTTTTTAATTGGTTGCACAGCATTTGTTTACTTGTCAACAGAAGCTCTAGTGTCCTTGACAAACGTAAGAAATATGCTTCTCAGAAGTCAGAAAACAAACATGAGGCAGCCCAGTTATGTTCTGAGCAGTCTACTCAGAAAACAGAGGCAGGGGCAGCAAGTAGGAAGCCACTCTAGACTCAGGGCAGGAAGATGAGCAGCAGAAGAAACTGCACAAAGGCACAGACAACCCATCCATTACTGAACATGCTGAGAATTACAGTAGAATAGAATTTAAAAAGTCAAAGACAGAATCAGACATGGGTGGTGGAAGAGAAGTCAATAACAGAACCTAAGAGAAAGTAATTTTACTTACCACAGTGCAAATTCACTGAGGTCAAAGGCAATATCAATTCACTTTTACATTCATAGTAAAAGTTATCATCAATGTGTGGAATGAATGAGTAAATGACTTATGTTGGCCTCAGTGAAGGTAAATACAAAGAAACTGTACAGTCCAAATCAGATAAAGTGAATTTATGAATAAATTGGAAGACATAGATGTAATTTCAACATATGAGAACATAAGAAGAAATGGAGAGTGAGGGTGCCAGGAAGAGGTGGAGGCAGAGATGAAGACAGGTAAGTGTGTGTATCCGTGTAAGAGTGTTTAAATGTCTTCATGGAAACAGGGCAGAGGAAAGATTGAAAACATAGATAGGGTGGGGTAACCAAAGAGTAAGGATACAAATTTCACAAAATTTATCCTCTCTGTTTCCTTTTCAAATTAGAACAAAGAGAATAATAATAAAAAATAATAAAACAGCTTGAAATTATATCATCCAACGCTATATACAGAAATAATTAAAATGTATATATTCCAATTTAATTGGTTACTTGATGTTGTAAAATAGATGATGTTTTATTAAGACAAGGGAATAAGTGAATTGTTCTATCTAGAGAGAGATACTTATTTGCAATACTTTAATCAATAATCATGTCCTTCTGAGTTTTCCAACCAAACACCTTGAAATCCTGAACAACAATTTGCAATCAGTTATCAGAATACACTTCGTATAGGTATGTTTCTGTAAGTATCATTAAACTCAATTATATTCAGTTTAGTTTTCTAACTTTCTGTCTTTATTAATGAGTAAAGGACAAAGTGACTAGATCTTTTTAAGGATGAAGGTAGGTACACGTGTAATGTTGTACCTCAGATATAAACATGGAGTTCTCAGTATCAGTGAAGGCTGGTTCAGTAATTAAGCGTCGCTCATTTTGTCTCACCTGAAGTGTTGTTTGAATATTCATTACTGCTTGAAGAAGATCTACTGTGTCCCTTTACTCGCCTACTTCAGGGATACCAAAATGCCATCAGGGCAGGCCCGTGTCCCAGCAGATAAAATTTACCAACACGCAGGACTTATGTCTGATGTTCATAATTTAAGATAACTCTGGGTAAACATCCACTTAGAGTATATGACCTGCCCAACTGACAGTTTGCTGACCGATGACTCTTGTTTTTATAACCAATAATTCTTCCACATCTCCTTCTCAAATCTCTGACAACTCCAATCTATATTCAACCTCATTTTCCTGAGACATAGACCCATAGTAACTGTGGGACGTCTGAGTTCCCTCTTCAAAGGGAAGCCTTGTCAAAGAGAATTTTACTGCATCCCAGCACAAGAAAATACCCAACTGTGTTTTATCCCCTCTTCAACTCATACTACTACTAAAATGGTTCTAGCTACTACTGTTACCACGACCTAACACTGCTACTTCTACTACTGGCCACTGCCACCTAGTACTGTTACTCCCTTCTGCTGCTGCCATCACTCCCACTGACTCTACTGACTTACCAACTCTCTATTGTGAGCCAGATATCGTGCTAAACACTTTGCCCATGACTGTACTGTAAGACAGATATTTTATTCATTTATATTTTATAGATGATATCATCAAAGCTAAAACAGGTTATGCAATTGCTAGTAAATGTTAGAGTCTGGATTCAAACCCAAGCCACCTAAGCTCCAAACCCTGGGTTGTTTCTATTCTACCAAGAACAGAATGACTAGATTTACCCAGGACATTGCCAAGAAACCAAGATCCCTGAATTCAGAATCTGGAAACATGTAAGTGTACATGCTGGGACTGACGTGGCTAGTTGGAAGGCAAGAAGGTGTGACTCAGCACAGGACATTCTATTCTTCCTACACTCTGGATTGCCTGTGGGTCATTTAGAACGAGAAGCTCAGTTTGGGTACCAGGCGTTAGGTACATACTGCTCTTTAAGTAGATGTCAAGAGATGGAACAGTTCACTGAGGCTCACTAAGACTCATCACCATCCATGGAGATTTACCTTAGTTTAACAAAGATAAGGCTAAACTGAAGTTCCAAAGGACATTAATTCATGAGAAGAGGTTCCTACCTTGAGTCTACTTTATTTACCTACTTCAGAATTGCAAGCGTTCGAAGCTAACTGTATTCACCCATTCTATATGAATCTGTGAAGCCCTGCTTCATAAAGAATAACTTGGTTTATGGTCTGAGAATCATAGAGATGGAAAGAAAGAGATAGGTTAGAATCTCATATTTCTAACTTCAGCCAACACCGTCCTTCTTGCTAAAGAAAAGGAAGGTAACAGCAAAATTAGAAAGTGCACAGTGAAAGACTTTAAAAGATATTCCTTTCTGGCTTAAAAATGAAATGAAATGAGGTGAGCATTTATTTGTTGTAGGCAATAATATATATAGTAGGCATTTAATAAATATTTGGTGAATAATTTTTCATTTGCAAAGATATTTTATCTCTTGAGCAAATGACAAAGTTTGTATTAATATTTTTAGAGCTCTCATATTCAATCTTTTGATTTTTAGACTATAGTTTATAACTTTAAAATTCGCCATGTGGTAATTTATTCCCAAAAGCTTTTGGAATAATTTACTGAATGCAAATACTTTTATTACTATATTTTAGGAATTTATTGTTTAGCAACATGAATTCATTTTTTAAAAATTTATGTAAGATGTAATAGCATAACACAAGTAATAAAATTTATGTAAAATGTTATAGTACAAAACAAACAATATTTGCAAGAAGTAGAAATCACTTTTTAAAAGAAGAGATAAACGGCGTTTTAAAGTTTACGGAAATCTTTATTTGAATCTCAGAGGTTATACCACTATGTAATTCAATAAAAAAGGAAATGAACACTTAAAAAATAAGCAGGAAAATGGTATACACATAAATGAATGCATGAATTGATGTACAATTTCCTATATTCTTGACAGACCACAATAACCTCCAGTGTTATCTTCCAGAAATATGTGGATGTGATTACAAACATTATTATTTCTTTTGGGGGAAGATTGTATTTTTGTTGAAAATGAAGTCACTCTAGCATCTCCCTGCTCTCCATGTCCTACCCTACTGCCTTTCCAATTGCTGTTCGGCTCCTGCTGTTGCTGTCAAAGGTGATTCTGTAGGAAATACTTGGAACTTCTAGAGAATTTCAGGGTTCTAAAGGTTAGTTGAGGATAGGCTTTGAAAAGCGCAACAGTTCTAGGAAACTCACACTGGGCAGTCTTCAAGGCACAACCAGGGGGCCTGAATGGTGCCAGCTCACCACTCCATAAGTGTGTTTTTTCTAAAGCCTGAATATATTCCCTTCAGTTTACATGATTGCTTAAAATTCCACCCATTCATTTGAGTTATAAGTACAAATACTTCTGGGAAATGTATAGGGTGTTAGGGAAATTAGCTCTATCTGATTTTTTGCTAGGAGCTAAAATCAAATTGCACTCAAGGAATGGGAGTGTATAAAGGGAGCAATTCTGGAGCACAGGGCAGTGGCACTAGGTCGGGTTCCCTTGAGCAAGAAGCTGTGGAGCACCAGAATGGAATGCTTTAAGGTTCTGCAGAAAGGAAGGTGAAGGAGCACCTATGGGAAGTTTAAAAGGGATCCATCCTGAGCCTGGGAAGCAATGACAGAAGCAGAAGCCCCGTTGTCAAGTTTCAGGGAGGAGTAAGGACAGAAGCAGTTAGGCCGCCAGTGATGTCCAGGGAATTTGTGAAGAAAGAAAATACATTGCAAGGTAGTTGAAAATGGTAGTAAAATGAAACTTTGTTTGTTTTTCCTTACTCCTGAATTATTCGCTCCCTGCTCTCAGGAATTAAACACAACACAGTAATGTTCTTATTGTATTTCAGCTGTTTTAATGCTTAAAAAAAGTATTTTGTTGAGGAGCCTAGGAACCTAACTGTTATTGTGTGTGCATTATAAATCCCAAACAACATACTCTTCAGTGTTTCCAACAGAAAACGCCTTAGAATGGCAAATATGGTACTTCATTATCTACTCGTGTTTTAGGATAAATCTACATTCTCTCATTGTCATAAATCAGATCAAATGTTTGCGGTTCTGGGAACATGTAGGAAAGTATCATGCCTTTGGGCATCTGCTCCAATCCCCCACCCTCTGCCTCCACTCCCATCCATACTCTCCACACAGTTTGGGATGAATTTCCTAGACTAGAGGATTGGGAAACATGGGCCCATTTTGGACAACAGCCTATTTTTCAGCTTTTTATGACTTCCCAGGAAGAGCTGGCTATTCTCTCCATTACTCCCCAGAAGTCCTGTTTCTTCTCTTGTGGTATCTAAAATATTTCATTACC
This sequence comes from Equus przewalskii, assembly GCF_037783145.1. NCBI lineage: Eukaryota > Metazoa > Chordata > Mammalia > Perissodactyla > Equidae > Equus > Equus przewalskii. The sequence continues at coordinate 29,124,755 of NC_091839.1, read as the reverse complement.
CTTCCTTGTTTTCATATTGTTATTCTATTAGAGAGTAAATCCCTTAGAACCAAGAACTGTGGTGTGTTTGCCTTTGCATTCTCAGGGCCTATCAAAGTAAGTCTTCCCCCTAAAATGGATGAATGAGTGAAGGAATGCATGGATCCATGAATTAACGAAGTGTCTGGCCTGCAATTACCCTTTGGGGTGTAACTATTCGTAACTGGAGCGGCCTACCTGCCAGGAATTACTCAGAGCTATGGCTTTGGCTCCCTGTGCTGGTTTCCTTTTCTCATGGATCAAGATAACTTGAAACAGCCAGATGTGAAGATTGTGGGCAGTCTAAGGGGGAAATTAAATCTTTTTATTTCTGAATTCTTGTGATGACTCAAGAAATTCCAGCTACCATGTAAACATTCATAAACTGATTTCTGGACTAGCAAACAGTAAATAAGACCTTGTTTATCCTGGCTACATGATTACACATATAGAAAACAAAGAAAGGGGAGGGGTCCTAAGCCAGGAATGATGGTTAGAGATAAATGAAGATGATGTACTTCCAATAAAACAACTTAGGAACCTGCTAGAGATTTTGGAACAAAATAAAAATTAGAACTTGCCTCTGGATTGCTATTAGGCACATTAGATTCTCTAGATGATTTGAAAACTTCCAGTGAAAAGCAGCTCAGAATTTATGCAATGTACTCCTCTTCAGAACTGTTGTTTTTGCAGAATTAAAGGAGAAATTTAACCTTAACTGCATTCCTGGAGGCCATGCCTAATCTAATTTATTCCCAGTGGAGCTGCACAAGGAAAAGTTGGTGGAGTCTGCTGGCCAGGTCTGCCACCACAGTACTTTCTTCAGAAAGCCTTGCCATCTGGAAAAAGTGTGATTTAGCTTCACTAGCACAAATACATCATATGTAGGAAATAGAAGGACAATGATATTAACTGAACAAGCTTCAAAATAAATACAGTATATTTGTACAGGAATGCTAACTAGTTGCTGAAAAGCAAATAGGTCTGAATGGCTTTCATTTTTACGGTTTGGACACTCCATTTCAGTCTGTTCTTATTTTGGGAGTAGCATTTACCTATTTTTCAATGTAGTAGTCCACAGGAAAAGAATAGGCAAATGTAGAATGTAAAAGAACATATCTGGAGGAAGAGAATCCTGAAATATGGAAATTCTAGAATTGAAAGATTGATGTTTTTGAAGAACTGTTCCTATGAGAATTCTTCCACAAGCAACTGAAAAATAGCGATAACAAGCTCAGCGCTGGCGCTGAGAGTGAAATGCTGACCTTGTATGGCATCAGAACAGCAGGTGTCAGTGGCACTACAAATACCCTGAAAAGTTGATCACTATCAGTTGTGGAACTAAAATTTTTATGAGGTGACACCTCAGACAATTAGTTTTCATGTTCATTTTGCGTAGATCCTTTAGCCCCTCCGGAAAAAAAAAACCCACCAACTGTCAGGCATACATTCCCACATACATAAACACATACTTCATCAGCTACAAGGACACATCCCCCAGATAATATTCATCATCTTCATCATTATCATCACCATCATCAATATAATGATAAGAATATTTATTGAGCACTATAAAAATTTCATCAATTCTAAGATGAACATTTTTTCACATTTTAACATCTCTGATGTCAGAATGTGCCTTTCAATCAAAGTTGTCTTACAATTGTTATCAGTCAGATGATAGACATGGCATAGCTGTTTGACCTGACATCTGTGGAAATATTATGAAAGGGCTAGCATGAAAATATGTAGCATGAGTGTCATCAACTTGAACTAACACCCTGGAGACAATGGTGACATCTTTTAAGAAATACTTTATGATTGTCATCATGATGACATTTAAAAGAAAATTTTGTGGAAAAATACCAAAATCAATGAATTTGATTCTAAAAGTAACTCAGAATGTTCTGGATACATTAACCAAATTATTTTATTTGTGTTGTCTTTTTCATTTATGTAAATAGTGATATATTATAAAAATAAGAAATTGACTCACGTGATTATGGAGGCCAAGAAGTCCCAAGGTCTTCAGTAAGCTGAACATCCAGGAGATCTGATGTGTAGTTTCCGTCTGAATTCGAAGGCATGAGAACTAGGAGAGTTGATGGCACAAGTTTCAGTCTGAAAGCCAGCAGCCTTCATATCAAAAAGACCTGATGTTTCAGTCCGAGTCCACAAGCTGGACTAGACCAATGTTCCCACTCAAGCAGTCAGGAAGGAGGAAGGGCAGAATTCATAGGAGAGGCAGAGTTTTTGTTCTATTCAGGCATTTAATTGATTGGATGAGGGCTACCACATTAAGGAGGGAAATCTGCTTTACTCAGTCTACTCAATCCACTTTACAATTCAAATGTTAATCACATCCAAAAACACCTTCAAAGACATACCCAGAATAATGGTGACAAAATATCTGGACAACCCATGGCCGAGCCAAGTTGACACATAAAACTAACCATCACAAGTCCACCTCTTGTCAACTTGGCACCCATATGCATCTCTTTAAACCATACTTAATCTTCAAATAAAGGCAATAACAAGGTCACAATTCTGTGAATTTTCTTGGGAGTTCTTCTTTTTCTTCTCCTGCAATTTCCTTTTCTCTTGCCTCTTCTTCAGCTATGCATTCTTGTTCCAGTTTCAACAACTCCTTGTTAGTCAATTCCTCAGGCACCACCTCTAGGAGCTCCTTAATGTCATCCTCATCTACAGCCAGGTAAAGTTGTTTGCCATCTCAACCAAAGCTTTGCTGATTTTTGCAACCTCCTTATCCTTGGCAAATCCTTTGAAGCCACAGGAGAACCTCCTGAGAGTCTTCATCCAGATGCTATTCATACACTCCTTGGTAATATCACTCCACTCCAAGCCCAAGCTAGGTTCTTGATGCAGTCATAGATATTGTAATCCCTCCATAATTGCATCAGTGTCTTCTCAATGTCTTCCTCAGTTGCACCAATAACCTGGGCAAAGGTCCCGCTCAGGTGGTAGGCCTTAAAAGCTGCTATAACTCCTTGATCCATTGGTTGAAGCAAACAGGTGATATTTGGAGGGAGAAACATCACTTTGATATTGGGATAAAGGTCACCAATAAAAGGAAGATGTCCAGGAGCATTATCAACAACAAGCAAAATCTTGAAAGGTACATTATTCTCCAAATAATACTTCTCTATTTTACTGGCATAGCAATTCAGGAGGTAGGGCATCTTAGAAGAGGAGTTGGGTCATCCATCACTTCTTACTGCTCCTGCAGTACACTGGCAGTGTGTGCTTGTTGATATGCTTGAAGGCCCTGGGCTTCTCGCTGCGCCAGATCACAAGTAATTTCAATTTGTAGCTTGCAACATTGCCCCAAGCAAGACTATTATCCTATCCTTAAAAGCTTTGAAACCTGGCATTGACTTGGCCTCCTTACAGATGACAGTCTTTGCAGGTATCTATTTCCAGAATAGAGAGGTTTTCATCCATATTAAATATTTGCTGTGGCAAATAATTTTCCTCCACAATCAGCTTGTCTAGAGTTTCTAAAAATTCTTTAGCTGTCTTTGCATCAGTACTAGCAGACTCATCTCTTACTTTCACATTATATAATGAATAATGATTCTTGAATGATTTAAACTACCCAGAGTTAGTGGCAAATTCAACACTGCAGTCGGGTCTAGCCTTTTCTTTCAACCTCACAAACGAACTTTTACTTTGGCTGTGATTGTCACGGTGCCGAGAGGGATATGCTTTTGTGTCTGATCTTCAATCCAAGTCATTAGAAGTTTCTCCATGTCTGATATAGGCCCTTCTCAAATTTTTGTTAGTCTCATTGCCTTCAATGAAGCAGATCCTTTAACATCTTCTGTCACTTTATTTTTGCTCTTCAAGAGCATAGCTATAGTGGAAGTGGACATGCCTGACTGGTGAGCAATAACCATCACTGATTTTCCACCTTCGTAGTGCTTAATCACTTTTAATTTTGTTTCCAATTCAATCACTCAATGTAGACCGTTACTGGTAAAGTTAACAGTGGATTTTGTACGCTTAGGGACCATGATGTACAAAACAACACAAGTTTAAATCAAGCGCAAGAGAAAATGATGCAGTCATAAGACGCAGCAAACAGGAGATGTGTGAGGCTGCTGCAAGCATAACAGAGCATACTGTTTTACAGTAGCCTTTTTTATAAGTAGAAAGAGTACACTCTAATACAAGAATAAAAGTATAGTATAGTGAATACATAAACCAGTAATATAGCCACTTATATCATTATCAAGTATTATGCACTGTATATACTTCTGTGTGCTGGCAGTGAAGTAGGTTTGTTTTCACCAGCATGATCACAAACACATGAGTAATGTGTTGTGCCATGACCTTACAATAGCTATGATGTGAGTAGGCAATAGAAAATTTTCAGCTCCCTTGTAATCTTATGGGACCATCATCGTATTTGTGATCTGTCATTGACCAAAACACTGGTATGAAGTGCGTGACTGTAAGGAGGAAATACTCTAGAAAATTATATTTCTTAATTTCTGTAACTGGTCACGTACGTGATCATAGCTGGTATTTATTCTTATTCCACTACCCATTTTCTATTCTCTTGCCTTCAACAAGCACCTCAGCTGGTTGTGGTTCTTTACTTGGTGGGATGACCGAAACTTTCATTCCTGAAGAGTCTAGACCATTAGTAGTCCTGCCTGGATTGGGTTTTTGTAGCTTTCCATTGGCCTTAATCACAGGGCATGCTAATACTAAGAGACACCCTAAGGGATCTCCTGTATTCCAGATGTATTCTTCCTAACTTCCATTATGGAGGAGTAGTCCAATTTCCCCTTGGTATTCAGGATCAGTCATCCCACACAGTACAATAATTCTCTTCTTTGAGTGTTGATTTAGAGGCATGAAGAGCCCAAAGTGGTCTGGTGGCAGTGTTAACTTCCAGTTTGATGGAATCGTTGTATCTTCTGGTGGGAGCATTCCTCCCTTTGGAAATAAGACCTCCAAGGCCAGCAGAGCATAAGGTCTCAGGAACTGGAAGCAAAAACTTTGTTAGTGAGTCACTAGGGGTAGTAGTGAATGGTGCCACTCCATTTCCATCTCTTGATCCATAGATTCATAAATTCTGGTTATGGGAGAACCAGGACTATGTATTGGATGCTGATTCAGAGCATTTTCAGCCTTCTGGGGAACCTTTCTCCAGCTCTGCTAATATTGTCATTTAGCTGGTGCTGTAACCGAGTCTTCAAAAGGTCATTCCATCATTCTATTGAGCCAGCTGCTTCAAGATGGTGGGGAACATGGTAAGACCAGTGAATTTCATGAGCATAGGTCCATTGCTGCACTTCTTTTGCTGTGAAGTGATTCCTTAATTGGATGCAGGAACTCTTCTGTGTGGAATACCATAATAGTGGTTAAGGCATTATCTATGCCCACGAATGGTAGTTTTGGTAGAAGCATTGTGAGCAGGGCAGGCAAATCCATATCTAGAGTAACTATCCATTCCAAAACACTTCCCTTTCCATGATGGAAGCAGCCCAATGTAATCAACTTACCACCAGGTAACCGACTGATCACCTTAGGGAATGGTGCCATACTGGGACTCAGTATTGGTCTCTGCTGCTGGCAAATTTGGTACTGAGTGATGGTCATAGCCAGGTTGAACTTGGTGAGTGGAGTCCATGTTGCTGAACTCATGCATAAATTCTATCCCTGAAACCCTAGCCACTTTGTTCATGAGCCCATTGGGTGATGACAAGGGTGGCCAAAGAAAGCGGCTCACTAGAATACACCATGATTGAGTCACCCCATCCACTTGATCATTAAAATCCTCCTCTGTTGAGGTATTCCTTTGGTGAACATTCACAAAAGACACAAATATCTTCATGTATTTTGTGCATTCAGAGAGATTTATCCATATACCTCTTCCTCAAATTTCCTTGTAACCAATTTTCCAATAATGTTCATTCCAAGTCCGTCTGAGCATCCAGACAAACCACTGGACACAGACCATGAATTGCTATATAATCACACATCTGGCCATTTCTCCTTTTAAGTAAAGTGAACAACCTGAGGTGCATTATTTGAAATTATGCCCACTGGGAGGGTTTCTCTCCACCACTGTCCTTCAGGGATGTCCCAGTATGGGGCTGTAGTGCTGCTTCTGTACACTTTTGGGTAGTGCCTGCATATAGTGTGGAATCATCTCTAAGCCAGGCCCATGCCTTCTCTTCTTCTGTGAACTAATTGTAGTGAATTCCTTGTGAGGCCATAGGTATAGTCTGGGAGAGAGAACGGAGTGCAGTGGGAGCCCGAACCATGAGCACTTGGGCCACTTCTTCATGTAACTGTGTGCTTAATTGTGCTTTCAGGGTCTGCTCAGGCCCAGTCACTTATATACCACTTCCCTTTGATGATGGAGTGCTGCTGCACATGTCCACTTGATGGTTTGGTAGGTCAGATAATACCCAGTTTATGATAGGCAGCTGAAGTCACATGGTAAGTTGGTGACCCATGGTTAAACATTCAGTTTCTACTAAGGTCCAGGAGCAGGCCAAGGGCTGTTTCTCAAAAGAGGAGTAGCTATCCACAGAGGATGGTAGAGTTTTACTCCAAGATCCTAAGAGCCTTAACTGAAATTTATCTATGGGGGTCTGCCAAAGGGTCTAAATGGCATCCCTATCTGCCACTGACACTTCAAGCACCTTTGGGTCTGCTGGATCATATGGCCCAAGTGGCAGAGCAGCTTAAACAGTGGGCTGGACCTGTTGCAGAGCCTCCTCTTATTCTAGAGCCCACCAAAAACTAGCAGCTTTTTGGGTCAGCTAAATGGGCTGGAGTAACCGACCCAAATTAGGAATATGTTGCCTCCAAAATAGAAAGAGGCCCCGTAAGTGTTATGCCTTTTCTTAGTTGTAAAAGGGGCTAGATGTAACAACTTACTTTCCACCTTAGATGGGATATCTCAATGTGCTCCATACCATTGGACCCCTGGAATGCCCTAGAACTCTTGCCAGATTTATTTCTTACCATATGACATGCAAATGTCTTGCTAATAAGTCTACAGTAGTCACAACTTCTTGCTCACTAGTTCTATCAGCGTAATGTCATCACTGTAACAGACCAGTGTGTATTCTGTGGAAGGAAAAAGTGATCAAGATAACTGCAAACTAAATTATTACATAGGGCTAGAGAGTTGATATAAGCAGTGAAGCAGGCAGTGAAGATGTATTGCTGGCCTTGCCAGCTGAAAGCAACTGCTTTTGGTACCTTATAGACAGATGCAGAAAAGATTTGCTAGATCAATAGCTGCATACCAGAAACCAGTGGATGTGTTAATTTGCTCAAACAATGGAAACCACATCTATACAGCAGCTGCAATTGGAATCGTCATGTGGTTAAGCTTATAATAATCCACTGTCATTCTCTAAGATCCAACTGTCTTCTGCACAGGCCAAATAGACAAATTGAATGGGGATGTGGTGGAATCACCACCCCTGCATCCTTCAAGTCCTTCATGGTGGCACTAATCTCTGCAACCCCTCCAGGAATGCAACATTGCCCTTTGTTTACTATTTTCCCAGGTAGAGCAGTTTTAGTGGCTTCCGCTTAACCTTCCCCACCGTGACAGCCACTAAGTGAATCAATGTGGAGATTCTGCTAGCTGCTGAGTATATCTGCTCTAATTATGCATTCTGGAACTGGAGAAATATCCACAGGATGGGCTTAGGGACCCCCTGGTCTCACTGTGGGACAGACTTGAACTAAAACTCCATTGATCATTGATCGGATAACCTCCATGTGTTCCTACTCTGGTGGAACACAATGACATTTTGGGTCTCCTAGAATTAGTGTCAGTTCAGAGTCAGTGTCCAGTAGTTTCTGAAAGTTATGATTATTTCCTTTTCCCCAAAGCACAGTTACCCTGGTAAAAAGCCATATGTACTTTGGTGGAAAGCTGGGATAAAGATTAACAGTAGAAATTTTTGGTAGTGTATCAGTGCTCCCTCAGAGGGACCTCATTACTTCCCTTCATTCAAGGGGTTCTCGGTTTATAAATCCACTCAAAGCTTGGAACCAATCGAGGGGACTTGATTTTCTGTTTTATGATTCACTTTACCTAGAACTTTTCTGCTTACACAGATCAAGTAAGAATTTAGGCTTCTTACATTTTTCACTTCTAGAAACACCATGATTAACTGGCCAACTCCACAGGTGTGTGCAAATCATATATTTTGATTGCTGCTTTGACTCTGCTGCTCGTTACGGTAACCGTGTCCACCTTGCCTTTCGTTGTTAAGTGCCCCACTTGACCTCTGCCACCCTGGGATCCAATTACCCAATTGTATTTACGTTTCCCATTTCAGTGACTATCGTCCCCACTGTAGGTCCCCACTGTAGAGAAGAGTGATCACAAAGTTCTTCAAAGATGCCAGGGCTCCATTCAAAAATTTATTTCTCATAGTCATAGTGAAAGAAGTGTCTCCTGGCCTCTCCCAGTGTGTGAGTAGGTCTTAAATAATAAATTCACACTAACATTCTAATCACCTTAAGCCTTTGAATCTCTTCCTCTACATTAAGCGAAGGCAGATCTGGCATTTCCAAATTGCTCACTGTGGACCTCCTTTTGGTACATGTTTCAGCAAACCTACCAAGCTATTAGAACCCTTTCTAACTCCCTGAGCTGCAATATTAAATGTAGAATATCTGCTTAATGAGTCCATATCAATTAATTTGGCCTTATCCAACTTCATGTTCCTTTATTGTTTCACCTGGACGTTAGCTTCAACGTCTTGGCTTCTCAGCCAAACGTATACACCAAATATCTGGGCACCTCATGGCCCAGTCAAGTTGGCACATAAAATTAACTGTCACAATATGTATAAAATGAAAATTCTAAGTCACTAAAAACACATTGTGTTATGGTTTAATTTGCATCATTTAATTGATAATATCCTAGTTTCAATGACATCTGACAATCATTGTCAGATATTCTAGGAATTTCATGTGCATTTTCTTATGAGATAAGGACTATCCGTAAGATCTATTTCAAAGATGAGGGAATTGAGGCTCATCAAAGATGTTTATGCATCTTGCCCAAGGTCTGATAGCTTGACAGTGGTAGAGCTGGGACTCAAATCCAGGTCCACATGACACCATGGAATGTTCTTCATCACATGTGAGACGGTCGTTGACACTTAGAGTTTAAGATTTACAAGACCTCATTCTTGAAGCTCAAGGATGTCTACAATTTAGAAATCTGTGAACTGGTCAAAATTTATAAAATGTTAGAGCTGATCAAGATCATCTACTCTGGACAAGTGCTTATTGTTCTAGGTAGTGTGGATACTTGGGTGAAGAAACCCAATGTCTGCCCTTGTGAAGACAAGTATCTGTAGGTAGATAAGATATAATATGTTAAGTGCTCTAGGAAAGCTATATACAGGATTTTATGCTTTGTGTGGTTGCAGGTGGTGGTAGGATTTCACTAAACAAAGAAATGAGATGTGGGAAGAGGTTCCAAGCAGAGAGAAGCAAAAGCATAGTATTCATGGTCTATCATCAGCAATTAAATATGGAAAGTCTGGAAAGCTCAAGTTTGGGGCTTGGCAGCAAAGTTTGCTGGGAGCTGTGTAAGGGAAATAAAACTGGAAATAAGATGTGAGAACCAGTCATTAAGAGCCTTTTATGACAAGGCAATGAATTCTGACTTTAGTTATGAGATTCATGGTAGAGTCCCACATTTTACAGCAGAGAAAAATGAAAACTGAAGAGAATTAAAGTAATTGACCTCAGCCACAGATATATCATGGCAGAATCACATGAAGAAATCAAACATCCAGTTCTCAGCCAGACTGAGAATATATTAAAATGAGAATACAAAACAAGTGCATTTCAATGACTGCTACCTTCCCCATAAAGTAAGAGGAAAGATTTCTGGTAGGTGGAATGGGAGGTAAAAGGGAAGAGGAGTTGGAAATTTAAGGAGGAAGGGGAATTCTACAAAAGGGTGGGTACCGCAGAAACACAAATATGAAATAACAAGCAGCAATGAAGGTCTAAGGTGAAACCGACATGACACATACTTTTAACTGGACAGTTGCTCATCACTTTGGCCTCCATAATAGTTTTCCAACTGTGTTTCTCACATCTACTTGGAGACCTGAAAATGCAGATATCAGGGCTTCCTTCCCAGAGGTTCACTCTAATTATTCTCTCCTTAAAGAGATTCATTACTACTAGGAACGACTAGCAGTAATGCTGCCACTGCCACCATGGACTAAACGCAAACGGAGCTACATCTGTGGTCGGGCCCCGAATGTCAATTTTTTTAAATTTTATTTTATTTCAGTAACATTGGTTTATAACATTATATAAATTTCAGGTGTACATCGGAATATATTTCGAATTCTGTGTAGATTATATCATGATCACCACCCAAAGACTAATTACAATCCATCACTACACATGTGTGCCTAACCACCCCTTTCTCCCTCCTGGCTTCCTCCTTCCCCTCTGGTAACCACCAATCCAATCTCTATTGCTATGTATTTCTTTGTCACTGTTTTTATCTTCTACTTATGAGTGAGATCATACAATATTTGACTTTGTCTCTCTGACTTATTTCACTTAGCATAATACCCTCACGGTCCATCCCTGTTGTCACAAATGGTGGAATCTCAATTTTGAACAAGTACCCCAGGTTTACTGATGCTAAACTTTTATAAAGACTGGTTAACAGTTAACCAACAATTATTTCATGACTCAACACACAGACAGCTCTTTGGAACCAGGTTTGTGGTATTAAGAACCAACCAATTAGGTTTCCACAGATATGGAGGGCATTCACAATCTACCCTAACTTATAAAACTGTAACTATTAAAACAACCAATATAAATATTTACTAAATATTTTTAATGTAAACAATTGTGATATACAAATTACAGTAATAATTCAGGAAACTAAATGCATGGTGATACTGTTAACTGCTAACTGTTAATGTAAATTACCCATCAGCTTTCCTCCCTCCCTTATCGCTACCCCTATAAGATTCTCCAATCCAGCCTCCAGCCTATACCCTCATGCTTATGACCGTGTCATAAAACTCATGTTTGGGCACCTGCTCCTGCTTATAAAAAATTCATTCTAAGTGGTTGGATGAAATTACCCCCAAGAAAGAAGCATGTTCATGGTCAAATAGCTTATGAACATAGTTCAGCCAGAATTTGAACCCAAGCCCGCCAAAACCCTGAGTGAATCAAGTCAGTTCAACTGGATCCAGTTCTGCCACAATTATAAATCAACACTTTTTTGCTATAGTAGGCAGAGAACTTAATTTATCTCTGTCTACAGAGTTTTTCTGAAGGTCTATGAATGGACACTAAAATTTTGCACATAGAGGAGTTTTGGGGGAGGCATTGCCAAACTTCTGCATCATTCTAATTCTTCTCCCTTTAAAGAGATTCATTAGTGCTAGTGGCCTCTGATACCATGGACTAAGAAAAACAGAGGGTCCCTGGACCCAAAGTGCCCTACACAGTTAAAGGTAATGAAAACACAAGTTCAGATGAGTGTTTCAGTTATCTACTGCTGTGAAATAAATCACCCCAGAACATGGTTTAAAACAAACTCAGCCTACTCTCTCTCAGTGTCTGTGTGTCCAGAACTTGGACAGAGCTTTGCTGGGAGGTTTTGGATTGAGGTCTCTCAAACAATTGCAGACAGATGAGATGGTGAGTGGAATGAGAGCAGGGCATGGTATCAGTTAGGAGCTTGCCAGGCATCTGTCAGTCTCTTCATGAGGTCTTTCAAATACACTAACTTGGGCTTCCTCCCAGCGTGGCAACCTCAGGGCAGTCTGACCGCTTACATGGTAGCTGACTTTATTGAAAGTGAATGTACCAAGGGAGCAGGCAGAAGCTGCATCTCCTTTTAGGATCTGACCTCTGAAGTCACATGGCATCACTTCTACAATGTCTATTGGCTGAAACAATCACAAAATCATACTACTCCCTGGTGGGAAGAGTGTCAAAACTTCTATGGGCATGTGTTAAAACAACCATATTGAGCCACTGATAGTGTCTTCTGGTTCTGAGTTTCTGTGAGTGTCCATGGCTGGAAAGTGGAAAAGGACAGAAATACATGTGTGTGATGTACAAGTTACCTTGTATGTATACTATGTACGTATATGGATCAAAAGACAACTGTCAGGGATTATAAGGATATGAATATTAACATCTAGAAATTTATATGAAGCTGTTGTTTCCAAAGTTTTTGAGGATCTCTAAATACAAGTACTGTGACTGGAGGGGTGTCTTGTTGAGTGAGGAAACCACTCTACATTTCTGTTTAGTTGTTTTCCATGTTGTTTTATTTAAATGGGTTGAGAATATTCAAAGAGAAAAGGCATAGTCTCTTTAAAAATTGAAAGCAGATCCTTGGTAGATGCTATGTTTTTAAACGGCAGAATAAATAAGGAAACACACTTAAAGATTAGTACATTTCAGATTAAATTAAGCTTTTTGTAATTGAAAGTTTACTGAGGTGGACTTGGGAGGTCCAAGAAAAGTTATGGAAGAAGTAGAAGTGTGAATAAGGCACCCAAGGCCTTTCTATGACTGGTTATGAAGACATTAAAGGCTGGAGTGAAGGCTCCCACTAATGATTTTATTTGCAAACATCTTAGAGGAAGAGCCGCGAGACCAAGACAGAGCAAGTGCTCAGTGATCCCCAGGTAGGACTCAGATGCACAGGGTTTCTTCAACTCTACACGGTTCCCAGAGTTGCTGGAAAGGTTACTGTCATCAAGCATCTTCCCTAGAAAGGTCCTCTGGTCCTGTCCGGGGCAGGATGGCTAACTACTCAAGCAGCAGACATGGCTTGACTTCATGGCATCTTCTCATCCAAACAATCCCTAGCCAACTAGGCCCACCTTCTGACTTCTTCCTATTTAGAGAGCAAGAAAATCTTACAATCTTCAGTGCCCTTCTTTAGGTCCCATGCAGAAATAAAACGTGGATTTGAGCTCTCTTGCCACTGCTCTTTAAAGTACGTATCCTAATGACTATCACTACTTTGACAGATTTTGATTTCAGTAAGATTAATAAAGGAATTAGCACTACATTAGGCTGAGAATATATGCCATAATTTGGCAAGATAACACATTTAGAAGTACATTCTACTTAGTTCTTTTCTTTCTAACTCTTTTGCCTTGTTACTAACACTTGGACCCTTGAGAAAGCCTTTTCATTGAATTTAAAATGCTTATGGCTTTGTCACAATTTGACTCAGGTCTTTTTTCCTTTTAATGCAGGTCTTCTAGTCTACTCAGTGTTCTGCACTTAATTATTTGAGTTCTCTCTTCATGACTTTAACTGGTCTAGTGCTGACAGATTCCCTACTCAGCATTAAATCTTGTCCACAGAAATTTCAGCTCAGGAATTAGAATTTGCATTTTAGTGAAGTTTTGTCCTTTCTTGTTCTGCTCAGGGTTACCTTAGTGCCAATTCAGATTAGGAGATCTATCTCTTCTTCCTAAAAAATTTCTCCTCTGCTAAGACACCACAGAACTTTTAAATCCATCTCTAGATAGTCATTTCTTAGGAAAGTTTCCCAAACTTACATCTCAATTAATTTTTTAGGCATTATTTGGGAATTTTTTTGAGCATAGAATTCCTGCCTCACCCCAAATCTCTTTAATCAGAATCCAAATAGAGAGGAATGAGTATTTCTCTATATAACAAGTTCTTCTATATATAACAAGTATTAAAATATGGGTAATTTGGGAAATACTAGTTGGCCAATTTTTTCCATAAAGGGTCAGACAGTAAACCTAATTGGCTTTGTGAGCCATATGGTCTCTGTTGCAGCTACTCCGCTCTATTACCATTATAGTAGCCACAGACAATATGTAACATGTAATCATGGCTGTATTCTAATAAAACTTTATTTACAGAAACAGATGAGCCTGATTTTATCCATGGACTATAATTTGCTGACCTCTGGTTTTGGAGACTACAATTCATATTTGTTTAGTGCTTATTGTTACTGATACTCTATATAAATTGTCTCCTCAATTTTTTATAATATCTGATGATGAAGGCATTCCCATTTTGCAGAAGGAGAAATTGGAATTGGACTTGTAATTCTGGAACATGGTGTCTGGAAAGAGGTGCTAAATGAATGTTTGGTGTAAATATGGAGAATGGATTAGAGAGATAGAACTTGGAATATACATTACAACAAGACATAAAAATTTGAAATTTCATTAATTCATCTTATATTCATGAAGCTTTTATTCTATATATTAATTTTGTGCATAATTATCTGTAGACATTATTGGTAAAGACATAAGGGTAAATGAGATTATCTTGGGAACAGAATAGCAGAAGCCAGACAACAAAACTTGGAAGGAAATGGCATATAATGACATTTTACCAAAGCAAAAATTCTAAACTAACATCAATTTAAGTTGAAATTTTTCAATCCAGGCTCATAAAACATTTATTCGATCTTGTCTTAGAGTGGAGAATTTGATTAATTAAAATTTCCAAAATATTGTATTTCCTTAAAAACATCATACCCTGAGAATTTCATATGCTCAACTTTCACTTAACCTACTAATATAACTATATTCAAACCCAAATCAAAAGAGTTAGTCATGAAAATGAGAAATTTTTTTCAAAATGAATATTATTAAGAAAGTCATTCCTAGAATTAGAAATAAGATGCTTTCAGAAAGACCAAAAGACAGCTAGAAAGAGAGAAAAAGAGAGTGAATCTCATGGACATCTCAATGGGATATTTATTGATGTATTGAAAAATGTATTTTCAAACTGTGATGTATAAAATATATTTGAAAATAAACTGAAAATATGAACTATTGGAACTTCTAGGTACACTAAACTTTGGACACAATTGGAAAATAAATATGCGAATCCATCTTCAGACCCACGTGTGTCACTTACCCAAAAGATTGTGTCTGTCTTGGATCATCTTTAAGAGCTCTAAGGCAAATTTAGCAAAGATTTCTTTGTGCCTCAATTTCTATTTCTGTAAAATGGAGAGAATAATATTCCTTGTCTTACCAAATTGTGAAGGTGAAATACGTGACTTCACATAAAGCTCTTGGGGCAGAGCCCTGAGCATACCCAAGCTGAAAACATATGACCTATTGCTTTCTAAAATTCTTTTATGGCACTTGAGTCTTTTGAAGTATTCCATGAAGCAAATTTTCCTCCATAAAAAAATAAAATTTTAAGAAGCAGATCATTTAAAAACCCCGGATTCACAAACTCATCCACATTCTAAATATTCAGAAAGTGTTGAGTAAAGAAATCTACTCCACTTTGTTTAATTAAATGTTTCTCATAATTACTTGAACATAAAATTGGATGGGTTACAAGTTTTATCATTATGTGTGTACTCTAAGAACCCATTTTAGTCATTGCTGCTCTGAAGGAATTATAACTGAATCAGCTTAGCAATTACGTGCAGGTGAGAAGCTTGGAAAATAGAATAGACTCTATTGGCCATCCACAGCTTCAGGTCCTCTAAGTCTCATCAAATCCTCAGCCATAGCTAAAGTAACTCATCTGCACAAACTTCAACCTACTTTGCAGAAAGAGTCTCACTTTAGTCATGCAGTGCTTTTCTTGTTTTCTGCCCTGGGCCTTTCCTGATGCATAGGGTGGGATGCCCACAGGAGCCCAGTTAGTAATCATACACGTGCAGCCTTGAAGTATGTGTTAATTATTGCCCAAGGAACAATTTTCAACCCAGAGAAGATGCAGTTGACACATAACCACTTCTTTTTTCCCTTATGGACAGCTAATTCTGGGATGTGTTCTGTAGCTCCCTCCCTTGAAGGTCCCAGCAGGACTGAGCACCTATTCATGCACAATGGTGGTCAACTAGTAACACATTATTGTGTTGACTCTCTCCCTCCTTCCTTCTTTCACTCTCTCCAGGTCCTTCACTACTATAAATGGAATCATTTCTCAAATGACCTATCTGCATGCAAACTCTTACCTCAGGCTCTGATTTCTGGAGAACCTAAGCTAAGATGAGGACTGGTATATAGACTGATAAAAGATGAGGATGTATATAATATATGCAATATGCTCTACACAAAGCATAATATAGACAGTACATCTTGTGCTTCTTATCTTTTGAATTCAGTACACTAGCTTTAAGTTATCATATATGACACAGAATTTACATTCTACGTCTGATAAGGGAGGGAAGAATAAAGAAGATTTTTTTTTTTACTTAAGCCCACAAAGTGTCTTATTCTAAGGTTTATGTCAGTTTGAGCTATGAGTGGAATTATAACTACCATTCCTACTTTTACTTGGTAAGATCTTTGGTGATAGTGACCTTTGGTAAACACGGTATACATTTTACAAACAAAAGATAATTACATGGACAACAAGAATTGTGGTCACCAAGAGTGTGAGACTGTCCTTTGGTAGATGTTTGTTGAAATATGATGGCATTTAGGTTATTTTGATGTTAAATAATTTAAAAAATTTTAAAGAATAGAGGAGAAATTCACATCATAAAAGAAAAATAATGAAATTCAATAATTCAATAAATAAAATTCCATGCCATCAGAAAAATAAATGAGAAATAAATGAAATTCAATAAATTCGATGAATGAAATTCTTTGCCATCAGGAAGAGGAAGAAAATTAGACAGAAATAATCCACTTTCCAAAATAAAGTAGATTTCAACTTTAATCCACATTGACATTTGACCATTTTATTAAGGATAGGATAAATGAAAGCCCTTTACTTTTAATGTTTCCCTTAAAATATGATATCAGATTTAAATACTGTCCTCATTAATCAAGTAGGAAAGCCAACACCTCATGGCTTGGAATAGTCTTGTGTTTGGCAGAGTTGTTGCCGATGGGGCCCAGATTGACTTCAGTTGGTATGGCACATGTGGATCACTGAGTGATTCATTTCCAGATGGAAACGTGCTAAAAGAGCTACAGTTCTATGATGAAGCAATCATAGAGAAAAATTTTCTGAAATTGAGGAAGGTTATGGTGTCTGGTTTGAAATGAAACCATCATGGAGCAAGGTCATATAGCAAAGGTAAAATCAAAGTCGTCTTAGTAGTTATCATCCTCTGTAAACATTTCACCTTCTACTTTGAACTACTGGAAGAAAAGGAGTCTGTTTTTATGAAACTGAGAAGCAATGGCAATGTCTTGTAAGCAATTTCACTTTAATTTTTTTTCCAGTGGAGAAAATTCAACACTTCAAATGTGAAACTATTGGAAAGTACAAACAAACACTTGCCTTTAAAGAAATAACAACCTAGATTACTTCAAGTACACACAAATGTTAAAGGCTACAGCATACATTATAAACATGTAAAGGAAAAGCACTTGGGACAAGTTTAAGTAAGTTGTCACATGAGGAGGGGACAATAAAAACATTTCCCTGATTGCAACCAACAGACATTCTGCTTTATATTGTAATTATTTGTGTAAATATCTTATTGCTGAACCATAATAAGAGAACCAGGTGAGCATTTTATTATTGCCTACATGACCTCTTCTAGTGTCAACATAGTACATTCTCAAAAGTTTTGGTTAAAGTGAATCTAAATTTATAAACTCAAAGCTATTTGAATAAATCACACATTAAAAAATGGTCCTATGGTTAATTACATGTACTGGAAAAATGTTTTCTGATGTGTTCTCATATCTGTTTAAGAAAATTAAAGCCATAAATCTGTCACTCAATAATAATAAGCAGAGGATGACAATGATAAACAAATTCTGAATATCATCAAATATGGCATTGTGTCACATGGTCCATGGACTGGTGATATGAAGCACTAGAAGGGGTCCTCAACCAGAAATATCTGGCCTTTCGAGCAGAAATCAAGGGTCTGTGTGTTTTCAGTCTTTCACACTCCAGCCTCACCCAGTATCTGGGTTCTAACCCAATGTGGGAAAAAGGTCGCAAATCGCTACTTCCTAGTAAGGCCAAGTGACCAGTTTTTCTTGATTTTCTGCATTTTATGTAATCCATGGTGGAAAATAAAATTCATCAAGAATTTCATAGCACCATACACCCATGCTTTTAAAAGATTAATGTAATATTGTCTTTATGTAGATTTAAGAAAAATTCTAGAAGAGCCAGGACAAAAACTTCTGGAATAAACAACTATGTTTTGCCAAGACTTCAAATCAGGGCTGTCAACCAAAACCAGGCATGTGATGGTAAATCTCCACTGGTGAGAACTAGTGGGTCCTACAGAACCGAGTACGTGTGAAGGTCAACAAGTCAAGCTTTAGGGCATTTCAGTGAGTGACTGAATAACAGTACATCTTGAATCTACTATTTTTGGCTAGTTCAGTCCTAGGGTAACTTTAAATGTTGGACTCTGTTTTGTCAAAATGAATGTAATCATATTAATTATGAGGCAATTTTTTCTTGACTTAAGAAAGGATCTGAGTGAAGCTGAACCAAAAAAGTTGATAGGAAACTTGAGAAAAGACTGATGGATCCCCTTTGCTAACTCAATTTCCCCCCCATTTTTTCTTCCATTGATGTTTTATTGAAAGCTCATGACTTGATGGAATGGAACTAAGAAAGTTCTGACAGACTTTTAAAATTAAAGAAGGGGAAAATTTCCAGGGAATCTCATCCCATTTACACTCTCCTGACTCTGTAAACAGAAGTGTCCCTGCTATTCAAAGTGACAAATTACAGTTGGCATTATTCTGCCTAAAACTTAATGAATTTATAAATAAGCTTTCAGGCAATGTCTCGATGATTATAACTATATCCGCAACGAGGATGATCTCTTTTTTCTATGATCCAGTATTGTCCTCATTAGACAGCACACGTTTCTATACAAACTTGTTGGGTATTGGTATGCTGCAGACAAGCAAAATAGGCACAGATATTCTTTTCCAAATATTATTAATTTTAATATAAACAAAATCAAGACAGTATTTCTGTGTGATTAACCAAATATACACTATCATTAAAGAACTTATGATTTCTTTGATGATCTTTGGGGAGTATTACTACTCCAACATCCCACAGAGTTAATTATATAACAAGTAAACAAAGTGTTCCAGTAATATGTGAACTAACATCCAACTACAAACAGAAACACATATGTTTGAAGGGTAAGTTAGGAAAGGACACACCGGTTAAGGATCAGGTGGGGGCTGAATCCAAACTGGGAAGGCACTGCCGGCCCCTGGACAGGGAAGGCAGTGGGAGGGGCCGAGCTCCAACAGCTTCACCTCCCGCGTGTTCCATCGCCAGGGAATCACCTAGATTCTCTATTTCTCAGTTTTCTCACCTACAAAATGGGGAAGAATTCACATGGCTTATATGTTTAGGGAGTCCCCAAAAGGTCACAAAAGAACTCAAATATTCAATGAATGTATCTAACCCACCATGATAAATATCACTGCTTGTCCTTCTAGCTTAAAATTCAGGCTTAGCTTTTTGGGAATTCTACATGTGAATTGTTGAGAACTAGTTTAAAACGTGGTATTTATTAAATTACATTCATTGAGTATCTGATCTGTTACGTTAGGAGCTCTGCTTCTCTTGCTTCTTGGCAGTTACAGTCTTAATATTGGGAACACAGTTATTTATACAACTGGACGCTTAGAACATCGTAAGTGTGTCCATTAAGTTAGAGCAAAATGAACACGACACACTCAACACGCTAATAATAATAACATTTATATACCACTCTATTTCGTGCTACTCATTGCTACATAAATGATTTTGTTTGATTCTTGCAGTAGGAGGGGCTATATTACACTCATCTTCCTCATAAGGAAAGTGAGGCTCGGAGAAGTTGTGACTTGTCCAAGGCAACAGAGCTAGGAAGCAGGAGAGCCAAAATTCAATCATGCTTTTTTTTGTGACTATAATTTTCTAGTTCTTTCAGTTGTCCCAGGTTTATGGCTTTGGAAATACTACATTAAACCTGAAAGAAATTATATTGTGGGAAAATAGACATTAAAATTTGCATTAAGCCTATTTGGCCCCGGTAATTTTTCAAATATTGAATTGTTATGTGTAATTTGATTATATTATTAATAACAATAAGAAAGACTTATGAAGTGATGGACTAAATTCTATAAAACTAATATATCACTGAGTTTATACCATACTTGAACTTATCTGGAGAGTTTCTATAGAGCAAATCTCTGAGTTAGATCCATCGCCATGGGTGGTACAAGTATTGGGAAGTTCTTAAGAAGAGATTCAGAAAAAAGATAAGTGGAAGAGGAATGGCTCTATTTCAGGGTTTTCTTATTAGTGGGGGTGGCATTTGGTGAAGGAAGTCCCTTCTTCACAGGTGGGGTTGAATAATTAATAGCATGTGGCAAAGTAAGGGATGAGTGAGGCTAAGGAGGAATCAAAGAAAGAAAAATTATTGAGACCTCCTTTTTATCTTTGGTACACATAGAATGTACATTTGGAAACCTGGGATATACTGCCTCATGTCATTGTGCACATTCATAGGCTCAGAAACCCTGGCTGGAAAGTATATTCTAATTGGTATATTCTTTGCTAGATGTAGTCTTCCTCACAGACTTAGATGCTTTATTAAACTAAGGCTTTAGGTTTTTTGTCAAATGTTTATGCCACTTATTTGTATTCCATGTTAATTTTTCATATTCTAATCACCAACAGAAAGTTATTTAAACAGGAGGCATTTCCACAAATTCTTCTGAAGTTTTCAAGTAGCTTATGTTTCAAAAACTCGTTTAGGTAGTTTTTGTTTGGATAGGATAATGTTATGTCTTGCATATAATCCATTAGTCACCCATTATCTTCATTAATCTTTTACTGAGTAGACATTTGTGATGAAAAGAAATATTTTATTGTTATCCAATATTATTGTTGGATGAATAAGATCAGAACAACTCATTGTTTTTATGATGTAGAATAACATCTGTTCAGAACAGCTAATGAGCTAATTTTTAAACCATTAGATAATATTTTGTATAATAAAAATAGTTTAATTATTAAAAAGATTTTCTAATGTTTTAAAATATTATTGCATTAGAAAAATTAAAACTTGATGAAAATCAGGATGAAAATCCATAACTGTAATTTATAATTCAATTGCTTTTGTCTATGGGTGAGTTTCCTAAGTTTCCTTGCTCTGTTTAAAACTTTGAACATATAGGCACTTAAAGTCGAAACTTTAGCAAGAGGTGAGAAGTGTGTCATCATTGTAGATACAGACCTCATTTTGGATAGAGTCTTCTGAAAACTTTTAGTGAGCTTTCTAACTTTTTTTCAACAAAGAAATAAAGACGCTTTTACACTTCTCTTACACTCCTGATCCCGCATCCATGCCTTCCAACCTCTCCTCCATCACAGCCCAGACAACACTGTACCTCTACAGTTAAACTTGCCCCAACTGAGTTTTTTCTTGACATCAGCTCTGACTACCTTATAAGTTACTTTTAAAAACACAAATGTCCATTTCTTGTGGCTGAGTAGTATTCCATTGTGTATATATACTACATCTTCATGGATGGTCCTTGAGGGTATTATGTTGAGTGAAATAAGTCAGAGGGAGAAAGTCAAATACTGTATGATCTCACTCATAAGTAGAAGATAAAAACCACGACAAACAAACACATAGCAATGGAGATTGGATTGGTGGTTACCAGAGGGGAAGCGGGGAGGGCAAAAGGGGTGATTAGGCTCACATGTGAGGGGATGGACTATAATTAGTCTTTGGGTGGTGAACATGATGTAATCTACACAGAATTAGAATATTACGATGTACATCTGAAAGCTATATATTGTTATAATCCAATGTTACCTCAATTAAAAAAATAATAAAAAATTTTTTAAAAAACCCACAAATGCCCAGATCCCAATTCCTACCAATGATGAGATCCCCTCCAATGGTGGGGCCAAGGCATCATTTTGTTTTGAAATCTCCCCAGGTGATATTAATGGGCAACCAGGCTTGAGAACAAACTGCTCAACATTTCCATGACAGTTTAGCAGTGAAAAAATTGTTCCCCACCACCCGACCCATGGTCAGGGCCAAGAACACTTCTGAGCACACATAGATTGTGGTTAAAAAGAAACCATTTTGCCTGTGACCATTCCGTAGACCCCAAAAGAGCAAACTGTTCAGCTCTCAATTACCAACTTAGTGACTTAGTGTCTTTAACCTAGAGAACAGCAAACAATTTTTTTTTCAATATATAAAGACAAATTCTTATAGGAGGGTCTAATCACAGCACTGCTATCTCTCTCCCACTCATTTATATTTTTCTAAGAAATGCAGGTGATAGACTAAAAGGAAGTAAGCTTTCAGAATGGACAGATGTGGACTGGAATCTCAGTTACACCACTCACGAGCGGCATGCCCAAGTAAATTGTTTCATCGTGTTAAATTTCAGCTTCCCTAGACGTAATATGACGATAAATATCCCATCTACAGAGTTGATTTGAGGATTATAAGAATATATGTATAAAATACTTGGCACATGGTAAGTTTCCTAGGAGTTTTAGTTCCATTGCCTTAAAAGATCTCATACGTTAAAACAGTAGGTTTTACATTAAATTTCTAGGATCATAGAGCTCAGTGGCAGCTCCTCAGGGGACATGGTTGGGACAAATGAGAGGCCTCAGGAGAAAGAACTCCAGCCCCATAAAGTCAGGTCCCACCAGAGGAGCTCCACTTTGATCTATTTTATTTAGTGGCTTTTGACATTAGATATCATATAATGAAAGAATTCTATTGAAGGAAAAACATGCATAAAGCCACTGATCTAACTTGTTTTGACAGCCACCCTTGCGTTTTTCCTTTACTATGCTCATAATTCACTACAAAAGCACATGTTGATTTATTTATATCATTAGTTATAATATTGGCTAGAAAATTTGTTTTTACATATTTTAAAATATAGTTTGCTACTCTGTACTTGGGCCACGGTAAAAGGTTAATTTCAGGAAGTAACTCTTAGCATGGTTTACCATATGATGAATAAACCAGATGCTAAATGATTAAAATGCCATGTCTCTATCAAACCAAAGTACCACACACTGAAGTAACGAGTAGAAGATTCATATTTGAGATGTGAATGAAGTACACAAGAAATGTAGCATTATAAAGGATTTCAATGGGGCAATGGAACTAACTCAACACCAGGAAGAGAATAATTGAGTAAGATAGCTCAGACAAGATTTTCCTTCGTCTTAGCTATGGTAGGAATTAAAGGGACCAGAAGTAGTTTGCAATTTCTATAGATACCAGTCCCCTTAGTTGTTCATTCTTTCCCAAAATAGCAGAGAATACATAACCTTCTTGCTGTTTCTAATTTAAAAAATGTAATCACATTACTGTAAACATAGTTGCTTATCATATTCATCCAAATTTCTGGAAAATATTAAGATTTATTGTCAAAGTAATGAGAAGAAAAGAACTTGCGTCCTAGCATATTTTCTGATGGGCATTTCCTGTTCCTTTCTGCATACTTTTTATTGCAACCATGGTAGCAGCTGAATCTCGTTAATATTCTCTCTCTCCCTCTTTCACTTGTGGATTTGGCATTAAGTGGCTAAAATTACCAGGTAAAGTTCATCTCTAAATTCCTAGTGGTTTACCCACAATGTTTTCTTCCTTGGCGAATAGATGAATAGATCCTTGGAGTCTTTTGAAATCCATTTTGGCACGGAGATCAAGATGGTCTGCAACAGCAAAGGCGATAGAATGGACAGTTTAGCCAGAGGCAAGAAACAGCTCATCAAAATGCTGAATGAAAGCCTTGGCTGTTGAAATTTATTTGGTGTTTTCAAGTCTACATAACTTGGGTTCCTGCAATTCTGCAGACATTATCAGTATTCATAGCTGTAAAGCATGCATTCTTTAGTCATCTTTTTCAAAGTGACTTTTCAATAAAATTAGTAAGGAAGTGAGATGCCACCACCAGAAGCATGTTGACCCTCTAACTCAACTTGCTTCCCAGAAGTGAAAAAGTTATATGCAACTTCTAGCAATCTTGCTCCATATGATGTTAGCATATTAGTCTACCTTAAAAATTTATAACCAATTTTTTTTGTGGAACAAACGTTACCAAACAAGAAGCAGGTTAATGCTTTTAGATATTGTAAAATCAAGAAAGCACATGATACACATACATCTATTAACTTCAAATTGACCAGAGACATATTCTCTTGGAAAACCAGCAAGTCTAGTCCCTTAATTAAATTTCTTTGACGAAACAAAAAAAGTGAAACTTCAGTTATCTGAAAACTATGTGGAGATTTGTTTGATACAATTCCCTTAAAATATTTATAGGGTTTACTGTGTGCCAGACATGGTACTTGTCATGGAGATAAAAAAGAGGATAAGATGTAATCTCTCCCTCAGGGAGATCATGATTATATCAACAAATGGTGTTAGAACAGTGTGGTAATTGCAATATGGACTTTGATACAGGGCACAGTGATGGAAGGCATAGACGAGGAATTGATTCTTTCTGGAGAACAATCACATGTGGTTACACTGAGGAGGGGACTGAGCTGGATGTTGAAGGATAATAAAGGAGATGTGAGAAACAAGAAGATAAGGGAAATAAAGGGGAGATGAAGCACTCCAGCCAGAGAGAAGAGATATGCAGAACAGTGAGGAGAGCAGTAGTGTAACAAAATGTTTGAAGAAATGCAAATGCATCACAATTACAGGGAAGTGAAGTTTGGGACTATAAATGGCGAGAATTAAAGTCACATAGGTAGGAAGTTTTTTGCACGCCATGCAAGTCATTCCTTTGGATACCAGTGGCATCCAAACTTTGTAGATCACACACATAATTTGTTAAAAATAAAAGCACTCCTTAATATATGTATGTTTATGTATTTATATACTTGCATGTGAACTCCATAAGGGCAGTGTTTGTTCGTTTTTTCTGAGGAAGATTCACCTTGAACTAACATCTGTTGCTAATCTTCCTCCTTTTTTGCTTGAGGAAGATTAGCCCTGAGCTAACACCTGTGCCGATTTTCCTCTATTTTGAATGTGGGTCACCAACATAGCATGGCTAATGAGTACTGTAGGTCTGCACTGGGGATCAAAACCCATGAACCCAGGCCAGAAGTGGAGCACACTGAGCTCAGCCATGGGGCAGACCCCCATAAGGGCAGTTTTTAAAACATCTATTTTCTTTATTGATATCTCTCAAGTGTCCATGATAGCACCTGGCACAGAGAGGACTCTTAATATATAGCTGTTGAGAGAATGATGTACATTACTAAACACAAATAAAAACATAGACATTTCAAGGGGATACACTAAAGAAAAAATAAAATATAGTTTTAAGGGGCTTGCTAATCGGGACAGCTTTCTACTGTCATCAGTTGGCATCTCAAGGCGAAATCTATGCTTGGAGGCTCATCCATAATGGCAGATGGAAATCAGTATTTTTAATAATCTTCTTGATAATTTTGAACTTTTTTGCCTAGCATCTTCTTAAAACTTACCAGATCACCCTTCTCTTTTCCTTGTGATGTGGCTGGGAGAAAGCTTGTGTTCAGGGAAGAAGGTGTTTCTGATCTGCAGTGTTTTAATTGTTCTCTTGTGCTTACATTATTAGTATTCTCTGCAAACAATGTTTTTTTCGGGGGAATGCTCTTAAACAAGGTGCTCATTTTCTTAGATTTAGTAATAACTAAGTAATGATAAATTCCCTTGCTGACACATACAAACTGCGGTTCATTGCAATACATTGAAAGTAAATGAAAGAGCATGAGCATCCTGATCAGACGGTGCTGTGGCACCCAGATCCTGCCTCTGAATCCTTTATGTGACTGTTTACCACGGAGCTGGAGGAGGGCGCTAGGGCCTACCTGCATATGATGCATCAATACAGTTTAATGAATTTCTTTTTAAATATAATAAATAGAGTGTAATAAATGTAACTATTTCAATATTTTCTTCCTACACGCCAAAGGATTGTCTATTTTTTCCCCCTGAGGTACATACACCCCTATTTGGAGACCATGGTTGTGGAAACAGAAACCATGGAAAAAAATTAAGTGCAGAAATGACATGTTTAGACTTGAATTGGAAAAACTTCTCTGTAATCAGGTTTTCTAGACAGGTTTAAGCATGTATTTTAATTTTATCAGTTTGGGTGGATAGAAGATTTTCCAATATGTACTTTAGATTTTTTTGATTTATTAATCACTGTATTAACTAGTTATTTTTTGCTTTATCTTATTGCTATTATATTGTGCTGCAATACAGAGAGGTCTTTAGGTTCTATTAAGTTTTTTAAAACCCTGAGTCTCTATACTAAGTGGCTCCATATCATTGTTTTATTGATATTCATACTACTGATTTTCAGAAAATTTCAGCCTTTTCTCCTGTGTCTGGTTAAACTATTATTATTATTATTACATTATTATTACATCTTTCTTGGCTCATCCAATTTAATGTAAATTCAGAGGGCATGAAACCCAGATTAACAGGCTTAGTAAAATTGTATCTAAAATAAGGCAAAAACTTTCTGAGTTTGGGCCTAAGGGATATTCCTCAAGCAGACCTAATATGTGACAATATGTGGACTCAATGAGTCAGACACTTTTCAGAGCCTTTTTCTATTTGCTCAATTTTTAGGTGTGGGATATATTGCAGAGGAATTGGAATGCAAAACCGACAAGTCCTGGACAAGAGCGTCTGGCTCTGCATGCCACGTTCAGTGTCTGGACGGCTGCTCTTTATGCAGACTTGTTCACACTTCTTTCTAGTTTGTTAGGACGTTTGCACACTTCTTACCTTGCTGAGTGGAGGTCTACAGAAATTTGAATAGATAAAAACAGGGGAAACTTTGGCCCTGACGTGCAAATTGAAGACTGTTGAAAAGCAAGATAAAGGGGGAGCAAGAAAGAAGGGGGTGAGGAGGATGCGTGTGGACAAATCTTATTCTGAGCAGCAGGCCCTCACATCTGGAGGGAAGTCCTGCACGGAGTCCCAGTTCAGATGGATGAGAGGCTCCTGGGCTGAGGGCAAATAGAGGACATCTATGCCTCAGCTGCCAGATCTGAGAGAGGGACACAGCCACTGTCTGTGGCCCAATGATAATAAAGCCTACCCTGGGCAACTACTGCTCAGGGGGTTTCAAGAGGAATTTAGGCTGAACTGGCTCTCAGATAAGTCAATTTACGATACATAAAATTAAATAAAATTGTTTCAGAGGTTACTGGGTGCCCAGGGAATCTAGATCTTGTTTGCTCTACTGATTTTAGGGTTATTCATCTATCTTTTAGGAAAATTTTCACAAATATAGAAAAGTACTAAAAGTAATGCAAATACACATGTACACCCCCTGAGAATTAATGTATATTAGTATTTTATCCTATTTGCTTCAGACTTTTTTTCAAAGGAATAAAACATGATAGTTTAACTTCTCTTTGAATCCCTTCCCAGCCTCAAAATTGAGACACTGAATTTCCTAATAAGGGCAACTTGGAGTTTGAGAAATTAACTGGAAAAAGTGAATAGATGTAATCATATTTTCACCCCCAATTCTGGGTTGTGCTACACATAGGACAAATGGAAGTATTACCAATGTATTTTACTATAGATTTATTTTTCTCTTTCATTGTATAATAGTGTCCTATATGTCTCATTCGATATTCATTCATCAGCTCTGTGTGATGGATAGCAGTACATTGGTTTTGGCACATATGTTATGGGTAAGGAGTTTCTAAAGTCATGGTTAATGGATTCACATAGTTTTAATACTTGACAAGGGAGTGTCTGGACTGAGCCACCACAGGAGAAAGAAAAGGATTGAAACATCAGAGCTGCTGTTCTTTTTCACTTAAGGAAACAAATAATATCAGATATTTTGGAAGCAAAGTTTGGACAACTGTGGACAGCTTATTTTTCTTTCTCATATTATATTTTCTCTTGGATCATAAGACAGGGTTGTCACAGGTTGAGTTCTCAGGCAGCAAACAAGGAGAGGGAGGCTTGTGTGCCGGGGATTTATTGAGTCATGCCTTGGGAACAGCCCTGTAAGGGAGTGGGGGAGGCAGGCAGGGGCAGAGGAAAAACTGTGACACGCTACCAAGGAGGTCCCAGAGGAGCCCTCTGTGCTAGGGGAGCAGAGATGCTCCCTCCCAGTTGTCCTCATTTGGGGAAGGAAGTAAACACAGCTGCTGCCAGGGAGGGTGTTAGCCTTCAGCTGGGCAGCGCCTCATGGTTTAGGGCAATATCTGGCAAGGGCCTCAGGTGTGCACCAGTAGCAACACTGCCAGCATCTGGGGAACGAGGGCCGGGGCAGCTCACCGTGCCTGCTCCCGGCCTGTGTGCACAGCATATGGACAATAGCACAGAGCAGATGCAGTAGAGCACACGTTACTAACAGTCAAATAGCCATTCCATTTCACCCCGGACAACTAACCAAATAAACACAACTATTCACTCTTAGTAGTAAAATTTTATAAAGTATATTAATAGTCTTCCTATCTTTAACGTTAAACAGTTAAACAATTCAAGTATCTATTGATGAACTATTTCAAAGGGGATGTGCAAAAGTCAGAAAAGTCATGCTCGCTCCGAGGAAAGAAACAGCAATATAATTTGACGGATTAAATACACAGATATGGAACACTTAGGGAGCAATTACATAACTGCGCCTAAAGAAATGCGTGATCATGTTCTAGGAATGAAAATGCTAACAAAATGTAGTTTGGAGAAGTTTCCAGAATAAGTCAGTGTCTGTATTGGTGGAGAAACATTATTAATAAAAGAACCAGTTGAATTTTTCTTTTACATTCCTCCAAAGACACTGTTTTAGCAGGTAAAAGATAGTTATTGCCTCATTATATACTAACTTATTTTTGTAAGTACCTAGGTTATCAAAAGTTATAAGAGAAAAGTGGAAGAAACAGATAAATGATAGTTTCCAAAATTTTTTAGTCTAGTAAAACTTATTTAAAGGACGTTGTAATTCTGACTTGGTGACAATCTAGATGAAATAATTTCCTCATGTAGTCCTCTCTTTACCTATAATACAAAAAACATAAAACTTAGCTATTCTTCCTGTGTTTATAAGAAGAGAATGTTGTCCTGTCCCACCAGAACTCAGCATCCCAGTGAAAACACATGGGCGTGTTATTTACCATGTCTCTCAGAGGTACAGATATTGTCCTCTATGATGGCCTGTGATGCTAAGCATTCCTTAGGTTTAGAAAGAGAGCAACTCAATTTCAAAGCGTTAATCTTGTAGTTCTTTAGGATTTTATAGGTATGACTCCTGAGGATGGTTTACTTATTGATCAATTGATTGCAATTATATGACTTTTGAGTGAAATGTCTGAATACAAGCATTATACAATATAAGCAGGACACTGGCAAGAATAGATTTTGTTCTTAATGTTCCTTTGAAAGCTAAAAGTTTGAAGTTCAAGGAGAATTTACTCATGAAGTACAATTTTCCGTAAAATAAAATTACAAATGTTAGGCAGTCCTAAGTAGTCCACAGATGTCTAACTAACGGAACTCTATTTCATTAGACTTAACTTTGCACCAATGGTTTTGCTAAGTCTTGGGGAATTGTGGGCTCCAGAGGCGGTGCAGAATTCTGGTGGGAGGAGAGGGCCCCAGGGGGAGGGTAGAGAAGGGGGCAGAGCCTTGAACACCCAGGATCTCAGAGTGGAGAGAAGAAGTTCTGCATTAAATGCCTGGACACTATAGCAACATTTTATTTTAGAGTCAGGAATCAATTTTAGGAAGTATGATCTTGTACTCACAATGTGACACAATAATTGCAGGGGATAGAAATGTGCTGGGAAGACGAAACCATAGGTGCCACATTGAGGCAATTTAAAATGAAACTGGATGTTTCTTTTAATGATAAAATCAGTTTATTTTGTGTCATTCAAAGTATTTACACTTTAGAATGAGGCAAGAACAGCACAAAGCAGTAAAATGGAATTAAACCATTTATATTTGTATAATATGTATCTCATGAACTTAGCTTCTGACCTGCCAATATGTCTTAAGGTTTTCACTAGAAAAGTCAAAGAAATTTACAACATAAATCTACATACTTAGAACTACAAATGCACTAAAAATATGATATTGGATTTTCAAAAAATTATTAATCCACAATAGGAACTATATCATGGCTAATGATAAAGTGAAGACAGAGAAACACTAATTAATAAATTCATATTTGATGGCCCTTTTATATATCCATTGGGCAAGTCCAAACTTTTGTATTTGAATGGTTTTCATTAGAGTTATTAGTACTTCTTAATATTTGTGCCCAAATGAAAATGCGTTTGAGGCTTATATAAATCTGCCAGAATTCAGATTTCTCATTTACATCAGCAAAATATTAGCTCAGTCAATTTTATTAGAAGCTTATTTTGGTAACTGACACTTAATTAAACAAATAATTATTGACAGTATAAATGAAAAATATTTGGTGAATGCTGGCCATGAGCCAGGTGCTTGTGAGGGCCCTACACCCCTCATCTCATGTAATCTTCAAACAGCCCCGAGAGATGGAAGTATTATCACCCCGACTTTATAGATGAAAAACAGAGGCTTGGAAATTGAATTGATAGAATTTCCGAGAGTCATGAGAGCTCCAGCCCCTCCATATCCTTGCTAACACTCGGAATGTTGCTCATTCTAATAGATGGATAGTGGTACCTAACTGTGCATTTCATTTGCATTTCCTCATGACCAATAATGTTGAGCATCTTTTCCTAAGTTTATTTGCTATATTTATACTCTTTGGTGAAGTCCTCACTAAAATCTTTTGCCCGTTGCTTTTATTGGGATGTCTGTTTTCTTATTATTGAGTTCTGAGAGTTGTTTATATACTCAGGGTATAAGTTCTTTAACAGATATAACACTTGTAAATATTTTCTCCCAGTCTGTGTCTTATCTTTTCATTTTCTTAACAGGATATTCTAAAGATTTAGACACAAATGTTCATAGAAGCTTTATTTGTAACAGCCGATATCTGGAAATGATCCAGATATGCATCAGCAGATGAGAGGATAAACAAATTGTGGTATCCAAACACAGAAATCCTCTTTAGTAATAAGAAGGAATGGACTGTTGGTATGTGTAACAATGTGGATGATCTTCAAAATAATTAAGCTGAGTGAAAGAAGCCAGGGAAAAAAAAGGAGTGCACACTTCATGATTTTATTTATATAAAATACTAAAAAATGCAAACTAATCTATAGTGACAGTAAACAGCTATAAGGGGTTGCCTAGAAATAGGGGGTAGGAGGCAGGAAGGATTACAGTAGAGAACAAGGACAGTTTTGGAGGTGATGGATACACTCATTATCTTGTGGTGATGGTTTTGGGTTTGTGTATATTCCTAAACTTAGCAAATTTTACACTTTAAATATGTGCAGTTTATTGCATGTCAATTATACTTCAATAAAGGTGTTTAAAGAAAGTTTACTTTATACTCCCTTTACTTATACTCTTAGTTGAATTACCAAAAAAAAAGGAAAGGTAAGAAAAGAAAGAAAAAAAAATCATAGAGTACACAGCACTTTATGCAACGTTATTCTGCATCTCATTTATACTGTTATAACACCATTTGGCTCATTCTAAAGCAAAATATTATCAGTATAAAGAGATAAAATTCTTACCTTTCCCTTTAAATTCTAAGAAGAACAGAATTCCATTCTGAAAAGTTCAGTTTAGACAACAAGGTATCATAAAGTTCTCAATATTTATACTGACTGTAAGAAGAATGTATTATAAAAACATTAATTTTCATAGAAAACATAATAAATTCTTCCCTTGGCAAGACATGTAATTAAAGCTTAAAAAAATACCACCACCAGGCATTAATTTCATATGTCAGGTCATGCAATAGGAAATAATTAATTTATTTTTTCAGTTAGCTGGTTAAAATGAAAGATATTAATAAAGGGCAACACAAGGGAAAGCAGGTCAGCAGGATCATTTTGGGAAAGGTTATAAATTTTACTTAGTGTTATTGGCACACTTTCTGGTTTTCCTCTTTTAAAGCCCTTGAAATAGCGCAGTTCTTTTTCTTTAAAATTTAAAGAACTTTTTTTTCTTTTTGAGGAAGATTAGCCCTGAGCTAACATCTGCCTCTAATCCTCCTGTTTTTGCTGAGGAAGACTGACCCTGAGCTAACATCCGTGCCCGTCTTCCTCTACTTTATATGTGGGACGCCTACCACAGCATGGCTTGCCAAGCGGTGCCATGTATGCATCTGGTATCTGAACCAGCGAACCCCAGGCGGCCAAAGTGGAATGTGGGCACTTAACCACTGCGCCACCAGTGGGCCCCAACAGCGCAGATCTTAATACTGAGCTAAACAAGATCGAATTGTAGCAAGGGCCTGGAGGTGGGTGCCATTGAAGCTTCTGGGAACAGCGACAATTTACAGCTCCCCACCCATAGGCAGCAGACAGTCCAGGAGGGTTCTCCCAATCCCCATGCCCCACCAGTGCCCTCCTTTAGATGCTGCAGAGAAAGTAGAAGGGTTTACTGTCCTGGCTCCATTAGCCCTTTGTTCTTATATAGTTTTTCCCCAGAAGATGAGTCATCTTTTCAGTTTATGTGAGTTCCCCAGCCGTGTCCTATTAACTGAAATAAATATTATCATCCTGTATTACTATCTAGTCTCACTTGATCTTTCCTGTCACCCTCCTCAATCTATATTGGACATTAATTTGCTCCTTCACAGCAATTTGGAATATTTAAAATATTATTAAAATTGCTGCTAGTGTAGAGGACAGAGAAAGAAATTCCGTAGGATTTCGTCATTTCTTATGGCTGAGTAGTAGTCCATTGTGTATAAATACCACATCTTCTTTATCCATTCGTCCCTTGATGGGCATCTAGGTTGCTTCTGCGTCTTGGCTATTGTGTATAATGCCGCAATGAACATAGGGGTGCAAGAATCTTTATGCCTTTGTGTTTTCAAGTTCTTTGGATAAATACCCAGCAGTGGGATAGCTGGATCATATGGTAGATCTATCCTTAATTTTCTGAGGATACTCCAAACTGCTTTCCATAGTGGCTGCACCAGTTTGCACTGCCACCAACAGTGAACAATGGTTCCCTTCTCTCCACACCCTCTCCAACATTTGTTGTTTCCTGTCTTGTT
This sequence comes from Equus przewalskii, assembly GCF_037783145.1. NCBI lineage: Eukaryota > Metazoa > Chordata > Mammalia > Perissodactyla > Equidae > Equus > Equus przewalskii. Next base: position 29,091,594 of record NC_091839.1, on the reverse strand, counting down.
AATTATAGCCATTCTGACCGGAGTGAGGTGATACTTTACATTTTTGTCATGTCCAAAGCTGAAGTCAGTGCCCCTATCCCCACTCCTTCAGTTAGACTTTGTCATCCATTTATAATAGTCTCTTGTCACAGTCTGCATTCCATTCTGAGATGATTCAACTTTCTAGTTGATTATTTTTTTATTGTGCACACATTAAAGTTCCTCTTTTGTTCTGCAAAGTTCTATGGGTCTTGACAAGTGTACGTTGCTGTATATCCACCATTACAGTACCGTACAGAATAATTTCACCACCCTATATATTCCTTGTACTTTACCTACTCAACAACCCCTCCCCCCCACACACATGCACACAACTTCTCTCTCTCTATTTTTGTCTTTTTCAGAATGTTTTATGACTGGGATTACACAGTATTGTAATCTTTTTCAGAATGGATTGATTCAATTAACAATAGACATTTAAGATTCATCTATGTTGTGTGCATTTATAGCTCAATCCCTATCACTGAACAGTATTTGATTGAGTGTTTATACTGCAATTTGTTTATTTACCTATTGAGGAAATCTTGGGTGCTTCCACTTTTTAGGAAGTGTGAATAAAACTACTATCAACATTTGCATGAAGTTTTTTTTAAAGACTTTTTTTTAGAAATCTTATTGATTTTTACAAATCAAAGCTCGTTGTGGCTTTAATTGTTTTTTTCCTGCTACTTGTGAGATTGTACTTTTTTTTTTTTTTTTTTAAGATTTTATTTTTTCCTTTTTCTCCCCAAAGCCCCCCGGTACATAGTTGTATATTCTTTGTTGTGGGTCCTTCTAGTTGTGGCATGTGGGACGCTGCCTCAGCGTGGTTTGATGAGCAGTGTCATGTCCGCGCCCAGGATTCGAACCAACGAAACACTGGGCCGCCTGCAGCGGAGCGCGCGAACTTAACCGCTCGGCCACGGGGCCAGCCCGAGATTGTACATCTTTTTCATAGGTTTAATGACTTTCCAATCTGTCTCATCTTTATTCATGGTATTTTTGTTGTTCTGGAATTTTAATTTTAGGATAATTTAGTGTAAAATTTATTGAACTTTTCCTTTATGCTTCATGCTTTGTATGTGTGTATGTGTGTGCAATTTTATTTTCTTAATTCTTCTCTACCCCCCAAAATGGTATTTTCCAATTTTTAAAAAAATGTTTTACTGTTTTGTCTTTCACATTTCTGTCTTTAGTAGATCTGGAGATTTATTTTTTCTGCACTGAGAGGTAAATTTCTAACATGATTCTTCTCTGTGTGAGTAGTCACTTATCGCACTTAAGCTATGGGATTCCCTCTCTTCGCCTTGAAATAACAGATTTGTCATAAATCAAGATTCCTACACATCCATTTTTTTCTGTGCTTTCTGTTCTGATTTGTACTTTTTGTTTGGTTTGGTGTAAACATTTCATTTATCAAAATATAGAATGCTGAAATAATTTCCAACTAAAGATACAATAGCTAAGTTGACTGTTTACAATTTTAACAGAGGTTATTTAAAAGGTAGATATCCCATTCAAGTGTGTGGAAGTGGAAATAAGTTTTCATAATGAGACTTTTATTATTGATGATATCCACATTTAAAGTTATCGGCTAATACTAAAGTATTAGTTCTTACTGGGGATATATAGAAAGAAAACAGAAGAAAATTCAGATTTGAAGAGTAGGAAATGAATGCATCATAGGATATATTTAAAATTTCCAATTTTTCATCTCTTAACCATCTCACCTATCTTGTACTGGGGTTGATACACATTTCAGGCTCACAAACTCACATTTCCTCATAATCCGAACTCCAATTCCACTGGTCTCTTCTATCACATATGGGGAGGAAAATTTAATGAAGCATTGAGAACACTTTTACTCCTTGAATAAAAACCTACCTAAAAACCTTCCTGAGACGCAGCCCAGGCAGTCCCTCCCAAAACCAATTTATTTGTTAGAGCACTGTAACAATGCTAAAGCAAATATGAGGAGGATCCACAGAAAAAAATAAATTATATCAAAGAATAAGCAGAAGAAAAATGGTTATGGAGGAAAATTTAGTGGAACTAATGGAGAAGAGAAAGGTCAGAATCAGCCAGGTGCTGTTTTATTCATTTATTACAGGGTTGCACTCCTCTTTTAGATGTTAAAACTTAGGTTAAACTTGACTATTACATATCGCTCAGTTAAAGAGGATAGGCTATAAGATAAGAAGAATTGCATATCAAAATTATATCCCCCTCCAAACTTATCAATTAAAAATCTCTGGAAAGAAGTGAAAGTTAAAGAAGAATGCCTATGAGGGAAACATATTGCAACACAAATAAAAGTTGTTCTAATCATGTTACATTGAGAAATCCAACAAGTAGGTGAATACTTTAAACATCTGTCCCAGGAGTTGTTTTTTGTGAATAATTTGGAAAAATGTATTACATAATAATTAAGACATTATTATTCCATATTGATATTACTTACAGCTCACCACATTATTTCATAACTAAGTTTTTTTAATTCAAAAGTGAAGTGAGAAAATTTCCTAGCTTTGAATATGGTAATAGGAACCAGATTTACTCTACTGTCAGAAACATCTAGAAAACCAGACTCTACACTCCCAAAAAGGAAACATCTCTCTTCAGCATTGGACTATAGACACCTCAGGACCATGATCACCGGAAGAAGAAAAAGTAATGAAGTTAAGTGTTATAATTGCCTCAGCTTCCTGACTAACAGCTGTTCTCAGGCTCCAGTGAGCTGAGAAGAAGCCCAAACAGAGCCCAGAAGTACCACTTAGTTGTGCAAACAGAGATTGGGAAGTGGAGAATCCATGATGGCTAGAATTTATGGAACAGAGATGAGGAAGTTGCATAGAATAAGAACTCCTCAAGTTTTTGACTGAGTACTTATCTGTGGCATATACTAGAAAAAATTACTCTGGTGTGGGGAAAAAAACACTGGAAGTCAATAATCTAAACAGATCTGGAAGTAGTTTATGTTCTCACAGAAAGGAATAGAAAGTCCTCATAATACTTGGGGAATTGGGTTGAATCTTCACAAGAATATTGCCTTGGTAATGGAGTTAAGACAGCTTTAGCCTAAAGTCTGCTGTGAATCCATTCTAACAAAGCTCAAAAGCAAGTCACAAAAGGGTCACGCGATTTCTTAGTAACAGCCACATTCACAAACTTGAAAACTGTTTAAGGGAATACAACAAAATCGAGCAAGTAACAAAGTAAGGTTCACATTGTTCACAATCTAATCATAAATCACAAGGCATCCAAAAGAGCAGGAAAATATGATCCAAAATCAGGACAAAAAACAATCAATTGAAAGAGAGGCAGAATTGGCAAAGTTTTTCAAACTATTACTATTAATTGGTGGATTTTTCTCCTTGTGAGAATTCTACCCAATGTAACTTCTTTCTATTCTTGTTGGTGGAATTCTCATAGACTGATGGTGGGAATGACAAAATGCTACAGCTATTTTGGAGGTTCTTTATAAGGTTACACAAACACTTACCATAAGATCCAGCAATCCCTAACTGGATTCTCTTAGGTATTTACCCAAGAAAAATTAAAACATGTGTCCACTCATATATTTATATATGAGTGTTAACAATAGCCAAATCATTGATAGTACCCAAATGTTCATCAACATGTGAATGGGTAAACAAATTGTGGTGTATCTATACAATGGAATACTACTCACTAATAAAAAGGAACAAACTACTAATACACACACCATGGATGAATCTCAAAGTCCTTATGCTAAGTGAAAGAAGCCGAATATAGACACTTATGAAGCATTACTAGAAAAAGCAAAACCTTGGTGACTGAAAGTAAATCTGAGTTTGCTGGAGGCTAGGGCTTGGGGAAGGAGATGGGCTACAAAGTGTCACAGAGGAATGTGTACCCATGGAAGTATACATTTTTCAAAACTCATCAAATTGTGCACTTAAAATTTGTGAATTTTATTGTATATAAATTTTACCTCAATAAACTCAGTGAGAATAAGGGGAATGAATTTGGAGGCAGAGCAAGTTTTTAAGACTTGACCCAGCTTGACCAAATTTTCAGTTCACTGTTCTCAGAAACAATTTGATAGCAAAAATCAATAGGAAATAACTACTTGTGGTAAAAAAAAAAAAAAAAAAAACAACCTTCAATTAATGTAAAATAGGGAAACGTCTGCTTACATTCCAAAAAAGTCTTGAAATAGTGCCAAGTAAACCAACATGGAGTAAAATTGGCAAGAAAAAGCACAGACTACATCAGTGTATTAGGAAAGCTAAGATTTGTGCAAGATTTAAAGTATGTTTAAAAATTAAATATATAGTTTGAAGTCCATTGCTGGAATGTTTAGGTTTTTGCCCTCCTTTGATTTACATAGAATTAAAGACTTATAATGAAAATAAATTTCAAGGACAAGAATTGCATAAAATCAATGATACAACTCATAGGTCTTCTCAGAGTTGGCACACTTCTTGTGGAAAAAGACCGTCAGCATTGTCATTTTAAAATGCTTAGGTGGGCAGCTCCTCCCCATTCTGGACAACCAAAATATTTGCTCTGAGGGTTTTCTTAAGAATTGTTTATTGCTTTTAAGCATTAACTGATGCAGTTAGGAAAATATGTTACTTCCAACATCATCATCCTTTATACTGATTGCATCCTCGTTATCATAAAAAACTTAATTTCAGTGATTCCACCCACCATCGAATGACTGGTCCTTCACTTGAGATTATTCATTCGTTCATTCTTTGTTCTCTAATTAATTCACTTCAGATCTACTGAACATCTCCTTTGTACCAGATACTCTGCTAGATTCTCGGGACACAACAGTGGGGACATGACATAGAGCTCTTGACATCAGAGTATTCTGTTGAGTGGGAAAGACAAACGAACTTGCAATTAAAAGGCCACAAGAAAGTGCTGAGATTCTTTTTTTTTTTTTTTTTTTGGTATAGGATGTTTCAAAAGAATATAGTAGGGCCAGGGAGACTTAGAGAACATTAAATAGAAAAAAATGTAACAAAGAAATCTGAATAAAAATTTGGAAAATAGGGGCTGGCCCGTGGCCCAGTGGTTAGGTTCGCGCGCTCCGCTGCAGGTGGCCCAGTGTTTCGTTGGTTCGAATCCTGGGCACGGACATGGCACTGCTCATCAGACCACGCTGAGGCAGCGTCCCACATGCCACAACTAGAAGGACCCACAACAAAGAATATACAACTATGTCCCGGGGGGCTTTGGGGAGAAAAAGGAAAAAAATAAAATCTTAAATATAAATAAATAAAAATTTGGAAAATAACAAAATCAATGCATTTAAGGTACAACAAAAAGTTGGAGATTAGTGGTTGAGTCTTTACAAAAAATTACTTTTAAGAAAACTCAAAGTGACAAAAAAGCCTTTCTTTAGCAAGTAAAGGCTGTATATAGTTACGTTATTACATATAAATCGGGAGAAATAAGTGTGTGGTGATAGGGGAAATGAAATAATGTGTTAAAACAATCCAAATATATTATTTGAATGGGTCAATATTAAAAATAGGTATTGGGGGCCGGCCCGGTGGCGCAGCAGTTAAGTTTGCATGTTCTGCTTCTCGGCAGCCTGGGGTTCATCGGTTCGGATCCCAGGTGCAGACATGGCACTGCTTGGCAAAAGCCATGCTGTGGTAGGTGTCTCACGTATAAAGTAGAGGAATATGGGCGTGGATGTTAGCACAGGGCCAGCCTTCCTCAGCAAAAAGAGGAGGATTGGCAGATGTTAGCTCAGGGCTACTCTTCCTCAAAAAAAAAAAAAAAAAAAAGATTAAAAGAATAGTAGAAGCATCATCATGATGAAGAGAAATACTCACCCACGGTTAAATAATATCTTTGTTTACACGCAGTCTTTTTTTGTTATTCCTTACAAGAATCTCTTTCTCTTTAAACCATGGTATTGACACTGTTTGTTTCCAAGGAAAAGAGGGTCACATTCATCTGAAGGAAGTGAGAGTATCTGAAGATATTTCACTATAAGATATGTTTTGCCTAATTTTTTTGAAAAATGGAGTCTGTTGTCATGCAGTTTCCCCTTTCTCCTTTCTGGCTATTCTTATGCTCTCCTTCCTTCCCTTCAGAATCTTCTTTGGAGCCTCTACTCTGTGCTGTGCAGTGCAAACAGGTGCAATGTACAGGGGAAGGTTGTGCACTGCACCACCCCCGTAAGCCCCATTCCCATGATAGAGCATTTGAGACTGTGCTTGGCATGTGAAATAATCCCCAAGACTGTGTCTTCAACCTTCTTCTCTCCTAGTGTTCTACTCTTATTGTATGATACATCTTAGTCTCTATCTTTAGGACACCTATCTTGAGAGCTCCAAACCTTGTATAGTTAGCTATTTACTACACATCTCCCTCTGGCCATCTTGCAAACACCTCAAACTGTCAATGTTTTTCCAACTGGATTTATCTTATCTTCTTTAAAGCTCTTCAGGTGTCATTTCAAGACAATTGAGGAAATATCCCCTCAACATTTATAGCAAGCAGTCTTCAAGTTACTGTGGATGCTACGATTAAAACAAGAGATTCCTGGCCTGGAGCAGCAACTAGGGAATATATTCTCTGATAACTTTCCATATTCTTTTTCAGTTATTTGCTGCAATGCTAGCCCATACAATCAGAATCAGATCTGCATCAGACCTATACAATAGGTGTAGAGGACATACACACATAGATAACCACTCCAAGGATGACCATAGTCACTGGAATTTTTGGATAGTTACAAAGTGAGTGAGAAATTCTGAAACATTTCTTTGCATATGGCTTATTTACTTATTTGATATAAATTATGTTTGAATTGTCTTTTGTAAAACCGTGAACACTGGCACGTCTCTGATAGATACAATTTCTCTTTCATCAAATGTTCTCTGTATTAATCATGCCTTCTTATTTCTGATGCTTTGACATCTGGGGCGTTGCTGACCGTGGAGAGACTGCTCTTCCCAGGGCTAGCCAATTCCTAGAGAAAGCAAAAGACTAGCTTGTGAGTAGCCAGCTCTGGTAGTCTAGAGGTTAAAATTTGGCACTCTCACTGCGGTGGTGTTTGTTCCCCAGTTAGAAAACCACACCACTCATCTGTCACTTATCATATTCTGGCAGCTGCATGTTGCTGTGATGCTAAAAGCTATGCCACCGCTATTTCAAATACCAGCAGGGTCACCAGTGGTGGACAGGTTTCAGTGAAGCTTCTAGATTAAGAGACTGGGAAGAAGGACCTGGCCGCCCACTTCTGAAAAACTTGGCCATGCAAACCTTCTGAATAGCAGCAGAGAGTTGTCTGACTTAGTGCCAGAAGGTAAGAGTATGGCACAAAAAGACCAGGTAAGGTCCCACTTTACACAGGGTCATTAGGAGTCAGAATCAACTCAATGGCACTAACAATATCAAGCTTGTGAGTACACCTTTCGTGTGCAAACTAACCAAGCCAGAGTCCACATGGTCACCATTTCCTTTATTGGGCTCTCACACAGGGCCACTATTCTCCTACTCTAATCACCTTAGGGCATCACCCCAAGGCCAGGGGCCAGACCAGACAGCTAGGGACAGCCCCATGCCCCTGAATCCGCTGAAATTATTCAGACTAACCAGTCCTCAGCCTGCCTACACTGCCTTGCCAATTCCTGCTCACAGAAACCAAAATAAAGGCTCTAGCCCGTGTTTTCCCCTCCCTCCCTCTGTCTCCTTCCCAGGTCTGGCGCTTTTCTGTGTGGTCCTGTGTGATATGGCATGCCCCTCATTCCTCCTGTTCTTGGAAACAACGAGTAACAAGCTATGTTTTCAGTGCCAATTGTCTCGTGATCTGTTAGCCTCACCATACCCAAATAATAATAAAAACCTACATTTTAAAACATTCTCACTCTTTCAAAGAAGAGCTGGACTTCATGGCTTGTGAAAATTAATGTTGCTTTTACATCTTGTAGGACTGACTTGACCAATACGCCTTTTCCTTTTTTCAAAGCATATATTATTGTCATGTAAGTTTATCAATTCCTTTGCTTCCAATAGCCTCTCTGCCACTCAGATAAATAGGCAAAATGTCTTTATTCTTTGGTCTCTGATGAAACATCCCGTACTCTATGAATTCTACAATAAAAATAAGTTACTTTATGGTTAAGAAACCTTTCACATGTATTTATTAATTAAGAGCTTCACATCCACACACACACAGACACACACACACAGAGACACACACACACACAGATACACACACACACAGACAGGCTGTCTTGAATCATTCCTATGCTGCTGATGAAGGAATTGTGCCTCCAAGAGTTTATATGGTTTTTCCAGGCTCATACTACTAGCAGGTGGTGGTGGGTGTTTCTTTGTCTATTACCCAAGATTTCTGGACACCAGAAATCTGGACCTGGTGTCCAGAAATCTTATTCATTGATAGAATGAAAATCCTAAAAGAAACTTGATTTTAGAAGAGATATTAAATTGAAATTACACCTGTATCAGTAAACTTTAATCACACTGACAGTGGGAAAGGGAAAGATTAAGCCCATTTCTCCTCTTTGTGTAAAGTTGTAGTGCGTCTTCAGGGAATGTGTTAGAAAAGAATATTTTCTCTGGCTACTTGCCAATATACACATGTCATGGGATGAGGCTCATCCTGTGCTTATTTATTTATAGTTTTGTATTTATTCATTATCATATTTAGAATATTTTTTTGCAAAGAAATATTATTAAAAACAATTCCAATTGAACTTTTCAAGCAGAGAACCATTAAGGCTGCAGTACAACTCTTATACTGCTACGGAGAGCTAACAATCTAGAGCTGGAAATAGTTTTAGAGATTATGCAGTCCAGACATTTATTGAAGATGCCCAATGATATTAGGAAGTTTGTCTAAGATACAGCAAGACTCCCTCTCAGAAATTTGTCATTTTACTACTAAACAAAAGTTCTCGCTCACATTCCACATACCGTTAAGGATGTTTCAGCTCAGAACTCCTGTGTTCTACAGCATATTGGAGAATCCAAATCCCCAGTATATTGTGAAGGATGAAAACAACACTGAGTCATTTTTCTGGGAAAGGAATCTTGTTCGTTCCTGCAGGAGTTAAACCATTGGAGGTTTGGGGCGGGGAAAGCTATCATCCCAAGTCTGAACTAAGTCTGAAGGTAAAAAGTATAATGACGTTTCAGGGGCCAATCATTCTGTACAGTCTTATGGGATCAGTGTGGATTTCAAGTACTAGTCTGACCCAAAATAGGAAACTATCTCAATCTCATATCGTATTTCCTTTCCACATGAGGCTCTGCGGGAGGGGTGGTCTCCCAGCACGTCTTCCATCATTCCCAGAGTATTAGCCCCGAGAAGCCAAAACCTTCTCCAAATCTACGAAAATAATTTAACAACCCTACAGAACATTTGGACCTTTTAAAATAAAAACTTTAAAAGATCTCTGATGTTTGTGAAAGAGTCCTTTTATTTATAGCTGAAGGCTGGAATTACTTAAAGTAAATCTGCTTGACTTTTCTTTAATGGAAGGCTCCCAAAGGTCATGAAAGTTCTGAGAAATCAAGCCCTGAAATTTTTGTGGGCTTCTGGGCTATTGAAACTGGACTGAGCTATGTTTATTAAATCCATCTCTATATTTTTGGCCATTAGTTTCTCACACCTTGAGTTTAGGAATCTGGGAATCATTGACATGTCAAAACTTCAAAATATCTGAGGCTAATTTTTCATCAACCAATATGCCTAATTTTTGAAATGTTTCCATTACTGATTCTCCTGGGATTCATACGTGGCAAACACATTTAAGATGCCATCCATCATCTGGGCTCCTACTTTCAAGCCCTCAGGCAAATGTTTTTGTAAACAATTGGCCCATGAATATATCCTTGGAGCCAAGAAGCTCATGTTTCACTGGACAAAGAGAAGCAGCACATTCCAGAGCTGAGGATCCTCTCAGGACAAAACTGTGAGTCAAGGTTCACCACATTGTATCATTAATCAGCTTGATTTAAGTGATGTCATAAATTCAAGGTCAAAAATTGTTTGTTACATTCTACCTCCAAAGACCCACTTTTACAGCTTCCAGGATGTCCTGTAAAATTTTCCTTCTAATTTTTAAAATTGAGACTATGTTATGAACTACAAAATTTGAAGATCAACTGTAAGTTGAGAGTTTAGTGCTGTAACCAACAGAGGATAGAACTAAATGCATCTAACATATGCTTAACAATCTGCATGATTATGATCACAAGACATGGTAAATAGTTAACGAGCAGTGAGATTGGTGACATTGACGCAGCTGATCTGAGCATTTTTAAGGGCCACTTGGAACAGTGATTGGTATGCTTGGCCAAAAAGGAAACTGCTCAGAGCCTCTACTCAAAACATTATAACAAAAACCACCTGAAGTGTGAGTTAAAAGCATGATTCCTGAACATCACCTGGTAGGGATGCCAGATAAAGCACAGAATATCAATTAAATTTGAATTTCATATAAATAATGAATAACTGTATTTCTATATTTTTATTCGCTAAATCTGGCCATATCCAGAGAACAAGCCTGAACTTCTAATTAGAATCCCAGAGAATTTGTGTTATCAGGAAAGTTGGAGAAACATTGCTGGAGGTGAATGCTGACTTTTTCCTTCTCCAGGAAGGGATGGCCAAACACAAGGTTCCAGAGGTTTCTACAGATAGACATACCCAAATCTCCAGGCTCTGGAAGTTCCAGATCATTTAAACTGGATATGAGGAAACATCTCTCCCCATTTTGGTTAGACTTATCTTCCTTTATTGAGGAATAAGATCAGGCAAGGTAGCCTGGGTCTCAGACTCCAGGCAGGAAGGAGAAGGCAGGAGGCAGAGGCCTTGCTTGGGCTGGGGTAGGGACAGGTGGTGTGAACTTACCTATCACTTAAACTTCTTTTCCTTTTCCCCTGCTCTTTTCCACAGTGGTCCTACATGGAGAATTTGCTGGATTATGTGAATCAGTTGCACCCCAGCCTGTTTCCAATATAAGAGGGAGCTCCTTCCAAGAGCAAATGGTCCTGGGAATGTTAAATGGCAATGGTTGAATGAGATTTTTGGAAATTTTTCCATCAATTTGCTATGGAACATTTCAAACATATACCAAAATAGACAGAATAATATCAGACACTCAAATACGTAATGTGTGGCTTCAATAATGATCAACTCATGACCAATCTTCTTTCATTTACATTCATAGCCATCATCTGTACCTCACATTATTCTAAATCAAATCTATATCATATTGTCTCATACACACACACATATATAAATGCATATACATGTCTATATATATATATGTGTGTGTGCAAATCTATACACACAGATATATATAATCAGAAAAGTTGAGAAACTTTATATATTATATATATTTGAGACTGTATCTCTAAAAGATAAAGAATTTCTAAAAATGACACTAAAAATATCAATAATCCTTAATATCATAAAATATGTGATCAGTGTTCAAATTTCTCTGATTGTATTTTTTTAACTGCTTTAAAAGAAAGTGCTTATAAAGTCCATGTATTGCAATCAGTTTGTATATCTCTTTGTAGACCTCTTTTTTTTCCTTTCATTTTATTTGTTGAAGAAAAACAAGTTATTGTCACTTTAGAGTTTTCCACATCTGGATTTTGCTAATTGTCTTCTTATAATGTGATTTAACAGTTTTCTCCTGGATAACAGTGGAAAGGGACACTTGAGAGAGAGGCAACGTAGGAGGCTCCTGAGCTTCCCACTCTCATGGATGCACTGAAAGTACAGCTACATACATAGCAATTCCCAGTAAAAAAGATCCAGAAACTAGCTGGGTGAGTCCTACACATCAGGTTAATGAGGAAAATATCTACATTGAAATGGGTAGGAAAGGCTGAGACACACTCAAGCCACAAACCATATCCCCAGCGCAGTGCCATGCAATCTGGAGGGAACTCCCATCTCTGAATTCTCCCTGAGAAACAAAGGATTTGAACCCCACATCTAGCACTTCAACTTTTAAGACTCTCACCTGAGAGACAGGGCCCCCAAAACAAGTACCTCATAAAGCCATTGGGACTTGCATCCTTGAGACTCACCAGACTATAGAACACAAAGAAGTAGCACTCAAAGGGCACGCAAGCACTCACAATGTCTATCTCCCCAGGTTTCAGTGCAAAGGGAGCAGGTAAAAACGCCCATCTCCCAGTATGTCCCTTAAAGAAATTTCTCTGCATACTTTAAAAGCTGCTGCCTGAGAGTCGGACTTTTAATTTAGCATGCATCTAAGGACTGGCTGTAATTCTCCCCAAAGACCTGGGAAGCTGGCAGACACCTCACCCGCCTTCTTCTTCCAGCCCATTCCAAGTTGCTGGTATCTCCTTGGCAGGAGCTTATACACAAGTCTCTTGCCACAGCTTCTGTGGCTGCTGCCCAAGGAATAGGCCCCTAGATTGCCCTGGCTTTGAAGTCAATAGGGTTTGCATTCTCCAGTCCCACAGGATTGTAGGAAACAAAGAGGTAGCATTTAATGGGGACAGAAGCACCACTCAATGCCTATACACCTGGGTCTAGCACAGAAGGAAGAGGCAAAAATGCTCATTTCCCACTTTTGCCCTGAAAGGCGTTTAACTGCATGCTTTCTCAGATGATGGCTGAGGGTTGAGCTTCTAAACAGCCTGCATTTAGATGCTGTCCCCTTTAGGCTACTGAAGGGTCTTGGTACTTCCTCAACTACTGAGAGGTACAGCAACAAAGAGGGTGGCTTGGACAATCACAAAGCTTTGAGAGACAGCCAAGAGCTCAGGCCAGGCTGATCGAGGAGATTTATCTCCTATGCAAGACCACTCTGTCAAGACTGAGAGAGGTGACTGTTTTACGTGATGTGAACAAACTGCCACAGAGTCAAGGAAAATAAAGAAACAATGGAATATGTTCCAAACAAAAGAACAAGATAAAACTCCAGAAATAGACTTTAATGAAATGCAGATAAGTGATTTACCTAATGGAATTCACAATAATGGCTATAAAGATTCTCACCAAAGTCAGGAGAACAATGCATGAACAATGTAAGAATTTCAACAAAGAAATAGACAATATAAGAAAGTACTGACCAGAAATTAGAGAACTGAAGAGGACAATAATTGAACTGAAAAATTCAATAGAGGGGTTCAACAGCAGACTAGATCAAGGAAAAGAAAGGATTAGTGATTTTTTTTAACATTGTGTAATTTCAGGTGTATATTATTGTTTATCAATTCCTGTATACATTTCATTGTGCTCACCACCAGTAGACCAATTTTTATCCATCACCATACAAATGTGCCCCTTTATCACTTTAGCCCACCCCCCGACCCCCTTCTTCTCTGGTAACCACTAATCTGTTTTCTTGAAAGGGTCAGTGATCTTGAAGACAGGGCAGTGGAATTCATTTACCCAGAGGAGTAAAAAGAAAAAAGAATTAAAAATAGCGAGGACAATTTAAGGAACTATGGGACACCTTCAATGGATCAACATATGCATTATAGGGATCCCAGAAAGAGAAGAAAGAGAGAAAAAGGCAGGAAGCTTATTCAAATCAATCAATCAATCAATCAATGTGATACATCACATTAACAAAATGAAAGAAAATAATCATATGATCATCTAAATAGAAGCAGAAAAAGCATCAACATCCTTCACGATAAAAACTCTTGACAAACTGGATATAGAGGGAATATACTTCAATATAATAAAGGCCATATTTGACAAGCCCACAGCTGACATCATACTCAATGGTAAAAGGTTGAAAGCTTTTCCTCTAAGATCAGGAACAAGACAGGGATGCCCACTCTCACCACTCCTATTAAATATAGTACTGGAAATCCTATCCAGAACAGTAAGGCAAGAAAAAGAAATAAAAGGCATCCAAATTGGAAATGAAGAAGTGAAAGTGTCTCTATTTGCAGATGACATGATATTATATTTAGGAAATCCTAAAGACTCCACTAAAAACCTGTTAGAACTAACCCGCAATTTCACCATTTTTACAGGATACAAATTCAATATACAAAAATCAGTTGTGTTTCTACACAACAATGAAGCATCAGAAAGAGAAATTAAGAAAAGAGTGCCACTTACAACAGCATCAAAAAGAACAAAATACTTAGGAATAAATTTAACCAAGAAGGTGAGAGATTTCTACATTCAAAACTATGAGATTGATGAAAGAAATTGAAGAAGATACAAATAAATGGAAAGATATTTTGTGCGCATGAATTGGAAGAATTAACATTGTTAAAATCTTCATAATGTTCTCAAAGCAATCTACAGATTCAATGCATCCCCATCAAGATTCCAATAGTAGTTTTCAAAGAAACAGAAAGCGTAATCCTAAAATTTCTATGGAACCACAAAAGGCTCCAAATAGCCAAAGCAATCTTGAGAAAGAAAGACAAGGCTGAATGCATCACACTTCCTGATTTACGACCATATTACAAAGCTATAGCAATCCAAACAGTATGGTATTGGCACAAAAACAGACAGACATATAGATCAACGGACTAGAATAGAGTCCAGAAATGAACCCATGCACATATGGTCAATTAATTTATGACAAAGGAAGCAATAATAAATAATAGGGATAGGTTAGTCTCCTCAATAAATGCTATTGGGAAAACTGGACGGCCACATGCAAAAGAATGAAACCAAACCCCTATCTTACACTGTACACAAAAGTCAACTCGAAATGGATTAAAGACTTGAACGTAAGACTGAAACTGTAAAGCTCCTAGAAGAAAACATAAAGGGTAAGCTCCTTCACATCAACCTTGGCAATAATTCTTTGGATTTGACACCAACAGCGCAAAACAACAAAAGCAAAATAAACAAGTGGGGCTACATCAAACTAAAATGCTTTTGCACAGGGACCGGCCAGTTGGCACAGTGGTTAAGTGCGCATGTTCTGCTTCTTGGAGGCCCGGGGTTCGCCGGTTCAGATCCTGGGTGTGGACATGGCACCACTTGGCACATCATGCTGTGGTAGGCGTCCCACATATAGGGTAGAGGAAAATGGGCACGGATGTTAGCTCAGGGCCAGGCTTCCTCGGCAAAAAGAGGAGGACTGGCAGTAGTTAGCTCACGGATAATCTTCCTCAAATAAAAAAAAGATTTAAAAAGCTTCTGTACAGCAGAGGAAACAAAATTAAAAGGCAACCTATGGAATGGGAGAAAATATTTGCAAAGCATATCCAACGTAAGCTTAAAATCCAAACTATACAAGGAACTCATACAACTCAACAGCAAAACAAACAAATAAATAAATAACCCAATTAAAAAATGGGTAAAGTGTCTGAAGAGACATTTTCCAAAGAGGATCTACTAATGGCCAATAGGTCTTTGAAAGGTGCTTAACATCACTAATCATCAGAGAAAGGCAAATCAAAACCTCAATGAGAAATCATTTCACACCTGTTAGGATATCTATCACCAAAAAGACAAGAAATAAGCGCTGGAAAGGATGTGGTGAAAATAAAACCCTTGTGAGCTGTTGGTGGGAATATATACTGGTACAGCCACTATGCAAAACAGTATAGAGGTTCCTCAAAAAAATTACAAATAGAAGTACCATATGATCTAGCAATCCCACTTCTGGGTATTTATCCAAAGGAAATGAAAACAGGGTCTCCAAGAGATAACTACACCCCATGTTAATTGCAGCATTGTTCACAACAGCCAAGACACGGAAACAACCAAAGTGTCTGTTGATGGATGAATGGATAAAGAAAATGTGAAATATATATACAATTAAATATTATTCAGCCATAAAAAGTAAGAAATCCTACCTTTGCAAGATCATGGATGAACCTTGAGGACATTATGCTAAGTAAAATCAGCCAGACAGAGAAAGATAAATACTACATGATAACACTATGTGCAATGTGAAAAAAAAAGGCAAACTGGTAGAAACAGAGAGTATAAAAGTGATTTCCAAGGGCTAGAGGGAGGGGGAAAGAGGGAGAAGTTGGTAAAAGTTACAGCCTTTCAGTTACAAGATGAATAAGGTCTAAGGATCTACATGGTCACTATAGTTCTATATTTGAAATGTGTTGTATAATTTTTTGGTGTAATTGAAATTTGCTAAGAGAGTAGAATCTAAATGTTCTCACCAAACAAAAAGGTAAATATGTGAGAAGATGGATGTGTTGACTAACTTCATATGGGGAATCCTTTCACTATGTATACATATATCAAACCGTCACTTCATTCATTTTAAATGTCTTACAATTTGTCAATTACATCTTAATAAAGCTGAAAAAAATAATTTAAAAAAGGCAACGATAGGAAGAAAAAGAGGAAATTCAGAAGAGAGGACAAAATAGGGTCATAAAATCTCATCTAATTACAGAAAATAGCATTGCCATTAAGATCTCTATATTCTCTGTATGGCAAGATGTCTTCTTTGTCTTGGACATTTTACAATGAGCAGTATTCAATGCACGAACATTGCAGTAAATTTATTTGTTTAGTTTATTTTAAGATAATTTGATTCATTATCTCATTTGTATATTTGCATTGAAATCTTCCTTTATATATCTGTCTATCCTTTACACACAGAACCTTACAACGACATCCACAAGCCTTCATTCGTTACCTTCAGCACTGTCTCGATGAATGTGGTGTTTGAGTTTTGTATTCTCTTGAGCGATATGGGCACTGGATGTGGGATCCGAAAGCCTTGTTTCAGATTTGCTTTCTGGCTCTGTGACCTTAGAAAGGCATTAGAGGTTAGTGGAATCTTTGCATCTGAACTTTACAATCCTGGCCCTTTCCCTCGAAAAGAGTGTAATGTTGGTGACTTTCTTAAACTGTCGGAACTTTGGAGTCCGCTCCACAAATTGGAAGTGATGACTGGTGTGAGGATTACATTAAGTAGGATGTAAGAGATGGCCAGGAGAATGTCTGCAAGCTGGTAGGAATTCAAGGGATGGGGTTTTATTCTAGGGCGGCCATAACAAATTACCACAGGTTGGGGGCTTAAAACAACAGACTTAGCATCTCACACTTCCAGAGGGAAGAAGTCCCAAGGTGTGGGCAAAACCACATTCCCCCTGGAGACATCTTCCTTATCTCTTTCTGGCTTCTGGTGGTTTCCCATAATACTTGCCATCCCTTGGCTGTAGCTCCAACCCCAAATCTCTCCTCTCTGCCATCGCATCACCGACCTCCCTCCCCGCGTGTCCCAGCGCCTCCCCGCGTGACCGCCCTCCCTCCCCGCCCCCGCGTGTCCGAGTGCCTCCCCGCGTGACCGCCCGCTCATTTAGAGTGTTCGGCCTAAAGAAGCCTTGCAAGATGCCAGGGACGCAAGGAAGAAGGCAGCCAGAAGACTGCAAGTGGCCTTAAAGTTCAGGTGGAGAGAAGAGCTCTGTGAACTTGGACATCAGGCATCATGGTGAATCCAGAGACCTCAACGGCAGCGTCAACAGCACTTGTTGACAACGACCAAAGAGAAGCATCATATCTCAATTGGGGTTGATGTGAAGAGATGATCAAGGATTAACCACAACACGCTCCCTAGAACCTCAGGAGAGGGAAGGGGAAAACTCTCAATGGATTTATTCTGACTCCTCAGCCCACTGAGTTTAAATTCTGAATTGATGAAATTTTGAACCTGAACAGATCAAGTAATCTCTGCTGAGTTTACTAGTGACTAGATGATGTTTTCTAACATCAGTAAAGGGGAGATCAAGATAGAAATTGCATTTGATTAAGGAAAGATGAAGAAAATCATATTCTTGAACATTGAGTTTTGTTTGCAAAATTGCAATCAGCCACACACAAATAAAAGTGACTCCTTCCCTTCATCTGGAGGCACCTGAATTTTGTTTTCTGTTGCTCTCTGCACTTCTGCCTTCTTCTTCTTTTCAAAGAAACCAATCTCACCTGCTGTTTTTGCACATAGGCCAAATGTGGCCGCATGAAAGTAAGGCTCTCAGTCCCTGGATCTCTTATCTCTATGTAAGTGACAGCAGACACTGGTGTTTTTTAACTCCACATATTAGAGTCCCTGCAAGAACCTGATTATCCTACTGGACATGTGTCCATAGTTGATTATATCATTTATTGTTAGGGTGGTGGAATTGGGATCATGTAATAGTAACCTGGTTTTATACCCACAGAAGCAATAGAAGGAGAGGGTAGGAGAGGAAGGGAGGGGAGGGAGGCAAGAGGAGAGGAGAAGATAGAGAGATGAACTGAACACATCAAAAATGCATTTTTACAAAAAGCTACTTATTTGAGGCAGTGGAATGAAGGTACTACATTCTCTATAGACAGTTTGATTGACTATTTCCTACAGTCAGTTTGAAGGTTAGGAAAGCATCAATGGGGAGTAGGAAGTTATTTGGAGATATGCAAAATTCTAATTTCTCCAACTCAACAATAGATCCTGAATTCGTCACAACAAAAAAATCGTTAAGAAGCATTGTTTTCTTGAAGTATATTATTTATTAATTTGTTCATCTCCACAAACATTTCTTGATCAACTTCTATGAACCAAGTATAGCGAGTGCAAGGTGCTGGAGGTTGGCATGAAAGACACGGCTCAGGCTCTTGAGTCTAGTGGGGAAAATCTCGGCAGAAGACAGTTGTAATATAAGGTGACAACCACTGTGATAGAAGTAAGCACAGGGCACGCTGAGCACAAAAGGAAGTGCACCCAATTAAACAAACATACCGAGGCACAGGGCGTATTTCAATTCAGAAAAAGCTACCTAAATATGCAAAAAAAGTGTTAGTGTTCTTTGTGATTTACTATCTCATAGGTAAGGTTTCACTTCAATTCTAGACAAAATAAAGTATTCAATGTAAACTTTATAAACCCTTCTAGAGAACTTGACAGTAAAGTAAAAATTATGTACAGACTTGTGAAATGTGAGTTTAAGAAGCAGGAATTTAAGAAGAGAGTAATGATGATTGTCCTACTTCCTCCAAGGCAATCATGTGAAGTTTTCTTAAATAGGAATCCACGATGCAGTCCCTTCATTAGTTGCACCTCTAGGTCTGTTCTGGTAAAAGACTAAGTCTTTAAATACTGCATCTAAACACTGTAACTCTTAATGTTCTCTTTGTGTCGCTAGTCACACACTCTAGGAAGAGCATAGCAACAAACGAGAAACAAGTGATTCAGATATTTTCACAAAATGGAAATTATGATTTAAAAATAAATATAGGCTTTAACAACACACTTGAACAGGTGGAAATGATTAAAGCAAGGACAATTCAAATTCATGCCTGCATTATACACCAACTGGAAAAACATACCCAGGCGTTTGGAACTAGAAGCTTTATGCCTCTGCTGAGTAATAGAGAAATAGTTGAATGTTCGCCCCTTCAAAAGGAAGAAAACGTAGCAAACTGTGAAAGCTATGATAATAGTAATTTTTAAATGTTGCATGCTTTTCCATTTCTTCTCCAAGTAGTGATGGTCAAATGAAGTCGTGTGGTGGTAATCACATACAAAACATCTTGTTCCAATCTAAGACTTCCTATTGGCAGAGAAAACACTATGGGGTCACGAAATCCGGCTTCATTTTCCTCTTTCTGGACAAACAGGAAGACTACGTTTCCTAGGCTCCTTGATTCAGTTCTGGCCAATAGGATGAGGTAGAAGTGACGTATATCTCTTCTAGGCCTGGCTGTAAACCTTCTTCTCCTTCAGTGGCAAACTTAGCGACCACAAGTGTAAGGTAAGAGTGTCTCACTGTGGAAGGAAACTGGGTCCCTGAGTTAACACTTGGAGAAGAATCACCAAGGAGAGTAATTCTACCTATATATATTGTGATATGTGAGAAATAAACTATTGAAATGCAAAGTCAATAAGATACAGGAGGTTATTTTGTTACTAGAATATAGCTTAGCCTATTTTCACAAATACACTACCCAAATTAATTTACAAAAGTTGAATTTCTTATCCAGATATGAACTTTTAACAATAGTTGATAAATATCTCTAAACTCTTTCCGATTTTCCGTTGAAGGTGATTTGAATGGAAAGCTGCAAATAATAAGTAAAATTAAAACAATGAGCAAATTTTCCAGTACCTTGTATAGTTCATAATGAAGAAGGAAAACAAAACTCAATAGAAAAAAATTAGAAAGAGAAAAAATAGACATTTCATAAAAATAGAAATGCACATCTCTTAATCATTTGCAAAAGATGCTCAGACTCCCTCAAGAAAGTATGAAAACTTCATTGAGCAAAAATTGCAAACACAAAGTTTCACAATAAACTATATTGAAGAAGCTGTGGGGAAACAGCACGTTACTGATGATAATGCAAGTGGTACAATCACCATATTTGGGAATTTGGAAATACCTAGAAAAATTACATGTCTACTTATCTCTTGACTTGGTAATCCTATTTCTAGGAATCCATCTCAATGATGTCAAAAATAAGTACTTTGTATACAGCTATTCAAAGAAAAGCTATTTGTAATATCAAAAACTGGACACAACCCAGGTGTCTATGAATAGGGGACTAGTCAGATAGATGTTAATATATCCATCCAAAAGAAAAAAGGCAAAGCCTTAGAGAAAAGGGTGTGGAGTTTGCTACCGTTCAGCTAAAAAAAAAGAAAAAAAAGATATATATCTGTTTGTATTATAAATAGAAACAGACAATGGAAAGTTGAAATATCCTATTTTTGTACTGACTTAGTGAAAAATCCAAGCTATGATGTCTTCAGTATTACTCTTGTCGTTAAAGAGGAGTGTAGTTAATAATATTTAAGACTGTGTTCTGGATGTTTGAGGAAACCTCAGTACTTAAGGAAATCCTTTAGCAATTGAGAAAGTACCATTTATTGGTTCTTTATGTTTTGATCTATGGATTTTGGGTCAATTTATAAGACAGAAACCTGTATTTTAGTTTATTTATAGCCTAGTAAGTTTTAGATAGATGCATGATTAATCTAAATGTCAAGCCTAGAAAAATGCATGACAAAAACTCTCATAACAAATTGCTATACAGTATCTACTTGTTAGTTTATATTTTATGTTTAAATATCAAATTAAAAAACATATTTTAAAAGTAAGTAAAATATTAACTGATTTTGAAAAATAAAATTTTCAAAAATGTTACTTATAAGGGGTAAAATGCAATAGGTTACAGGCGAAAAAGAGAGAAGCCGTATTTTTTTAAATGTAGCTTTTCTTGAGGACTACAGAAATATTTTACGTAACTATAAAATTTAAGTAAAGAACAGTCGTTAAGAATAAAAATTTTCAGATGAACCTAAATATGTATTCAATCACTGGTATAACTACATGATAAGATAATACTGGAAGTGACTTTAAAATATAATAATTTGACTATATGTTTTTAATGGGTATGCCCAAAGGATAAAAGAACTTAAAAAAATGAATTGTTTTAATTATGGACTCTAAAAACCATTTTTGACTAAATGAATAGTGGTCCTTGAGAAAATG
Source organism: Equus przewalskii (assembly GCF_037783145.1). NCBI lineage: Eukaryota > Metazoa > Chordata > Mammalia > Perissodactyla > Equidae > Equus > Equus przewalskii. The sequence goes on along the minus strand of NC_091839.1, from coordinate 29,070,123 downwards.
GCTGTACTCCTTGGCTTTAAATTCCATTTCCACCTCCTTGTTAATCATGCAGGTCAAGCCCATTACTTAGCTTCCATATGCTAAGGAAAATTGGGCTAAAATAGTACTCATCTTACAGGGTACTTCTCAGCATTAAGTTAACTATCATATAATATGTTTGTGGAAATAGTGACTGCCACTTGGTAGATGCTCAATAAATGCATGATTTTCCTTTCATTCTCCTTCAATTCCCTTATAATAAAATTTGCCAGAAATGTACAGGCTACTTTGAGTTACATAGACTTGACTCTCAGCCAGAGCAAGGCTTTGACAGAGGATCCCACACTTTAAAGATGAGACCAGATTTCTGAGTAGACTCACGTAGAGATTACATTGAATACCTATTTCACGCTTAACTTTCATTGTTTCATTTAATAGTCAAGATAATCACGTGAGGTGGTTATTATATCTTTTTGACAAGTAAGGAAATCAAGGCTCAGAAAAAGGGTGAAAACCTGTCCTTATTCAGGGCTAGTAAGTGAAAGAGCCAGGATCCAGGTTAAGCCTATCTCAACACTGAGCTCTTTCCATCACATCACTGTCTTTTCTTTTTTTAAAAGATCAGCCCTGAGCTACCATCTGTTGCCAGTCTTCTTCTTTTTTTCCTTCTTCTCCCCAAAGCTCCCAGTACATAATTGTATATTCTAGTTGTAGGTCCAAGGAAGGCCTCCCATGTCTTGTTGAGCAATGTCTGAAGTCCTGCTATTACAGAATGTTCCTGTAGCTTCCCTCTTTTCCTCTGCTAAATGCAGATGTCTTTGCAATAACTAGTCGTTGCTCTCTTGGACAAAGAGAAAAAGATATATTTTTATTTAGAAAAATTACACTTTCATTTTATATCATAATTTGTGTTCTCTGGGTCATTCTCAGAATCAAGGTCTTTTTTTTCCCCCCAAGAAAGCTTGTAGTTTGTCATAGAATTTGAACAAGCAAAATCATTCTTGTAATGTCTGCTGGCAGAAACAATACAGAACTCCTCCAGAATCTTGCTCAAGCTATGGAGAATACATCCTCCAGAAAACAAAAACCCACTGGGTCATGCTCTTTAATTTCTTGTGTCTTCCCCTGCTCCTTCCGAAAGCAGTGTTAGATGTGAGATTTTCTAAGGCCTTATTTCAGACTCTAGTATGCTTCTAAGTGGGAGTAGTAAAAAAATTTGGGAATCATGATATTAGTTCTAAAATTAAGTCCATTTTAGAAGAATTAGTCAAAATAATTAGTCATTTTAGAAGAATTAGTCAAAAAGTTGGCAAGATAATTCAGAGCATTTTAAGATGCAGCCAAATTTTACCATCTTCTGTTCTTAATTTTAAACTCAGAAAAATTAGATGTGACGAGTTGATTTATATTTTCTTGATTAAATAAACATACTTTTCTCATATAAGAACTGTGCATCTGATAAAATGTAAAATGGATGGAAGTAGAAGAAGGAGAAATGAATTAAATGCAAGAAAACAGGAAATGCCATGAATAGGTGGTCACGACATGGTACATATTCTAGAAACTATTTTTGCATGCTTGGAAATAGCCATCTCTTCTATGAATCATTTATTATTCTAAAAACATTTGGCATAGTTGAAAAGAAATAGGTGAAGTTTGTATGAGTTCTACATATTTGCAAGGGAAAATTAACATGGTGGTTTATGAAAACAGATCAGTTAAATTCAAAGCCCCCTGAAAGCTCCAGCGCAGAATCGTAGTTGCATATTTTCTACGGTCAGGATTTTATATGCGCTCGAATGAATATCATTCTAATTTCTTAAAGGAAAAATGAACAAATAAAAGATAGTGGCTATAGGAATATCTAAAATTAACTTCTATGTATATATTCAAATTTAAACAATTCGTCAGAGTTCTATTTCCAAAGCCTTAATGTTGATAATGGATAGATATTGACATCCACAAAGGCTCAAACAGAAGGATTAGGTTTGCAACAACTTTCTGGAGCAGACAGAAATAGAGAAACTTTCAAAATCATTAATGATTCTGTAGCTGATCTCATTAAAAGCATAATTTAATTAATAGAAACAAAGGGGACTAAAAAGGAAAATATGGACCATTAAAATCGCTGTATTCCATTTTAGGAAGAAATTTGCCCAAACAACTATCACTTTCCTCCTGCCCCTTCACACAAATGAATTGCTTAATATTATGTTGAAGGATGTATTTCAAACAAAATCTTAGAAACAGGCAAAATCATGTCTGTTTCTTGAACAGTTTGGGGTTTTGAAAATTCCAGCACTTTCAGATTTCCTTCTAGATTGCTTTTGTGATCTCTGGGTCAGTTTTCAACACAGGCATTTAGAAACTTCTTGGTTTTACTTACATGTTAAACTATTTTCTGTGGAAATCCATTAGGAAATAAATTCTTTCAGTAGGATGGTATTTTTGGAGTCTTCTTTCTCTAACCATAATCTTCAATAACTAAATGACACATAACACAGAAATAGAATTTGCCAAGATTTAGTAACAAGACACAGAGCTGTCTTTTGTTCTTTCTTTACTGTGGACGAAAATACCCATTCATGAGAAAAGTATGGTTTGAATCTGCAGTTTAATTGAGGTAAGAGTACACTGGGATGGCACGACATCAGCTTTCAAGGATCTGGAATTCCCATCCTGATCAAATTGTTTCTCCAGTCTCATGGTTCTCTCTGAGAAACTGGATTTCTCTGTGTTCAGAACCCTTGGCTCATCATTCTACTTCCAGTGCTCCTGGTGCCTTTTAATGCTGTCCCCTCCATCCTAATTTGTAGGAATCCAGTGACACTTGTTACCCTCCAGGCTCCTAAAGGCACCCATAAGGAGTCTCAGCCAAGCCTGCTCCCTTATGGAAACAGGAAACTAAAAAAATCTAGTCAATGTTTTGTATTACATTCATTTCCACCTCGCAGCCATGAACTCAATTTATGCAACAGGGTAACTAAATTTTTCATATACTTTCCAGCATTTTCTTAATTTTTCCTTTCTTCTCCCATAGAATAAAAATTCCATTATTTTCTGGGTCAGTTTAGATCCCATAAGACATTATTAGACTTGGTGAAACTTGGCTGTAATGTTTATATCCCCTCTAAGCTGAAATTAAGACTATCAGTTTGGGCTGGGCCAAAGTGACCCTTTAAACTCTGACAGGAACAGATCATTTCAGCGATAAAAAAAAGCAGTAGCTGAAGCTGAGTAGGAGAAGAGTCACACGGGGAGCTCAGTCAAAGGGCATCAGTGAATCTTGTGTACCGTGAGAGGAGAGGCACCCTCTACATTCAGGATCAGCTCCTGCCTCTCTTCTACCAAGAGATTATTCTTTTTCCATTCTCTCAAGTTTGTCCATCACCTGTCACACTTTGCGCTGTACCCTACCCTCTAAACTGGTAAAATCTACTCACCATTCTTCACTTCTCAAGTTTTCATCCTTGTTCATCACTGTATCTACTCCCTCATCTTATACCTTCTTCTTCACCTTGTACCTACGTCCTACATTCTGCCTACCTCCTCCCTCTCAAGGCACGGTGTGTCTTGGGTGAGGTTCCTCAGAGCTCCTTTGAGATAGGGATTTGCATGTGGGTTTCTTAGGGAGACCTGTCTGGAACAACATGTATAAAGGAAAGAAAGAAGCAGGATTGAACAGAGTGAGGATCTGGACTTTGATGCAGTTGCAAGAGAGGTTCCAGCAAATCTCACAGGGAGCTCCAGAGCTGGCATAACCTTCAGTGTTGTCCCCTTTGTCTTCCAGCCCATCCCCTGCATCAACCAGTTATTGGATGAGGGTGAGTGGGAGGATGGTTATAAACCGTAACCTTGAGAAAAGCAGCCTGCTTTTGCCAAGGGCGATTCAGAGGAGGGACTCAGCTTTCTACATTCTGTTCTTTGGATGCAAGTCACAAAGTCTAGGCCATACTTGAGGTTAAGTTTCACCCCCTAGAGGGATGAGTATCTGCTTATATTACTTGGAATTCTTCCAAATTTGATCCTTCTCCCTCATCGATTTATTTACTCAGTCATTTATTTATATCAGTATGGACTCATGGATATTTTCTTCGTACTTTGGGATATAATACAGTACTTCATTTTTTTATTTGGTTGCTCAATTTCGTCCAGCTTCAGCCACTGGATGCTCTTTCCAGTTATTTTCTGCATTCCTTTTTCATGACCTCATCACTTTGTTTTTTGAGCACTTCCTTCATATAGGCGATACAAGACGATCCAGGCTCATCTTATATATTCCCTGCCCAGCTTTGCAATCAGCCATTTCTCTAAAGAGCCCAGTTTCCTTTTATTGGGAATGGTATTTAGAAATCAAGATCTGAGTGCTAAGTGTGCTTATTGGTACTATAGTGTCACCACTCTAGGCTTTTCAGTGGGAAGAGCAAAAAAAGACATACATATCTATAATTATTTTTGTATCTATCTGTCTGCATATGAATTAAGCTGAACACTGTTAATATTAACATGTCCACTCCAATTCAGTTCACAGGGCTCAGTCTAACCTACCCCTCCACCTTGCTTCTCTGTAACTTCCCTCCTGGCAGTGAGAGACCTGGTTCCCACCATCCACCACCCGTGAGTTTGTTCAGCCCCGGTGCACATGCAAAGCCAGTACAGAGTCATGAACACAACCCCCAGTGAGAAACAAACTTGCCAAGTAGAGTGTAGTGTTTATATACATTTCCTTTGCTTTTATCCTCATAGTTTCCATTCAAAACACCTTAGTCCAAAGCTATTTGTCATCTCCTTATCCCTCCCCACCCTTCAGTGAAGTAATGTCATCCATTTATAATAAATACAGATAGATTCATGTGTCACAGTCTGCACTACATCCTGGAATGCCTGACATTCTAATTGAGTTTTTTAAAAACGGCATACATCAAAGTTTTTTCTTTGTGACGTATCGTTCCAGGAGATTTGACACGTGCATTTAGTCCCGTCCAACCACTACAGACGAGTTTCCTCTCAAGCTCTCTGGAAACCAGCTGCTGCGGAGTCCTGAGTCATGGACTAGCTGGTGGATGCACATGTGTTGATTCCTGTATTTGTCTGGGTCCTCGGAGATGCTGAGACAGATTAAATGTGCAAAAATTTTGTTAGGGGAAAAGCTTATATAAAAGGGAAAAGGGAGCTAGCAGGAAAAGCTGGGGAAAATATGAGACCAAGATGCAAATTGACTCCAAGTGAAGGAGAAGGCAGAGTAGGTTGAGTGGAAACATCTTAGATTTCTATACAGTGTAAGGAAGGTTTGGCAAGCCATTAGGAGTCCTTGAGCCCAGATCAGCCTACAAAGGAGTCCTACGAATCCCAGGAATAGGTCTGCTTTAGTACTCCCCAGCTCTCACTCTCTCATAGGGAGGGGCACACAGGCTTTGGTTTCTTCTCTCTGCGTTTCTGCCTCACCCTTCTCTCCTCCTGGAGCTTTGCTTTCTGCTTGGGAAGGACACGTGTAATTGACAAGAGAGACTGTCACAAATAAGAAAATGCCCCAGAGAAAAGCACACTAGCATATTTGCATGTATATGTCTGTTACATTATACACATGCATGTTAACTTTCCACGTTCATTTAAAGTCCAGTTAAAAATAATAAAACAAATAAGTTTAAAATAAAAGGCAGCAGGGAGCATTTTATTAATAATGATGTAAACATATTCAATTTGATAGGAATGTTTGGATTTCTTTGAAATCTTGTATCAATCTTTTATTGAAGAAATAATGTGCCAGTTTTCAGTGCGTTTCTGTCTACTAATTCAAAAATGCTATCTGTTTCTCTTTATCTATGTTGATGAAAGTTAGCCTGTGTGAATCTATTAGTATTTCCTAAATAAATAAACCTGCATTTGGATTAAGGCGGATTTTATGCTAGTATCATTTGCGTACATATAAAAGATAAAAATAAAGAGGAAACTTTTTTCTGGAAAAGCTTTGTGCAGGAGTGAACACAGTACTGTCTTCTCAAGCCCCTTGACTCCAAAATGTAGAGTAGCCATAATTATTAACACCTCAGGAAACCTAGGCAGCATCGGAGACAGATGAAGAAAACAGTTCCTGCTTATTTTTCAGGAAAGTGGAAAATAACTCAAATCCATCTGTCCCAGTGCAAAGGAAGCTAAAAACAAAAGTTTTGGAAACATGAGAAAAATTAAATAATTAAATAATAATGATTGCAGCTTTCTCATTGGTTTGTTCCCTCTGAGGAAGAAGCAGGGTGATTGGGATAGAGAATGTTAAAATAGAAATTGTATGCAAATAAAAATGTCATAAGAAGAATGGCAGGAAAACAAGGTGGTGAAAAAGAAAAGAAAGTAAGAATTGTTTTTTTCTGAACATTATTTTTAATATAAATTGGCTTCACTGTGGAACTGAGAATTTTCTAGAGATTAATGAAGATGAACACCCCACTGTGAGATTTAATATCTGCAGAGAAAATAAAGATGAATATAATGACATAAATATGGACTCTAACTTAAGTTTTCTGATTTTTTAACTGAAGAGCAGAGAGTTGTACTCATTTTACACAAAGCATTTTAAAATAAATTGCCCATCAGCAGCTTCCTTTTCATTGTTTCACTTCCACCTGGACACAATAGCAGTTTTTGGCCCTGCACTCACATTCCTTCACTCCCACATTTCTGGAATGAATGAGCCACGTCAGTTCAAGCCTCATTGACTGTAAATCATTCACGTTTAAAAATAAAATAAGAGCATAGCTCTTAGTTCCTTGTCACAAATCCAACGCTTCTTTATTTCTGGCGGTCATAAACATCAGTTTTAATTGTTATGCCAGAAGCAATAGTTTCCAGTAACATGGGTGAACCTAACTAAATTTTTCTGCTCCTCTTATTTCTTTTAATATTTGTGTGTGTGTCTCAAAAAGACTGGACAGGACTAAAGATCTACAAATTAATGACACTCCCATACTTGCACCATTCTAGCTGCAACAGAATAGATACAATATATAGTAGATAACTGTTGTACAAAAAGTATAGTACAAATCAAAGCGAGGTATATTATATTATTGTATAAATATAAAGTAAGTAAAGCTAAACTTTATGAATAGAATCTCTAAACTTTTGGAATTTATGTGAATTCTGAGAGAAAGAACATACACATTTTAAATATAACAATGACAGATATAAACAAGCATACTGACAACAGTTGCTAATTATTTTCGTTTAAGTTTCTTTAAATATTGAGTTTATTTATATTTGCTAACTGTCAACCATAATTCTTTTCTAACTTAAACGTTTTATTAGCTGGAAATATCAGTTTTAATTCAATGTAGTTGAAGTAACTTTGTAAACATTTAAAAATATCCTTTAGCTAATCCAATGAGGGTTTTATACTCAGGAGCAATAGGAGAGATTTCAAATGATGGTTAGATTTGCGTCTTCCACTGATGCTTTCTCTTCAATGAGAATTTTAAGTTTAAGGGTTGTAGGATTGTTTCACTGCCACATGGCAGATTTTTGTAAGTAAATATAAATTATCTAGAATTTCGGTTGTTTTAGTGAAAAACCGACCAAAAAGAAGGATAGAAACGTAGTCTGAATAAATTCACAGACAGCGAGGGTGGAGGGACCACGGCATCCATCAGCACACAGATGAGGGAGCTTGGTTTGTCTGATAAAACTTACTAGGCAGCTTATCTTTCTTCCTTCAGCTCTACATGTGTGTCCGTCCAAAATCTGAGCCGTCAGGGGTATCATCCTTTCAGTATTAAAGGACTCAGACTTTTATCATGGGAATAAACGCAACCGGTGCACTCTGCTATAACCTCTGCAAGAACTGGCCCTCTGACTTCAATTTGTCATAAGTGTAATTTGATTATATCAACAGATGCTGCATATTTTAAAAGGAATGAGGTTGATTAACTCTAAATCAAAGCTTTATTCTGAATTTAAAAATTGAAATGTTATTTGGTTCAAAGGATTTGTTTCCAAATAATTATCCTATTTAGAATAATTTTTCTCCAACATTTACAAGCCATGGTTTATTCTACTTCATGACAAGAAGGCTTATAGATAGATGTAAATCAAATAGACAGATGAAATATCATTTCATCTGAAATAAGTTAGTTACTTGGAACTTAAGGAAGAGGCATCTAGTTGCCAACCACATTGTACTTTCTCCCTTTTCTTAGTAACAGAATACTGACTTTTAGCAGGTCACACTTTCTCCTGGAATGAGAAAATACAATTCTCAGCATCCCATGCAGGTGGGTGTGCCTTATGACTAGGTTCTGGACAGTGAGATGCAAAAGGAACAACTGAAAAAAGAAAGAGCTCACTGAAATTACAGCCATGATAGCCGATACACAGGTTCAATGGATCTGGAAGATAAGAGCATAAGAAATTTCCCAAAAAGAAAAAAAAAAAAAAAGATGAAAAGAGAGAAAATGGAGAGAAAGATAAGAACTTAGAGGATCAGTCCAGAAATTTCACATTCATTTAGGAGACATTCCAGTTAGGAGACAAAACGACAGAGAAGAGATTGTCAAGAAATTACATGAGGGCATTTCCCAGAAACAAAGGATATGATTTTCAAGTTTTAAATGACTCATTCCATCTCCAGCCCAATGAATGAAACAAGACCACACACAAAGGAATAGTAACACTGCAGGTTACACCATTGCGTCTCCCACAGTAACAGGCACACAAATCACCCAGAGATCTTGTTAGAATGCAGATTCGGCCTCTGGAGGTCTGAGATGGAACCAGAGCTCTTCTCCAACAAGCTCGCATATAATGCCGATGCTGCTGGTTCCCTGACGACACTTTGAGTTACAAAATGCGAGCAGATGGGAGTCATGCCTTCAAAATTCTAAAGGAAAATGTTTGGCAACTCAGAATCCCATGTCCTGCCAATTTATGAGTCAAATGTGAAGGTAGATTAAAGATGTTTCAAGCAAAAGGGCCTCCAATATTATCTGCTGTGTCTGAAGCTAGCGAAATGAAGGATGTTCCAAGAAGGAAGAAGACGGGCCCCAGGAAAGAGCAATCTAATGCTGCAAAATGGTGACTTTGGTCACAAGACTTAAAGAGTAATCTGAGGGAAAAACTAAAATACTGTATAAGAAAATAATAAAGCAATGGCCCATTCTAGGAAAATCAATATAAGTTGTACAAGAGATGATTCACAATCATGGCATACCACTTGGCTCAAGAGTGATCTATTTTATTTTTACGCTATGAGCAAACACGACTCTGACAAAAATAAGCAAAAATTATATGTGTGTATCTATACATACATATGTCATCTATATTTTTACATAGATAAATGTATATATTAATATGTGTTTTGCATGTAAAATTGTTTTCCTGTAGTCAGAAACAACCACAAAAGAAAAGCTGCAAGAGTTAAGTCATTGCTTCTGCAGAGCGAGTGGATGGCGAGGAGGTAAATTGGGGATGAGAGACAGCTTCAATTAGTTGTGACCATTTCAGGACAATTTTATGTTTATATAATAAGCAAACATTACATTGATAAAAATAAGAATAAAATACAAAAATAAAACAAGCTATATAGATTAGATTTTAATGTGGTCAAATCTTAAATACCACTGTGAGCAGAAAACCCTCCATACTTGACTTACTACTGTAGAATGAGAATTGGGACATGACCTTTGATAAATACCTGACCTGGAATTGCAAAATTATGTTAATTTATTAACTCACAATAAGATGGTAGACTTTAAGATAAATTTTTTATTAGTGCTGCTAATAGTAGTAACTTTAAATATTAGGCATGAAACTCATTCTATATACTGCATTTTAATTGTAGTAGATGCTGCAACTTGAAGGCTGAAGTTTAATTAACTATTTAAAAGTTACGACAGTTTATACTTTCTATTGGACAGGAGGATCTACAATAAAGAAAGCCAAAACACACCTGCAAAATTAATCAGTTTGTCTTTCAAGTATGGGACGTACCAACTAAAATGGACATTACAAGTAGAGAAACTTAAATTTTGGTGTAACTTTTTTCCTGACTTTGGAAAATAAAGTTTTAAATACTTTTTTACATACAATTTTAGATTTTTAAATAATTTTTTAAATACAATTTTAGAATTCATGAAATAACACATTTTACTTATTCAGTAATGAGACATTCTTGTAGTCTGTATGACATTTTTAAATGGAAACAATAATACACTCTGTTTATAGATAATAAAACCTCTGGTGACCCTAATATAATAATAATACATTATTATTATGTTAACATTTAATTAATGGCATTAATATTATACTAATCCCTTATCTGACATTTGGGCCTTGGGGCCAGATATTTTTAAAATTAAGAATTTTCCAGATTTTAGAAATATAATTAGTGGTACATATCATATTTAACCTAATATCTCCAGTGAAGTCTAGGGCAGTAACCCATGATTAAACTTATTATTATATCTGTATATATTTATAAATATTAATATGGTTTGGGACAAATTGAGACTAGATGGACTGTTAGGTTAGTTCTTTTTGTTTGTTTGTCTTTTTGAGGAAGATTAGCACTGAGCAACTGCTGCCAATCCTCCTGTTTTTGCTGAGGAAGACTGGCCCTGAGCTAACATCCGTGCCCATCTTCCTCTACTTTATACATGGGATGCCTACCACAGCATGTCTTTTGCCAAGAAGTGCCATGTCCGCACCCGGGATCCAAACTGGTGAACCCCCGGCCACTGAGAAGCAGAGCGTTCGAAGTTAACCCCTGCGCCACTGGGCTGGCCCCCTCAAGTTAGTTCTTATTCATTTTTCCACTGATTGAATTTAGGTCATTTCGGATTTTGCCAGCATACTGGTTAGGAACCGATTTTTCTGCTTTTAGAAGCTTTTGGATTTTGGAATTGTGGATAAGGAACTGTGGACCCAGAGTGTCAAGAATTGAAAGTAAAATACTTGTCATCAGAAAATTGTAGAAAATAATTCTTCAAGTGCTTATTTCCTCTTCTGAACCAAGTAATTTGTCTAGTTTCCCAGACATTGTATTTGCTTTAGAACTTGGTCTGTGACCCAAAATGTCCTTGCCAAGATTATTTCTGAGAATATTGATTCATGTATCAATATGTATACTGTCTATTTTTGAAAAGGGACTTGCCAGATCTCTCAAAGTATATATGCATCAGAAAGGAGATTTGGCAAGACTTTTTACCTGAGATACTTCCAATATACTCTTTTGACTTTTTTTTTTTTTTTGAGGAAGTTTACCCCTGGGCTAACTACTGCCAATCCTCCTGTTTTTGCTGAGGAAAACTGGCCCCGAGCTAACATCCATGCCCATCTTCCTCTCCTTTATACGTGGGATGCCTACCACAACATGGTGTTTGCCAAGCAGTGCTATATCAGCACCTGGGTCTGAACTGGCGAACCCCGGGCCACCAAGAAGCAGAACATGTGCTCTTAACCGCTGAGCCACCAGGCCGGCCCGCTTTTGACTTTTAAAATTTAAATTGAATGACTTTGCTGCAAAAAATGCTTATGCGAATTTTTGAGATAATCAAAAGAGACATTTGTTTAAAATTTGAGAAGTAATGTGCACATATTCCTACTGATCTTCTGTTGAGAAAAATTGGAAGATTATTGTTACAGTAATAATAACATCAGTAATAATAATAGCTTATATTTAAAGGACATTTACTCTGACCCAGATATTTCAACAGAGACTTTGTGTATTTTTTCTCGTTAGTCTTTACAACATCTTTATGAGCTACACATTATTCTCATTTAATAGACTAAATACAGAGGCATTAAATAGTTTGCCTAAAATGTCACAGTTAGCATGCATTACCCAGAGCATGGAATCCAAATCTCTTTATTGAACGTAATATATTTAGGGTAAAAAATCCACACTGGGAACTGAATTACTGAAATTAGTTGTTATATAAATAAATTACTCGAATTATACAATTTTTTAACTGAACAGCCAAATTGAAAGTATCATACTGAGATAAACATTAAAAATAGTGGAGCACAATTTGGCTGGAGATGTCACAGTGGCCTAATTTTTCCCTCACACTACAGAGTGATTGTCACATAGCAAATACTCAACGTCCTCCTCAACACTTGCTATTGCTTGTCTTTTTGATAATACCCATTCTGACAGGTGTAAAATGGTATCCCACTTGGTTTTGATGTGCATTTCTCTGATGGTTAGTGATGTCAGATTGGTGGTTGCCAGAGGAGAAGGGGAGGGGGCTGGGCAAAATGAGTGCAGGAGATCAAGAGGTACAACTTCCAGTTATAAAATAAGTCACGAGGATGTAGTGTACAGCATGATGACTGCAGTTAATAACATTATACTCTATATTTAAAAGTTGCTAAGAGAGCAGATCTTGAAAGTTCTCATCACAAGAAAAAAAATTTTGTAACTTTGTATTGTGACGATGGTAACTAGAATTATTGTGGCAATCACTTCACAAGGTATATACATAGTGAATCATGATGTTGTACACCTGAAACTACTATGATGTTATATGTCAGTTATACTTCAATAAAAATAAGTAAATAAATAGAGTAAATGCTTGTGGATTTGCACTATACAAAGAAAAAAATACTCAATAACTATGCGTTGAATTAAAATATTGAGCTGTAACAAAATTGTATAAGACATAGTCTTTGTTCTCAAGTAAAGAACTTGCCACATTACTGTATGACAAAAATTTTACTGCTGGTTGGGACCACGTTGGGTGGGAGTCCAGATCTTCTCAGGTTTTTTTACTGAGAAATATACCATGAGGCTCATCGACAGACTTGGTTTCAACAACTTTGCTGAGTACACAGCTTTTTCCTTTTAATAACTGTTTTGCGGAATTCACCAGTGAACCCTTCTGGGTGTGATGCCTTCTGTTTTGGAATGCTATTAATTATTGATTCAATTTCTTTAATAGATATAAGCCTATTAATGTTATCTATTTCTTCTTGTGTGAGCTTTGGCAGATTGCATCTTTCAGGAATTGGTCCATTCATCTAGGTTATCAAATTGTGGGCACAGAGTTGTTCATAGTAATCCTTAATTATCTTTTAATGTCCATGGGATCTGTAGTCATGTCCTCTCTTTCATTTCTGATGTTAGTAATGTGTGTCTTCTCTCTTTTTTTCTTAGCTATCCTGGCTGGGGGCTTATTGATTCTATTGATCTTTTCAAAGAACTGGCTTTCAGTTTCATTGCTTTTCCTCTATTGATTTCTTGTTTCAATTTCATTGATTTCTGATCCAAATTTTACCGTTTTTTTCTGATTACCTTGGATTTAATTTTCTATTCTTTTCTTAGTTTCCTAAAGTGAAAGCTTAGATGATTGACTTTAGATCTTTCTTCTTTTCTAATATGTGCATTCAATGCTATAAATTTCCCTCTAAGCACAGCTTTCACTGCATCCCACAAATTTTGATAAGTTGTGTTTTCATTTTTATTTAGTTCAAAATACTTTTTTTGGGGGGCCAGCTCTGTGGCCGAGTGGTTAAGTTCGCGTGCTCCGCTGTGGCAGCCCACGGTTGGGAGCCTGGGCGTGGACATGGCACTGCTTGTCAGGCCACGTTGAGGCAGCGTCCCACATCCCCACAACTAGAAGGACCTGCAACTAAGATATACAACTATGTACCGGGGGGGGGGGGGCGGGTTTGGGAAATAAAGCAGGAAAAAAAAAAAAAAAAAGGTTGGCAACAGTTGTTAGCCCAGGTGCCAATCTTTAAAAAAAACAAACAAACAATGATAATAAATGTGAAGAATAATTCAGCTTAATTATTTAAAAAAAAACAAAAAAACAAAATGCTTTTTTTGGGGGGGAAGATTAGCCTTGAACTAACATCTACTGCCAATTCTCCTCTTTTTGCTGAGGAAGACTGGCCCTGAGCTAACATCTGTGACCATCTTCCTCTACTTTGTATGTGGGATGTCTGCCACAGCATGGCTTGGCAAGTGGTGCATAGGTCTGCACCAGTGAACTCTGGGCTGCCGAAGCAGAAGGTGAGAAGTTAACCACTGTGACACCAGGCCAGCCCAGTTCAAAATACTTTTTAACTTCTCTTGAGATTTCTTTTTCACCTATGTGTTATTTATAAGTGTGGTGTTTAATCTCTACTTAGTTGGGAATTTTCCAGTTATCTTTCTGTTATTGATTTCTGGGTTAAACCCACTGTGGTCTGAGGGCAGATATTGTATGATTTCTATTCTTTAAATTTATTAAGGTGAGTTTTATGGCCTGGAATGTGGTCTATATGAAATCTTTTAGGTTAATTCAGTTTTTAAGATAATATTTAGCTTTATTAACTGTATAATATTTAAATATTTTTTGTCCCTAGGAACACATTTCTTAATCAAAAACCATTTCCTTAAATAAATAGCATATTATCTGTCATACGTAGTTGAATATTGAAAGATAACCCATCAGACAGTTTGATTGGAAATGTTTGTAAAGAAAGGGCAAAAGAATAAAGTAAAAAAATGAAAAATGTAAAAGCAGAGACTGAATAGTAAATGATTAAATGTCATTAGTAAATTTTGAAGTTATTTTAAGAAAGAATTCTTTTGCTAGGATTTTGTACAGTAAAAAAGCTCATGACTTATCCCCTAAAATATATCTCCATAGTTTATAAACATATTTTGATGTTTGCAACAACATTACGGTTTCAAGTTTTAGGTGATAATAATACTTATATTTGATGAAGAAACAGTGCAGCTGCTGGAGGCTGGGAGTCAAGGTACGACGGCTGAGAAAAACCATCCGACACAAGCCAGGCTTTCACCTTCATATCAGTCACAGGCCGAGGCAACCCTCAGAAGGCTACAAGAGGGCAGCAGGCTGGGGAAAAACCTCTGGAGGACAGAAAGCCAGGGACAAACCTGGAAAGCAAAGAAAACTCACCAGTGATTCAAAGTGCTGGCAGCCAGGCCAGTATATTTCCACAATAAAAAGTAGAGCAAGATCCTCCACACTTGAGACAGCTGGGGGTTAGGCTACTGATCATAAAGAGAGAGCTGGAATCACAACAGCCCTCAGGCCCCACGCCCTGCTGAAGGTGTGACTCTGGACCCTCCCTAACATCAACCGAACCAGAGGCAAACCAAGTGTGACTAAAAACAATGAACAAAACTCAGCCTCAGCTCCACTCCAGGTTAGACGGATCCCGCACCACACCCTTCCAGTCGTGGCTATGCGCACACAGATGTATAAATGTACCACTTACAGAAACACTTGGGAGGAAATGCACCAAAGTGGTAAGAGTACTAAACTCAAAACAGTGGAGTTTTGGAATTTCTACCATTATCATGGATTAATTTTTAAATAGGAAAAAAGTATTTTTATTTAAAAAGCTTAAGAAGCAAAAGATGGTTTTCCCTATTTCCTTCTTTGACTGTTATTCATTAACTTTGCTTTCATTAAAACACGTCACATATTTGATCATTCTAACTTTTCCCAGCAATAGATTCTGACCAAGACTGCCTTAACGCTCCCCCCAACTTGACTAAACTTAAGGCAGGTTTCTTCCTGACTATGGGTCCCTGACTTCTCTTTTCTTGGAGCATTTACTTTAGTAAACTTGTAATTCTCAATTCTTTCTCTGCCTCTTTGAGATGTAAGTCTCTTGCCAGTTTTACAATCCAGGAATGTCTGACTCAAGGACGTGGGAGACATCCCTTTGAAATGCAATTGTCCAGGAAGACAGTAGCCCTATCTCCCAGTGGAAGGGCAGGAGACTAACTTCACTGAGCATCAGCTAGTGAACACACATGGCCTAATTACGTTGGCCAGCTTCTCACTGAGCATCTTCCGGTACTTCTCTGCTAGCTTACCCCAGCACTTGAAAATCCTCCTGCTTTTGTTTTGGTGGAGTTGAGTTCGATCTCTCTCTCCTATTGCAATAGTCTTGAATAAAATCTTCCCTATCCATTTAACTATGGTGCAAATTTCTTTAACAATTCTTCAGGCAAAATTGCTTATCATCAGTAATGGAATGATAACAGGAAGGTTTAATGCTTTGTCTTTACACTATTATATTCACACACTTTGGTTGTTTGGCTATAACTTTTATTTTTGCTACTTATGGATATTACTCTGGGCTTTCAAACTTTTTGACTGTGCTCTTTTTAGCATTTACTCATAACTCCATTTTCTTCCTATCACCACCTTACCTAACATAAAACCTTACTTAAAATATATAATTGATTACATACATGAATATTATTTCATATTAAACATTCGGCAATGAATGCAAATGTGAAGTCATATGAAATTGCACAATAATGCAACACCTAAAATTTAGCATTAAAATAATTACATTGAATGTTTTATTTTTTTGAAAAACATGTTTTAATGTGCAGCGAAAACTATTCTCTGCATCAGTACAGACCATTACATGTATGCTGTGATGGTTTAGCTCAACTGTTTTTAAGAGGTACCATTGAGAAAGAAGTTTCAAGTTCTGTATGTGAACATACTGATTAGTTTGTTATTTTCTCTATCCTTGCCAAGGATTGCATCCTTAACTCCAAAAGCAATCAGTTGTTTTACAAACGTCTGCCGTGTTAAACAACTTCATTTAAAATGAGAATTCAGTCACATTGAGATGTCAAATCAATCATGTGTTCAGCAACTGAAATAGTTCCTCCCTAGATTGGCTTAATTTTTTTCCATCCAGACTCCTAATGGTTTTAATTGACTGGGGAAAAATTCTTTCTAAAATTGTTTTTATTTGGTAGCTATATAAATCTCAAACAGTTTCTAAAGCTGTCATCTACTCTATTGTACTTTTATGAAATAATTTCCTACAAAAAATTATTCTTCGCTTTCTAAAGTCTGATACCGCAGTGAAATAGCTCTAACTGAGATCTCTAGGAACTGCTTAACATTGAATTCATTGAATTCTGTGCAGTATTTATCTTATTTGACCTAGATTTTTTAGTGTGGCCTATGTATGCCAAACTGGGGCTTCATTTTGAATATCCTAAATCCGAACATTGTAACCCACATACTCACGCATGCCTGTGGAAGGAGAGAATGACATGACTTTGATTACAGGGAACATACCAAGTCTATTTGCCTGAATAGCCTCACATTCCAAGAACTGGATCACAAAGAAAAAAGGACAGACTTCTCCCAGCAGAAAGAAGCCCTATTCAGATGGAAACAAAGATGAGAAGAGAGGCTGATGAATTGATAGTGGAAGAGAAGGTGAGAAGAGAGTGTTACCCATAGGGTACCATAGTAAACTGATGCATCAGTGAATGTGGCCCAGTTGTTTCATATTCTGAGCAATAGGGTTAAAACTCCTCTTGCCAGAAAGAGGAAGTAGGAAAGTGCTCAAGAGAAGAAAATTTGAAAAGGGAGCGTCAAAGGTATTCATTTGTTCATTCAGTACATTGATTTAGTACTCTTTATGTCGTGTGGTTGTGGTACTGAAGATGCAAAGATAAATTCAATGAAGTCCCTACCTTGAGAGGAATGCATTTTAAAAGGGGATGCTGGCTATTCACAACAATAAACTGTGGTTAATGCTGTGGCTATATAAAGTCATATGAGAGTCTCAACAAGTTAGAAATCATTTCTGAGGTGCTGGAAAGGGGATGAGCTTCTTGGTAGAGGCTGTTTAAGACGGACCTTGAGCTGAGGGAGTGTTTGATATACGTAGCAATTCTCTAGGTAATAGAGGTAAGGAAGAACATGCAATTGGACAGAACTGTATGGGCATTGAATACAGGTTAGGCTACTGTAACAGAAAGACAAAACCTCAGTGACTTAAAGTAGACATAAATTATTTATCTTTAATTAAGATTAAAGATATCTGGTTAGATAGACCACAGCTTTGTTGGTGATTTGGTGATGTCAAAGAATATTTCTTGGATCTCTTTGCTGTCTCATTCAAAATTAGGTTTCCATCTTATGGTACAAGATGGCTCCTCTTTCTATCATAATGCCTTCTTTCCAAGGGAGAAGTGTTATAAAGCACAAGTCCTATTTCTCTAAAGAAACATCCTGGAAATTTCATGCATTTCTTCTACTCCCTTAGTCAAATCTAAGCCAGATGGCTACATTTAGGTACAAAGGTGGATAGGAAATTTAATCTTTTGGTAGTCCATGTGCTCAAATAAAATTCTAGAGTTTCAATTATTAAAGAACAGGAAGAGGACGGCTACAGGAGGAAAGAAGTAGTCATTCACAGTATGAGAGTGAATTTTCCCCAAATATCTTCTCCATTGTATATATTTAATTCATTTAGTGTAGAATTTTCAGTGTTCTGTGTCAAGTTAAAGAAAAATTTGGGACATAAATATCAGGGAAAATATCATAATATTTTAATCTCTGATCCAAGTTATTGATTGAAATTCAGAAAGTTGGCAAATGGACTAACATGATAATCTTATGAATGCTGTGTTACGGTTAGTTGTTAGTTAACACGCACTCTCCCCATCTTCCTGCTGTTTCTTTGGCACTCCCTCTCATCCTCCTTTGATGGTTCTATCCTCTCTGTACCTCCTCTAAGTGTTGAATTGTGGAGGTTCAGTCTTGGGTTCGCTTTTCTTTTCAGTCAACACTCCCCTTCTAAAAGAACACTTGCATTCACATGTCTTTTAATACCATTCATGTGCTGAGAACTTGCAGACCTAGAGTTCCAGCACACACCTTCATTTTAAGTTCAGATGTGTAGATCTAGCTAGCTCCTTAACACCGCACTTGAAAGTCTCTCCAACTTAATATGCACCAAGCTGGGTTCTTGATTTCTCCCTCACTCTGAATCTGTTACACAGATCGCATTGTTCCACTGCTGAAAAGCATTTAATTTCCATTCCCTTTGAGAATAAAATCCAAAATTCCAATTTTTTTTTTTTTTGAGGAAGATTAGCCCTGAGCTAAAATCTGCTGCCAATCCTCCTGTTTTTGCTGAGGAAGACTGGCCCTGAGCTAACATCCATGCCTATCTTCCTCTACTTTATACGTGGGATGCCTGCCACAGCATGGCTTGCCAAGCGGTGCCATGTCCGCACTGGGGATCTGAACCAGCGAACCCCAGGCCGCAGAAGCGGAATGTGCAAACTTAACCACTGTGTCACTGGACCGGCCCCTAAAATCCAAAATTCTCATCTCGCCTACAAGGTTCTCAACTCCATAGTTAGGAAACCACCCACTTTGCTCCAGCACCTGGCTTTTGCATACACCACAATCTTTCCTATTCCCAAATAATTTTGCACCTCCCTGGTATGCTCTTCTCATTTTTAGGCTAGCTACAATCTGCTTATTCTTCAGGTTGCAGCTTTATTCTCATTTCCTCAGTCCTGCCTCAAAGAATCGCCAAAATCTAAATCATACTGCTGTCTTTTATTCTCCAAATTATTGTGTTTTTTTGCTTCAGCACATTTACTCTTCAGCACAAGACTTTATATCTTTCACTCCTGATAACAACCAACTTTCCTATACCAGTTGGCATACTAATTGTTGAACAGTATTTTAATTCTATATTTTAACCCCCTTATTAGATACTGTTATTATTGTTTTATATGGCCTATGCTTACTTAGGATTATCTATATGCTTCTCTTTTTCCTCCCTCATTTATTTCTCCTTGCATTTCCTACCTTCTCTTTGAATCGTTTTTCTTCTTCTTGCAGGTTACATTTTAAGATTTTTTTTAGAGGAGATCTTTTGTTGGTAAACTTTCCTTTTTCGTTGTCTGAAGGTGTCTTTTTTCACTCTTATTTGCTAGGTACACAATTAAGTCTCAAAATATTTTTTCTAAGACTTTTAAATACGTTATTTCATTCTCTTCTGGCTTCCTTTTTTTTTTTTATTTTGAGAAGTTGGCTTTCTGTTGTTACTTTGCAGCTTGTCTGTCTTTCCTTTCTTGATGCTTTTAACATTATTTGTCTTGGTTCTTCAATTTAACCATAAAATGATGAGGTGTTAATTTTCTTTTCTTTATATTGTTTAAGATGTTATACTTTTAAATCTGAAAATATGGGTCTTTTATCAATTTTGGAAAATTCTCTGCCATTATGCCTTTAAATCCCTCCATAATTCTCTCTAGTATTTCCTTTAGGAATTTTTATTAAATGTATGCTAGATCTTCTGACTCTATGTTTATAATTTCTTTCAAAGTTTTTTTGTTTCTCCTTGATGCATTCTGAGCAATTTTTTTTAGATTGTCTTCCAATTTATTAATCAATAATATTTATCAATATACTGTTTATCTCTTCCAATGAGTTTTTACATTTTTCATTATTACATTTTACATTTATAGAAGTTCCTTATGGTTTTTTACATTTGTCCAACCATTTGTGGTAGCCTTTTATTTCTTAGCCATGTTTCTAATCCCCTCCTTTATTTCCATGAGCATATCAAGCACACTAATTTTATATTTAAAGAACAATTTCAATATCTTAAGTCTTTCAAAATCTTATTCTTCTCTTTAATGTCTCTGCTTACTCCTAGTCTTGGTACTTTGTTTTGTTTTGTGTACTTTTTTGTGGGATCTCATGTTTATTGGAAATTTATATGTAAGAAATCAATGGGATCTGAGTTGAAGATGCTTGCTTGCTTTTTGAGGGAATAATTACTTTTCTTTTGTTAAATACTTAGGTATCGTGACTAGAGGACCATAAAGTAATTTATCAGTTAAAGGTTTATGGGGATTTTTTGAACTTTGAAGTTACTGTAAATTTTAAATCCCAGGTCCTACATGAAGGCTGGCTTCTGGCTAGAGATTTTTACTTCATGTTCCGACACCCCTACTCCTTAGCTCAGAGTCAAGGCTTTGTCAGACAAGCTTCTTTGTTGTCTCCATTTGTGGGGAAGTTTCCCCCCTAGTTTTCTCCTTTTCCCAGGGTAGTAGCTCTGTGGGGACTCTGGCTGTATGTGGAGGATCTCTACTTGGACTTCTCACTTTAAGTCCTTGTCTCTTGTTGCTTGCTTACTGCATTAAGACTTACAGCTCCACTGGGGGGTCAGCAAATGTCCCCAGGGCAAGCTTGTGGCTTTGGACATTTTGTTAACCTCTGTGGATTGGCATTCTCATTTCATTTTTGCCTTCTAAAGATTCTCTTTACTTTCTTGTGAGCTTGGCTGTCCATTTAAAAAAGATATCTTAATATTTTTAAGATTTTGTAGGGATAAAATTTTCAGAATTTATAGGCTTTTATATTATCAGAAATATAAGTCTGTACGTTTTTTCTAAATCACTTTAGAGCTACAATTTTCAGTTGGTTAACACTTTCCTATGAAGGCATTAAATAATTTAAACAATATATTGTTCTAGGAATAATAATAATAGCTATAGTAATACAAATTATCACGAAAGTCAAAGGATAGTTGCTTTGAAATTATTTTTGAATTCTCTTATTTTCCTTTTTAATTTAGTAATCCCTCTTACCCACCAAGAAAAACTATGGTCGTTACTTCCATTTCAACCTATTGTAAAATTTGACCACACTGTGGTTGAGATCACCCTTGTTACGCTCTGGTTCTTGGCTGCTTCACAGCATTTTGATCAGATAAAGCTTTGGTACTCAGTAGACATCACAAGTGCAAGCAAGAGAATCATCATGGCATCACATCGTGTTTTGCAAATGGACATATAGAGAGCTGGAGGAAAATGTTCAATGTGTATGGCTTTTAAGGTGATACTAATGTGTCCATATATATCTTTGCTTTTGAAATTATTGCACGTCAAAATGCTTTAACTTGGTAATTGTAGGTCATGATTTGTTAGGTATCTGTCATATAAAAGTTCTTCTTAATTGAAGTAAACAAATTTCAGAGGTGTAGAACTTAAATTATTTAAGATCATTTATATCTTGAAGTAAGTAACTCATGGTTTTAGAAAATTGTGATTGAATATGAAATAATAGCTCTTTAAAGCATTGACATAACCATAGAAATATGCTTCTATGTGTTTATATGGAACAGAATAATAAACACTTAAAACGTTTTCTGCAGAGTGCTGGGTGTGTTTGTGTGTGTCCACATGCATGCAGAACCATGTGTATGTACATGACTCTCCATATTTTAATCAACTGTCTACATTGTATTCTGGCCTCTTAGCATGTCATGACTCCATGTTTTGGAGTCTATTATGAAGTGACTTGTTTCCTGAGAAAACTTTCCGTTGAAGAGAAGATGGAAAAATACATGAAACAGCAGATGATACTGCAGAGAAGTGCCCTTCTCCACTGCTTGTTGCTGTCTTGATGAGTCTTGTTGAGTAATATGAGCCCAGGTTACTCTCTGCTTCTCCTTCCCCACAGTGTTCATCCTCTTTCCTCCTTTGCTTTTGTTCAGATCCTTTGTTTCTCTCCTTTTCTTCTATGGGCTTATTTCAGGCCTGAGCCAGTAATGGCCCTCCCAGCTCCAGCACTTTCCAGCGGTGTGAACTAGGGCAGCTTCCTAGTCCTCTTCTGGCCTGGGCTTCTTTGTCCACAAAATGAGGACACAGTCAGCAGAGAGAGCAAGGAAACCAGATCACAGATAGGCAGTGCTCAATGCAGTGCCTGGGACATTGTTAATATTTACAATAAGCATTGTAAGTAAGGAATAAAGTACAAATATGACTAACAGATAAAAGTATAACAATAAATGATAAAATGTTAGGTTACATTAATCACAAAGCTTTGGACTAGACATGTTTGAAGTCAGATCATGAGAAAATAGAGTCCAGCCTTGAATATAATTGGTAAAAAGCACACTGAACGATTAAAAGTAGAGTGCAGTTCTTCCTTTTAATTACTTTTCTTTTTCCGTTTCACATCGCTGCTAGCTCCAGTAAATGAGAAATCAATTTAACATGAACATCTGTAGAAGGAGATGCGTTCAAGCCTGTGCTGAAGGACTGCTGGGTCGAAAGTGAGTAGTCACAGGTGTTCTTCACCTGCACTGAAAGGCTCCTGCACCAAGTGGCTGAGACAGGATGTAAGGGCCTTTGACGACAGTCCTGTTGGGGTCTTCTCCTCATCTCATGTCAAGTTCCTACTGAACAAAGAGTTTGACCTTGTAGCCAGCACTGGTGCTACTGTAAGTTCTGAAAAGGAATGTAGAACAAAGCAGTGGATTTTTTTCATTTAAATTTAAGTTTAAAAATTTTTATCACATCTCTAATGGGATAAATAGATAATTTTCACTTCCTGGAATCAAAGAGAAGTAGATAAAGTGCTGCTCCTCATTAGCTACGGAGACTGAAGGTAAACTTATGTGATGATTTTTGCAAAAATCAAACTACTATTTAACACTGTACTAAAAAAGACATTTCTTAGTGGGATTTTATTGTTATTTTCTTTCCTAGGACTCTTACCACACTTATTCATTTCATTTCAACCCACTAGTTCTCAAATTTATCAGTGGCTAAGAATCAATTGAGATCCTTGGATGAAATGAGGATTACTGGGCTCCCCCTCAAGAGACTCTGACTCAGGGTCTGGAGTAGCAATTGACTGTAGAGCAAGCCACCTGGACCAGGGGTCAGGAAACCATGGTCTGGGACCCTAGGCAAAATCCAGCCAAGGGGGAAAAGCTATCCCATGGCCTGCCTCTCTTTGTAAAGTCTGCTTAGAATGGTTTTTACAGTTTTAAAGGTTTTAAGAAAGAAAAAGAAAGAGAAAGGGGGAGGGAGAAAGAAAGGAAGAAAGAAAAGCAAAGAAGGAAAAAAAGAAAAAAAAGAAGGGAGGAAGAAAAGTGAAGAGTATGTCTCACAAAGCCTGAAATATTTATTATCTGACCCTTTCCAGAAAACACTTGTCAGCCTCTGCCCTAGATGATCCTGGGCCATCACTGTAAGATATTTAATGACAGCTTACTCTGTGTTGGGCATGCTCCTTGGCCCTGGGGATGGGGCTCATAGAAAACAAAAGAGGTAAAAGCACTTTCCAGTGGTATGAGGTAAAAGCCAGTATTTAGTCTCATGTGGGTTGCATTCCATGTGGGACAGATAACAATTAACTTGTAATTGTCATCTGTGAACTAACAAGTACATCCATGAGGCAACTATAAATAGTGATGTGTTACAAAGAAAACATAACAAGGAAATGTCTTCTCCAAGATGACATTTGAACTCAGACCTGAATGCCCGGCTTGACCACAGTGTGAAGATTCAGGGAGAGCCCCATGCGCCTGAGTTCAGAGAGGTCTGTGCACCGGGGGGCAGAGAGACAGGCAGAGTGTGAGGAACTGTGGTCAGACAGCAGGTCTTTCCAGATGGGTGGGTGATCTGAGGGGTTTCATGTTGTAATCTAAGTGCGATGGTACTCACAGCCTGTAAGCTCCATTTTCAAACACATCCTTAGAAATAACCGAAAGTATGTTACTCCTCTAAGATATACTAATTCAAATTAAATGATTAAGTTAAAAACAGAGAGAGAGAGAGACAGAGAAATACCTAAAAAACAATAATAGTGTTTGTCTTGCAGATCAAATTGGTCTTTTTCCTCACCTTGTGTTCACACATAATCTTATAAAATATAAAACTCAGTGTTAATTTTACACTAATGTACTAAAATAAATATATTTAATTCAAATTCTGTGTTTAAAGAAGATAAAAGCTTTAAAAATATTTTATTTCCTGGAAAACTACATGAGCACAAGTCTGAGTTCATTAAACACAGAGATTGTGTTTTATTTAAAGTCATAATACTGGAGGGAGTATCAAGATGGCATAAGCAGACTCTGAACTCACCTCCTCCCATGGACACAACAAATTTACAACTACTTTTGGAACAAGTACCCCTTGGAGAGAACTGAAAACTGGACAAAAAGAACCCTCACAAAAAGGGACAGTCCTGACTGAGGCAGAAGAGGCAAACATTTGTTTCTGGGGAGAACAAAGCCACCTTCACAAGCTGCAGCGCTTCATGGCCAGCCAGGGGTGATCCTAAGGTACGAAACCTTCCCTGGAGGAGCGGGGGATCTGAGCAGAGGAGTGTTCCCACTATAAGCATCTTTTGGACTCAGTACAACTGAGACAAGTGTCATACTATCTGACTTTTATGGCTACTAACAACAATGGGTAATACTTCCAGAAAAGCTATTGAATGTAAGAGGAAAAAAAGCTGGCTCTTAAAGGGCCCATGCACAAATTCACTCGTTTTGGAAAGCAACTTAAAATCACCAGAAAGAAAAATGTACATTCCTTTGGTGAAAAGAGACACACTTGCTAGGGTCCAGGTGCATCTTGGTGAGAGGTGAGACCTCTCTAGGGACTGAGACATTGGCAGCAGCCATTGTTGTGACCTAGTACAGGTGTGCTGACACAGAGGCTGGCAGATGCCATTAGAGTTCTTCTGACCTGTTAGCCTGGAGTCTGCCTTACCCAATAGAGTGCTGATTTAATCCAGCTCAGCCAGGGCAGGCAGCCTGCCCTGGGGATGGGCCCCACCCAAGAGCAAGCCATCTGGCAACAGGTGGGCCCACATAGAATGGGTGCCTGTATCCTCTGCAAGACATGCACAAGGAGCAGACCCATGCTGGTGAGCTGTGTGAGGCCTCTGCAGTGGGGTGACTGGGTCTGCTTCAGTGGGTCAGGGCATGTGCACAGGACAGGACTGTGTTGATGGTGTGTTTGGCCCCGTGGGCAGTGGGACTTGTCAGCTGCAGAAGACTTGTGCTTCTCAAACAGCTACATAGGGGATCAGCCCCACCTTCCACAGCC
Source organism: Equus przewalskii (assembly GCF_037783145.1). NCBI lineage: Eukaryota > Metazoa > Chordata > Mammalia > Perissodactyla > Equidae > Equus > Equus przewalskii. The sequence goes on along the minus strand of NC_091839.1, from coordinate 29,044,487 downwards.
TGAAACAACTGGGTGCTCCCATGCCTGGGTCCAGCCTCAATCAGCTGCAATCCTGAGAGAGCTGACAACAGCCTTGCAGGCTGGAGGCCTACAGCAATTGTTAGCCCCTGAGCCTAGCAGCCAGCCACACTGGGGGCCTATTCACTTAACAGAAAAACTGCAGCAGGTATGTGCTATTAGGCCTTGCAGCCAACTGTGCTATGGCTCCCCAAACCCGATAAAGTGACTGAAGGGTCCATAGCAGCTGCACAAAGCTGAGCATTACAATCAGCGAGCCAGTGGGACAGCTTCGCCTTCCTGGGCACCTGCAGCAAGAGCAGCCCTGTCACAACAGAAGGACACATGTAGCCCACACAGGGGACACCCCTGGAGCATTTGAAACTGGTGATGAGAGGGAAGCACACAGCTGGGATTCATAAAGCAGCTCTTACATAAGGTCGTCTCTCTAAGATCAGGAGACATAGCTGACCCACCTAATACATAGATATAAGCAGAGAGAAAGGCAAAAATGAGGAGGCAAGGGAATACGTTCCAAGTAAGGGAACAGGGCACAACTCCAGAAAAAGAACTAAATGAAACACAAATAAACAATGCCTAACAAAGAGTAGAAAATAAGAGAGAAAATATTTGGAAATCATGTATCTGATAAGGGGATAATATACAAAGTATATAAAGAACTCATACATCTCCAAAAAAAAAAAAAAAAGAAACTAACAACCCAATTAAAAAATGGGCAAAATATCTGAACAGGCATTTCTCCAAAGAAGATATTTAGATGGCCAACAGGCACGTGAAAAGATGTTCAACATTGTTAACTATCAAGGAAATGCAAATCAAATACATCCTCATTCCTTTCAGAATGGCTGTAATTAACAAGACAGGCAACAAGTATTGGAGAGGATCTGGAGAAAAGGGAACCCTCATACATTGCTGGTGGGAGTGCAAATTGGTGTAGCCACTATGGAAAACAGTATGAAGATTTCTCCAAAAATTAAGGGTAGAAATACAATATGATCCAGCTATTCCACTGTTGAGTATTTATCCGAAGAACATGAAAACACCAATGCATAAAGATATATGCACCTCTAGGTTCATTGCAGCATTATTCACAATAGCCAGGACTTACTTGGAAGCAACCTAGGTGCCCATCAAGGGACGAATGGGTAAAGAAGATGTGGCATATATACACAATGGAATACTACTCAGCCATAATAAATGATGAAGGCCATTTGTGACAACATGGATGGAGCTTGAGGGCATTATGCTAAGTGAAATAAGTCAGAGGGAGAAAGTCAAATACCATACGATCTCACTCATAAGTACAAGACAAAAACAACAACAGAAAATTACATAAAGACAGAGATTGGATTGGTGGTCATCAGAGGAGAAGAAGGGAAGGAACGTGTGTGGTGATGGTTTCTAATTAGTCTTTAGGTGGTGAACATGATGCAATATACACAGAAATTGAAATGTAATGATGTACACCTAAAATTTATATAATGTTATAAACCAATGTTACCATAATAAAAAATCAATTGATTAGTTTAACAAGTAATTGTTATGATAGCAAAGTTTATTCTTTAAGTAATAATCTTTAGCCCCTGATAATAGGTCTTAGAACACATATATTTATATAAAATATAAAAAGCACTTTAAAAAGAGTAATAAGTTTTCGTGTTAGAAATTTAACATTTTCCATGGTAACTATAATATATTTTGATGATTTAACCATAAGGCAAGTGTGAGAACTCAACGAAAAATTCTTGCTCTCTGACCCTAACTTCATGCATTAATTATCATGCATTAGACATCAGCTTAAGTTTTGAATGGATTTTCCATTTAAAAATAAGCTGAATGGCAGTGAACACATATTGTAGCAAGGGCTTTAAAAGATCATATTGTAAACTGCAGCATTTATTATTTTAGAAAGTTAATTTTGTTTTGCCAAAGAAGAATATAAATAATGCTTAATATAAAACTTATTCACATGCTCCCAACACATTTCTAAATAGAAACATTTAAAATACATTTAAAAAAAATCACATCACATCTGGCTGGCTAAACTTAATGTATTCAAAGGAACAGCTTCTGGGACTAAGACTATGGGCATAAGTTAACAAAATGCAGTGATTTCTCGGTTGCTTGGAAAATCATTAATGATCCTCATGGCCTGCTGATAGGTTTGCCTCCCTGATGAGAGTATAGACTTATGAGGATAGCATTCACTATTGAGTGCCTCATATTTGCCAGCACTTGAGAGATTTTTGCCAAAAGAATAAATTCATTTTCTCTGGGTGCAAAATATCAAATAAAATTTTAATGATGCTAAATAATGTGCAAGGGAAAGACATACCATTAGATACATGTGATAAATAGCACAGAGTTGGTATTAGTGCCTTTACCCAACATTTCTCTGGGTGCCAAAGAGAAAATCTGAACTTGGTTTGTTTTCCCAGGAATGGGAATAAGTAGGGGTAGACCTTTCTCTGAGGTCTTTTTTTATATTCCTTAATAATCATTAACTATGACTAGTACTGAAAGTTAGGTCAAAATGAGAGGGTAACAGGAACATTTTCGCTTATACTGTATGCAATTCTGAACTATTTGATAATTTCCGTAAAAAATAAAAATTTTGAAAGTTTAGGTGCTTAAAGCAGAAAGCTTCCATCATATGGAACATCGCTGTAGGAATCCCCTTATTCCTATGTGTGCTAGATGGGTGAAACGTTGTTACAAGTATAAAACCTCAGAAGAGTATGAAGTTAGATATCCAGGAGGTATGCGGGGGATGGGATGGACAGAAGGGCATTCAAAAGAGGCAGAGGCGATTGGGCCCACAGCTGCAAACGTCAGCATCCTTTGTTTCTCTTGCTAAAACGCTGTGTGGGTAAAAGCAGCAACACGTATCCTGACAGGTGACTTAGGAACTTGGCCCTCATATCTTCTTCCTAAATGCAGTATTTGCCACCCTAGGGTTTTAATGGACCTTCAAGAAGGATGAAGCCCCAAAACCAAAATCCAGAAGACTGCCTTTTCTTAAATAAAATCCAATACAAAGATGGGGAAATTACATCACATATAGAATAGTTGGAGGAAAGATAACAGAAAGGATTTAAAGGATTAAGGAATTGCAAATGAAGGCAGAATGTATGCATAAACTATCTTATTTCTACCACTTCACTCTAAGGTCAACTTGGGCAGGATGCTTGAAAAACAAATGTTTCACCCTCTCACCAGATCCTTTCATTATCTCCTGTTTCTTCTGTGTTGGAGTCCTCCCTTGCCTCCTTTTAGGGACCCACCTTCCCCTTCTCTGAGGTTTTGAGGGTGTGGCAACACTAGAGGCATTTTCCTGGGTGGCTTTGTACTCTGATGAATGAAGTCCTAGCAACGAAATGATTAACCTGAAATGACGCCTTCAGACCTGGGGATACCCTGTTCATTCTCTTCTCTTCTACCTTTAGAAATTTTTTTTTTAGAATAATGATGCTATTTTCATAAATGATGGATGTTCCCTAGAAAAACTTCAACCAATACAGAAAAGAAAAAAGAAGAAAATGAAAAATCATACCACCTGGAAAGAGACATTAGTAACAGTAGATGAAAATAATTCTAGACATTTCTATGCATATATATGTTATCTGTAGACAGAAAGATAAATACTTTTATAAAAATGTTTCACACCATGCATGCTGTTTTTAAAATATGAACTATTACATTTAAGTTTATATTTAGTAAAGGAATTAAAGGAATTGTAGAACTTCAGATAAATATTTCTGCACAAGAGATATTTAATCTGTAAAAGACCCTCCAAGTTTAAAGACATTATGAAAAATAAAAAAAAAGTTATTTTTTAACTACATGTTTTATTTTTAGATAGTAACAGTTGGCTCCCAGCTATCAACAAGAAGTTAGTGCATTTCCACTTTGCCTCACTCCTGAGTCCTAAATCTAAATTTTGTTATTTAGATATTTTGAAGTTGATAAAGGGCGTAATAACATTTACATTCTGTTATGCAATGATGAGTTTCCACTGTGTTTAGTCTTTCTGTGGCATTTCCATTTCTGACCTCAATTTAAATGGTCTTTTGCGGACTGGATTTCACCATCACTTGTTGAAGAGAGCCTCTGAGGTTGTACATTCCCGGAGTCCTCACAGGCTTGAGAATGTGCCTGTAGCCCTCATAGTGGAGAAATGACATGGCCAAGTGCAGAATTTGGTCACACTCTTTTCTCTTGGAGTCTTATAGACATTGCTCTGTGGTCTCATGATACTGAGTGCCTTTCACTGAGGCTTCCCCATCCAGGACTTTGTTGGTTTGATTTAATTGTATGGTACTTTTTTTCCCCCAAGAAAGGCTCATAGTGCTTTAGTCCCTAAATTCTTTCATATTTGAACGCATCTGCCTCTTGCCTTCATACCTGAATGACTGCATGATAATAGCATGTATTCTTTTGGCATCTTTCCGCACACTTTGTAGATATTGCTCCACTGTGTTTGGGTGTTAAACGTGGCTTGGATAAAGTCTAGCCTATTTTGCCCCTGTCTTTCCTTAGGAATGAGTTGCTTTTCTACTTGGATGCCTGAAGAATTATTATCTTGGAAGTAACATAACTTACACAGGATATGCCAGAAAGTTGATTGCTTGCATCACGTGGATTTTTTCTTGGAAGAGCCTATGCTCTTTCACTCTGCAGATTTAAAGCTTCCTTCATTTCAGGGATCTCTTTATAGCTATTATTTTTCCCTCTGCATTCACTGTGATTATCTTGATCTTTTCCCCTATTAAAGTAATTTCATTTCAGCTCTATGATGTCCCTTGTTATTTCTAATTTATTTAAAAGGTTAGCATCAGTTTTGAGTGATATCTTGGAGTTCTGAGTTTTTCCCTATAATCCTGGCTTGTAGCATTCTGTGGTTTTATGGTGTTTTCTGGCATTATTATATTCATATGATCATTATGTTTTCTTTTAGTAAGACTACATGAGGAATTTTCTTTTCTTTTTCAGACTGTGTTCCTAGGTTAGGTTACGGGTAGTTTCTATATTGTTGTACCTCTTTTTAAAAAACCCTTCAGACATAACAGTTCTTCTGGCTAAATAAAAAAAGGTCACTAGCTGTTATTGCTTTTATTATTTTGTCTATTTCAACTGATATTTTTCATTAATATTGTATGAACCTAGCAATACATAAATATTTATAATTAATAGGGAGTCTGCCATGTAGTAATTTTCTCATAAATTTCTTTTGACTTTTTAAACATAGTCTTAATGGTTGTAAGGAGGTTACTTATGTGTGAGTTTAAGTGAGAGAAGAATAGTAGTCTCTTGGAATATTATGAAGACTTCTTCTAGTTTATAACTAACTAGTTTTCTCAATGACACTGTTTTTCTGTATTTCCCAACCAAATATCTCTGCTATGATTAGGAAAGCCCGAGAACTCATGAGTCTTTTGACATAAAGATAAATGGGACTTTTGCCTTATGGTTCCACTTGTTTTTTTAGCCCTCATCATATATGAATTATTCAAATACTATCTTACAAGGATCATACTTAAACTATATCAAATACTTTCATTTAAGCTTTCAATTCACATCTTACAGAGATGAGAAGACATCTACCAGAGCAAATAATTGAACTCAGACAGGATATTTCATAATAGGGGCTACCTGCAATCCGAGGAAGGTGTTGGGAGGGAGACAGTTTTCAACAGTTGGTCTAGGACTGGTTTTTACATATTGTAACAAACCTAATTGATACTGTTGAGGTTTAAAGAGATAGATGTTAGTGATCTGTGATTATCGGAAGACACATTTTATATTTACAAAATTTAGCATTCAAAATATCACCGATATTTGGTCAACTATTTTTCTACAGACAAGGAGAAAATAGAAATTAGAAGTAGGAAATTTTATTTCAGATAATTACCCAATCAGAAAACTCTAGGAAATTGCATTTCTGAATTTACTGGTACAAATTTTTGCTCTAGTAAATCTCACTTTTCTTATGGTCATCGATAGATTATAATTTTTTCTGTGAGGTTAACTGCCTTAAAAGTTAAAGACACCACACAGTGAGAGTTCACTTTGTGCCAGCCACTATGTTAGGCATTTTATACTTTTTTTCATATTTAATTATTATAAGAGCTGTATACACTATATCTTATTTGCAATTTATCAGTGAGGAAAAATATGTACAGAGGGTATAAGAAATTTGACAAAATCACAGATTCAGTAAGTCTCAGAGCCAGAGTTTTAATCTAGGACCACATCTGACTCTCAAATGCTAAATCTTATTCCTTTGTGAGGCATTCAACAGACACGAACATTTATTGGGCATCTTTCACATATCAGATACTGGTCTCAATCTTAGAGAGGTGGTGTTGAATAGGTGGACAAAAATCTGCTCTTACGGAGCTTAAATTCTAGTAAGATCCTTGAAATACTGTCATGAGTGATGCAGTTTCACGGGGCTCTCGGTAAGTATTTATTGAATGAATACCTGTAAGCATGCTTGACTGCATGGTTCCACCGGGCTGTGCAACAAACTCAAAAGGCTTGATAAAAGTGCTGCATTAAGCTTACACACTAGTGCAAAGTAAAATTATGTTACAAAGCTTCATATAGAGAAAAAACATCTTCAAATCTGTAAACATTAATATTGTTTTAATAAAAAAAATTGTTTTTAATCAGAGTAGTAAGCTAAAGGGAGTTTTTTAACTATTTGGACAACAGGAAAATATTTGCAAAAGTTACCGAAGAGTAATAGATTCTTACAAAGTACATAATCTAGCACTGTGTGTGTGTGTGTGTGTAAAATTAAATTACCCTCTTCCATTCTATGGCCTATAATTATTGCAACTCTCTAGAAATAAATATTTAAAGATTAAGAACAAAAGCCTTGATGGATCTACAACCCTAATAATGATAAAAGTGCAAAGCTGAGGTTTTCTGTGCTTATGATTAAATATAGAGGCCTAAGTAAATAATAATTATATTTTCTATAAAATGAGGTAAAAAGCAAAAAGAAAAGTGTCCTTAGTTCTTCAGTGATTATAGGCTAATATTTTTAATTTTTTCTAATCCCTACCTGGAGATAATTTTTAAAAGCAAGTTAAAACCTTAAATAAAAACTATAAAACCTTATATAAAAAAGAAAAACCAACTATCCTCCACTTTCCGATTATTTTAGATGTTTTTAAATTTACCCTATTTCCAAGTAATAAGCACACAGTGCTGTTTCTTCAGTGATTAATTTTAGATTTCCTATTGATTTTCTCTTTCAGGAGATGAAGCTTTTTAGCCCTCCTTCACCCCTTCCTTCCCTCCAAGTGCTCAATATAGCTATGTCACATGTTGAAATCTATTATTGTGGCTATGTAAATCCTGTTTATTGATTATCGTTGCTTCCTCATGCAGTGTACAGTCTTTACATTTCTTTCATTTTCCTTTTCATATTAATGGATCATTTGGCTCTGGGAAATTTACTTTTATTATTTCTTTGATGATTTATTTTCCCTTTACTCTTTATGGAATTCCTATTGGTTGGATTTTTGACCTCTTGGATTGATCTTACCAACTTTCTTTCTGTGCTTGCTTCTTTTCTTATTATTTTCTTCTGAATTTTTTGAAAAATTTTGTCATCTTATTTTTAATTTCGAAGAGCTTCCTTCCGTCCTTCCTCTTTTTTCATAACGTCATGTTTTTGTTTCATGGATGCAATATTATCTTTCTTTGAGGGTTTATTGTCTAGTCCTTATATTGTCTCTTGTTTTCCACATTCTCTATTTCTTCAGGTTGTTTTGGCTTTTCTCTTCTGTTTTGGAGGCTTTCCACAAATGCCTGGTAATCCTTGGCTTCTCTTTATAATTAGAAGTGAGACACTAAAAAGCTGATGCTGTGTCCTATCTCATTCATCTATCAACTCTGCATGTCCATATATTGTAATTCAAAGTAATAAATGTCATCTAGTTTCATTGAAAATAGAGATTATGTATCTTTCTTATTATTTTTATAAACTGATTTTAATGAAGATAATAGCCTGGGAGGGTCTTTTACTTATGCTATTTTAAAATAAACATTCTGAGTATTTTATTTAAAGACCTAAGATTTACTAATTTCCATTTTCACTCCCCCCAAATCATCTAGTCTCTCTGCTTTTATATAATAGATCTAGAATCGAATTCATATTTACATTTTATTAAAAACTTCTCTAAACTTGATACTATTAATTGTGTCTGATTTTCCACAATGGTCTTTAAGGATTTTGTATAGCTTCTGCTTTAAACAATAATCTCATTAGCCCGACAATTATTGTAATGGCATCCACTTGTCTTCTTCATAACTCTGAATATTTACTCATTTGTTAAATAGAACTTTCTAAAATGACATAAGTGATCTATATTTGCACCGTCTAATATGGTAGCCTCCAGCACATATGGCTATTGAGCACTTAAAATGTAGCTACTGTGACTGATGTACTGACTTTCAATTAATTTCATTTTAGTTAATTTAAATTAAAATTCAAATAATCACATGTGGTTAATGGCTACCACATTAGACTCTATATCATTAAACAAGTATTTATTGAGTGCCTGCTATGAGCTGGGCACTCTTCCAGACATTGAGATATATATATACCAGCAAAGGGGACAAAGATCTCTGCTTTCGGGAACTTACATTCTTGCAGTGAACACAGTCAGTAAACCAAAGAAATAAAAAATATATACATTATATGAAATGTTAACTACGGTATTATGGAAAAATAAAAAGGAATCTTCAGGCAAAAAGATGCAGAGTGTTGGATGTAGAGAGCAGATGAAATGTGGCAAATATTCAGCAGAAGAACTCTTGTACTCTATTATCATAGATGAAAATATGGATTTCATGTTATCAACCATTTCCACTTCCTGCAGGTAAGATATTTTTCCTTTCGGTTCTTCCTCCCAACAATTTGCAATACATTTTGGCTTTTAAGTTATTGTTGTTAAAAATGTTGTCCTATTCCTTCTTTGTTTGAATTGATCTATGACTTAATAAAATGTAACTAATCTGAAGAATACTCGTGACACAAATCTTGATATGTCTTCATTCAGAGAATTAGAGACTTTTATTCACTTCTTTCAGAATTGCTAGCCACTTCTATACCGTCTGTCAGTGTTTGTGTTCATATAACAGACACATATTGTTTTGGCACTCTCCGTTCCTTTACTCTTCTCCTGTTGAAGATATCCCAAATACCTGACTCTGCTCTCAGTCATGTGGTTTTAAAAGGGCTCTGGGGATGGACATGTGACCTAGATCCTGCCTTACTCAGCTGGTGCATTCCGTCACTCTGACGTTGGTGATTTTTCAGGAACAGGGACAAATTTAGCTCTGTCCTGGAAAAGTCAGGCCCAAGATTTTAGTTTGAAATTGTTTAGAGATAGAGAAGTTCTCATTTCCTCTGCCCTTGAACTTAAGAGGATACTGAAGTTCCAGTGGCTCTAGCCATCTTGCTACAGAGAGAAGCTTGAGAATGGAGTCAACACAGGGGAAGTGTGGGTGAATGTTGGAGAGAAAAGCTGGTCCCTGTGGATAGTGTTGTGGCCGTTTCAGTTACATAAACCAACACCACCTGCTTCCAACTCCAGCGGCTTAGAATTACAGATTCATACTTGCCATGAAAAGAATACTTTTCAGCTGATGTTAGGGGGCTGAAATCACTGTATTTGAGTCAGGAGACCTCAGTTCCCATCCTAACTCTGCCTTTGATTATCTGTGTGTCTTCTAGCCAATCATCCCATTCTTTACACCTGGCTGCAAAGTGTGGGAGTTAGATGAGACATTTTCTCTGGTACCTTGCAGTTCCATCATTCTATGAAGTGGCTCATATGTGAGTATGTGACTAAAAAGACCATGACATGCCCCAAAGTTCTCCCACACTAGAACATGTGAAGTCTGTCTTCTGTCAGTGGTTTACAGAGGAGGAGCTAGGACGCACATGCCCAAGTGCCTGGCTTCACTCTGCTTAAGTGTTGGTGCCTCCTGCTGAAACAGTCATCAAGCGGCTCTGGGACATGTGCTGAGCCCACCCAGCTCTGATGCATGGTCCAGCACTGAGCCAGAATGTGTCGTTTCCAGGAGAATCCTGTCCATATGGATTGCTTAATTTCTATTACTTGTAAATGCCACATTCCCCACCCCCCCCCATTTTGGACAATTGCTGTGAAATGGCTTTTGAAAAGAATTCTCAATGATGAATTAATTTAAACACATCCTTTGAGAAATATAGACTATTTGTAAAAAATTAAGTAAACAAACTTAAGAAATGCATATTCCCATGCATCTTGCTGTGCTTAGAGAGTGTCAGCTTCAGTGGGGTTGTGCGGGGTAACTAGTGTCAGAGTATATCGGCTCTAATGTCAGGCTAGCTTGTTTTTCTTTAACATTCTGGCTTTACTCCTTACTGGGTGGGGAACTTGGGCAAGTGATTTAACTTTTCTGAGCTCCAGTTGCCTCTTCTATAAAGTGGTAATGGTAATATTACATATCTCATAGGGTTCTTATGAGGATGAAATGAGAAAATAAACATAAAATTTTGGGTAGCATGCCTGGCATGAGGGAGTACTCATTAGCACACATAAGAAAGACACCTATTTATAATAAATACATATATATTCATTATATATATATGCAACACATATATACATATACATCACGTCTGTTATGCATATCTAATTTTTATGTTCATTTAAATGTCATCTCTAGCTATGAACATTGAATGTGTTACTCCTTTATTTCTCATTATTTCACATATGTATTCCAAAGAAGTGAAAATTTCAGAAGTCGTCCATTTTATAGTCTGTAACATAAATTGTCTGAATTGTCAATCTAAATTATAATAACTCAACAAATTCCAAATTAAACACTTCATAGTCTACTCTGAGAAAAAAGAGTTTAAATACAGCTCAAAACATTGGTGTGTCCACAAAACACCTGACTGGAAGCCCCAAGGATCACAGCAAATGTAAAAGGGACCGATATTCTAGGGTCACCAACTCCACCAACAGCAGAAGCATGCGTTTTCCACTGTGTCTTCAAAGGGCAAAAATATTAAGATTTTTTTTCTCACTAAAATATCATTCTGTTATTACAAGAGGAAAAATTACTGTCTTCCGAGGCCAGCCCCGTGGCCAAGTGGTTAAGTCCCCGCGCTCCGCTTCGGCAGCCCAGGGTTTCACTGGTTCGGATCCTGGGTGCAGACATGGCACCGCTCATCAGGCCATGCTGAGGAGGCGTCCCACATAGCACAACCAGAGGTACTCACAACTAGAATATACAACTATGTACTGGGAGTTTTGGGGAGAAGAAGAATAAAAAAACAAGATGGGCAAGTTGTTAGCTGAGGTGCCAACGTTAAAAAAAAAAAAAAAAAAAAAAAAGGCCAGAGAGGCCTCAGGAAAAATAAATACTGTCTTCTGAGACAATGTTACTTATTGAGAAACAAGAGGCTTATAGCCATTTGACCCATTCAACCTGTAAAAATCCAAAGGTTACATTTAACTAGTTTTCTATTTCTAACTTTCTGTTGCAGTTTTCATAAACTATATGAGTATAGGCTAACTTCCAAGTCTTAAATTCACACATAGTAGTGGACAGTTTTTAAATTGTCCTTTTAATATCAACTCAATAACAACAGCCCTATAAATTTCCACACCTATTGTCTAAAGAATTCAAGATCTACATCTTATGTTGGTTGCAAAGTTTCAAATTGGCAACTTAAAAGCTGTGTTCAGTTCTATTTTGTAAGGTTAACATTTTTAAGAATATACATTAAAAGCGGTATAAAACTTTAGAACATACAAATTGAAATAATTTATTGATGTTATTCATTAAATGAACTTTGCTTTACAAATTTTTTTAAAAGCTTGAAAGTTTGTTTTATTTTTTTTAAATTTTATTGTTTAATTTGTCTCTAACATGAATTCATATCATAGGACAGGAGTAGATTTGCTTTTGGGTCAACCTGCATAGATACTTATTTTCCTTCTTACCTCTGGTTGTTGGATTTGCCTGTGTGGATGAACAGGGAGTGGGTTGATCTGCGCGGAATGGAGGGGAACTGCCTAGCGACGCAACTGGACTTGGGGTGACAATGGGAAAGACACTGTAGAAGCTGAGAAAGAGTAGGAAACTGTTTTAATAACAAAAGATAATGAAAAATTTAAGTCTAGCAAATTTCATTTGTTTATATTACAGAATAATATTTATGTTATTTGACAATATAATCTTTCACTACAGTCAAATAACTTTTCTTGTTTTTAGCCCAGAAAGCAAAAGTTAAACATTGGATACACATTAAAAGCTTGATTTGTAAACTTCATTGCATTAAAAAGTAGTACACTTACTAAATTCAGGGGGCTGGGCCCGTGGCCGAGGAGTTAAGTTCGCGCTCTGCTTCGGTGGCCCAGGGTTTCACTGGTTCGAATCCTGGGTGCGGACATGGCGCTGCTCAACCAGCCATGCTGTGGCGGCATCCCACATGCCACAACTAGAAGAACCCCCAAACAAAATACACAACTATGTACCGAGGGTTTTGGGGAGAAAAAGGAAAAATAAAATCTTAAAAAAAAAAGCAATACACTTACTAAATTCATACACATATCGATTGTATTTCCACAAAGAAATTATGATAATGGTAGACTTCCATGTCAGTGGGCTGGGTGAGGGTACCAGAAGAATATGTATGATACAGTAATCTTCGGGAAATCTCCATGTTTGTGTGTGGATAAAAAAGATGAAACAGCTAAAGTTTGGGCTATTTCCACCTGGTAGGTTTCATAAATTGTCATGACACATGACAGAGCCCTCCTCCATCAGGAAAAAAAAATGGAAATTTGTTCTTTATCTACCTTTCATGATGTCCATCTCCCTCTCTCCCATAGAGTTCTGATTGCCTAGAGTTTCACACATTTATGGACTACCTCTTAAATACCAGACATTGGTTCTGGGTGCTGGATTTACAAAGAGAAATAATCTTTGCCCTATTCCCCATTCCCTTCTATCTGGAGAACTAGTCATCCTTCAAGTCTTAGCTGGAAGATCTCCTCCTTCAAGAAGCATTCTCTGGATCTCTAGATAGCATTGATAGTGAGCACTCTCTTGAATTCTTAATAAGTTCTGTACAAATAGCTAGTTCGTAATCCATAGCACCTCAGGGCCCTAGTTTGCTTACACGTCTATATTTCCCTACTAGTCTTCAAGTCTCCAGGGAGTGGGGACCATGTTTTGATTTGGACCCTCCCACCCAGCCTAATGTTTATCAAAAACCTGGTACATTACTTCATCGAATGCAAGATAGAGTGACTGAGCTTACAATCTAATCTAGTTCTCCATGGGGATGCCCAATCCTGGAATGACTCCATCTTTCTGAGCTTTAAGACTTCCTAAACTCCAGAAGAGAAAAAAATTCATTTAATCTCTTCTCTCTGAGCCTACTCCCAAAAGTTCGTTAATTTATTGCCATGCTGATAGAGAATGCAAGTTTTTGTTTAAATTTTGTTATATTGAACCAATTATAGATTAAGAGGAGGTTGCAAAGATAGTAGAGAGATATTGCAGTTCATCAAGCTCCAATAGAGAGCGATGCACCAGTTCACGAAGCTTTCTGCAATGATTACATTTTACATAACAATAGGCATCACACATTTTTCAGTGTTTTTTGGCTGAAGTAAGTGATTATTGTCTAAAAGGTTTCCGCCTTGCTCAACTGTCCTTTTCCTGACCCTGGGTGTAGGGACAGCAGACTTTTCTTGGGGCCTCTTGTTTCTTTTGGCCTATTGCTGTTTCAGAGTGATTTGCCTCTCCAGCACCCAGTCCAGGATATATGGATTAAAAAGACAATCCAGGAAATTCACCATTATACGATTCCTTGAGTCTTGGGGTCCTCAGCCCATCTGCCTTCCTCTTTCCACCTGCAAAGTCTTCTTACGTTTGTTTTTTTATTTAAAGTCTAGAGGTTTTAGCTGTGCTTAATGGGAAGAATAGGGAAGTGCTCTAAATTTTACCTATTAAAATTTTAATTTTTTTAAATTGTAAAATAACTAACAATTGGAAGTTTTGAAGTTAAATTTTTTTCAGTCACTGTCTCCCACCCAAAAAAACCCCCTGTGTAATTGAAGAATATATGCCATGCTCATGGTTGGATAACAACATTATTAGATAGTCAAGCCGTGTCACTTTAGCTAGTGAATTCACTGCAGTTCTAGTGATCATTCCAGCAGGAATTTTTGAAGAATTTCCGCAAATCTAAAAACCTAAAGAATTTTGGGAAAAAAGAGCAAACTGGATGAATCTCCTTAACTGGTTGTCATGGTTAATTTTATGTGTTAACTTGGCTATGTTGCCCAGTTGTTTGATTAAATACTAGTCTAGATGTTACTGTGAAGTATTTTGTACATGTGACTGACATCTGTCATTGGTTGACCTTAAGTAAAGGAGATTACCGTCAATAATGTGTGTGGGCTTTATCCTATAGGCTGAAGGCTTTAAGAGCAAACACTGAGGTTTGCCAAAGAATACAGAATTCCTCTTTAAGATTTTAATATAGAAACCCTGTGTGAATTTCCAACCTGCTGGGCTATCTTATTTGATTTCAGACTTGTCAGCTCCTACAATCACATGAGCCAATTTCTTAAATCTCTCTCTCTCTCTGTCTAAATACATATATGTATATACATACATATATATACATTTTTATACACACACATATATACCTATTGGTTCTGTTTCTCTGGATAACCTTATCACTGATATACTGGTACACTAGATATGCCATAAGGCTATAATGAATAATTTTTAAAAATTAAAAGAAAGAATGAAGAGAAAGAGAGAAAGAGAAAGAAGAAAAAAAGTCTTTGGGGGTACTAGCACAGGAATAGATCAACAGACCAAATGGAAATGAATAGAGCTCAGAAATGAGATTCATGAATATAGGGGAACTTTATCATCTAGAGGACATCACAAACCTGAAAACTTCAAAGAGAAAAAATATAGTCGAATCTCTAAATCACACTCTATACAAAACTGAACACCAGAAAAATTAGAGACCTGAATGAATCAGTAGATATCATGTCATTAAAACTAAAAAGGTTTTTTGACAAACAAAATTAGCAGCCTGGTGACAATCTGTCAGAAACCATTTACAATGTCTAAAACTAGCAGAGATTTTGACTTATACAAGAAATAAACAAAAAGTAAACCAAAAAAATCCCTCCAAAATTGAGAAAAATAATAGGCAGGTAGCAGAAGTGCAAATACAAATAGCCAAGAAGTATATGGATAGATGCTCAGTCCTAGTGTGATCACAGAATAATACCCTTCACACTAATGATATTGGCAAAGACATGCTGCACACTAACGATATTGGTAAAAACACACTTGGCACCAATGATATCAAAGACACGCTTGGCACTAACGATATCAGCAAAGGCATGCTTCGCACTAGGATGTTGGCAAAGACATGCTTGGTGCTAACGATATCAGCAAAGACACTCTTGGCTCTAAGGGTATCGGCAAAGACATCCTTGACGCTTATGATACTGGCAACGATTGAAGTAAGATGGATCAAATATTGGTGAAAATGTGTGGGGTAGAGTCTGACAGCTGTAATGTACCAATGTAGGAGTGTAAATGAATACATCTTTTCCTGAGAGCATTCTGAAAGTACTGATTAAAATTTTGTGTGTGTATGTATGTATACATCCATCCTATGACCGAGTTAAACCACTCTTTAGAAGACAAACTCACTCACAAGTCAATTTAGAGATTTAGTGGAGTTCAACATTACTTTGAGTATGGTAGGTAGGAGATGGAAATACTTCAGGTATTCATTTCAAAGAAACAAACAAGTAAATGTAATGTGTGTATACTATGGGAAAACTATGCATTCAATACAATTAGATGTACATAGCAATGTGAATTAATTTTAGTAATGTACTAAGAGAAACCAATGCTAAAAAACAGATCTGTGACACAATATTATTTATGAAAATTAAAAGCACACACAAAAGAACCTGTAGATCTTATAAGGATGCATACATATCTAAGAATGCACATTAAAGTGAATCTCTGTGATTGGAGGGGTAGCAGGTAAGAGAGGGAATTGAGAAGAAGGGAAAACCAAAATAATCAAGAGGAAAATCTTGCACTGAAGTGGGTCATGACTGGAGCAGTATAATAATCTCAACCCTGGGCCCCAGAAATCCTACCTTAAAAAAAAAAAAAAGTTAATTCTTGCACAGAACTCCAAATCTACAGATGTAGAATCTTTGTGCACCACAAGAATCTGCATTTTTAACCAGCTCCCAAGGCCATTCTCTGCATGCTGAAATTTGAATTTAGAATTTGGGATTGGGTCTTAAGACTTCAGAGTATTCATGGCTCTGTCAGTAATATACTCTGCAACCCTACACAGTTTCCTAACTTTTTAGGTCTCCATTTCTTCCTCATTCATTCTATAGAGGTTATCTGACTTGACTCTTCCATGAGAATGTTTTTTTTTCTTCCCAAAGCCCCAGTACATAGTTGTAAATCCTAGTTGTAAGTCATTCTAGTTCTTCTATGTGGGATGCTGCCACAGCATGGTTTGATGAGCAGTGCGTGGGTCAGTGCCCCCAATCCTAACTGGTGAACCCGGGCCGCAGAAGCCAAGTGTGCAAACTTAATCACTCAGCCCCAGACTGGTCCTGAGAATTTTTTTTTTTTTTGAGGAAGATTAGCCCTGAGCTAACTACTGCCAGTCCTCCTCTTTTTTGCTGAGGAAGCCTGGCCCTGAGCTAACATCCGTGCCCATCTTCCTCTGCTTTATTCGTGGGATGCCTGCCACAGCATGGTGTACCAAGTGGTGCCATGTCAGCACCCGGGATCCACACCGCCGAACCCCCGGCTGCCGAGAAGCGGAACGTGTGAACTTAACCACTGCGCCAACGGGCCAGCCACCTACTTTTCTTTTTTAAAGATTGGCACCTGAGCTAACAGCTGTTGCCAATCTTTTTTTATTTTTTCTGCTTTATCTCCCCCAAATCCCCTCAGTACATAGTTGTATACCTTAGTTGCAGGTCCTTCTAGTTGTGGCATGTGGGACGCTCCCTCAACGTGGCCTGATGAGCGGTGCCATGTTGGCGACCAGGATCCAAACCAGCAAACCCTGGGCCACCGCACTGGAATGCGTGAACTTAACCACTTAGCCACAGGGCCGGCCCCGAGAATACATTTTTTAACATGAAAATATTTTGACAACTTGGCGGTGAAATGATCATTAGATTTAATTAAAGTTTGTGGATAAACTAAAGAGTCCAGGAACTCAGTTATATTTTGTCCAATTTCTAGAATGAAACAAAATAGAGGAAAATTCTGCAGAATTTGAAAGATGGGGGTATTTAATTAGGAAAATTGCCTGGTTACGCCCTAAAAATAAGCCAAGCATAGAACAGCCAAGAAAGTAGTGTAAGGTTCTTCCAGCAGATGTGGGAATGTGTATCTTCTAGGAGGAAACTACATGGCGAGCCTGTGCATTAGAAACACTAGAATTTTGGCCCCCAGAGGTTTATTTTCACTTGATAGCTTGAAAATATGCAGTTTACCAGAATAAATGACATCTCTTGAAACAATTTTTCTGGAAGACAAAGATTGCTTCCTATCTTTCCCAATCTGGATAGGAAAACATCGTTACTATTCCCTTTATTTCTCAACCCAATTGTGTACTCCCTTTCTAAAAAAGAGAAAATGCAATTCAAATGTGTAATAACATCCTGAAATCAGACACCATAGAGCAGTGGTTCTCCGCTGAAGGTGATTTTTGCCCCTCCTTCTCCCAGGGACAGTTGGCAACGTCTAGAGCCATTTTTGATTGTCAGATCTGGGGAGGAGGGCATTGCTATTGGCATGTACTGAGTAGAGACCAGAAATGCCGCTAAACATCTTACAGTTCACAGGTCAACCCACAACAAAGAGTTATACTGCCCCAAATGTCAACATTGCCGCTGTTGAGAAACACTGCTCTATATTATTATATCATATTCTATTTCTATCATGCCTAATCCTAAAGAGCTCTTTAAGAACAATCTAGTAAATCCTCCTACATTTGTTTTACAGACAAGATCATGGTATTAAATATATGCACGTGACTGTCCATCCATCCATTCATCTATCTGCCTGTTTTTCATTCACTCTACCAACATGCATTTGATTGTTCACTCTGTGCCAACCACCGAAGTACTCCAACATGAAGGAGGAGTAAGACTCAGTCACTGCTGTGGAGACTACCTCAATCTTCTCAGTGAGACATGCCGAGAAGCGTTGACAAATGTTACAAAAGAATCATAGCACAAGAAGATGACATAGAAGAAAGAGTAATTATTTATTGCTATAACATATAAGTCAATAAAATGTGATAAATCATCACAGCATTTATCACATTAAATAAAGTTGACACATAGCTATTTATATACAGAAATGTAAATGCCAAAAATTTCATTATTTTAATTAATTTTTCATTTTCTTAAGATCTTGTTGCTCTCCTCTGGAAGTTCTCTTCCCATAGATTCTGAAAGTATATGTCATGTCCCGTCTGTTTACATGCCACAGGGGATGATCAACACAGTGACACATGCCACATATGAGGCAAGATAAAGGGGCTTACTCTGAAAAAGCAGCATGAAGAGGACCAGTTTTTGCACACATGTGTGATCAAAGAATGAGCCATCAGTACATTAAAGGATTCAGGGAATCAACGGAAGGAAAAGTATCATCTTACATCTCAAAAGAGAGGAAAAAAATAAGAATATGCTCCATATGTTCAGTATGTCCTCTGTGGATTTGCGAAGTCTGTATAAAAAGGACAGACCCTTT